>NW_022170249.1:44188776-44374473 GCF_008802855.1 Photinus pyralis
ATTCAAAGGGCTGTAACTTTTGAACTAGTACCCCAATCTTGGAACTGTTTGAAATTATGGATTCTACAGGCCACATTCTATAAGAAAATTTTTTTTCCGGGTCGATCTGAGACAATTTTTTTTTCGGGGCTCAAAAAAAGGCAGTGTATAACCTTTCTTTTTTACCAAAAATCGACTGCACCAAAATTTCTCGGGAAAACACGTCTTTTTCTTATTAATTTTGGTGCTTAGAATCCAAAACAATTCGTACTTTTTCGATCAGACCTCTCCTGGGTGGAAACCGCGAAAGCGCCCTTTGGCATGATATAGGCTATCCCTACCTACTGTCAGTATTTCAAGTTAATCGATTAATTTTGAAAAAAATTCCAGGGCAAAACCTTCATTTCCTGGGCGAATTCGTTATTTTCATGTCACACGTATCAAATTTCGTCAACATGAAACATTTTTCGTGTTCCGTGAGTACGCAATCTTGGAGTAAGAATTTTGCCCAATTCCCAATTACCCAATTCACTGCCCTTCCAGTCTACTCTCGAAAGGTGCTTCTTATAATGAGCATATGGGAATACCAAATTATCGATTAAATGAGGAAAGAGATTGAGACCACTAGCAAGATCAAGAAGTCGGCGTGATCCTGTTTGCGGACAATATTTTTATTCTTAGATATTAAACTACTTTTTGCTAAATGCTGTAATTATTTCCTTATTTAATGGTGTCAGATTCAATTCCGGAAGTTGTAAGTGAAATATATTTCGCAGTACTGCCAAAATTTGGTTTCTACACAATTTCAACAGGCCTGTTCTTTTTTTGATAGACCTAGCTTCAATTTGTGGGAAAATCAATCCGGTTTGTTTAAAAATAAGTACAGTTCGTATAAGCACTGGATATGTGGAAGGCGTGAGTTCATAAAAATTTCAAGCATCCACAATTAAAATAAAGTGGAATGTGCGTTCTACGTAATAAAATAAATATCGACCGTATAAAAATATTTATAACATCAAATCGGTTGTACAGTTTTAGAAAATCAACGAGGCAAGTGGTGTTAATTAATTTGCAGTGCGGTCCTAATTTTAACATATAAAGCCCTATAATCTTTAGAAAACTCCAAATGTACGCAATGTCAACTTTTACACTTTGCCGGCGGTCATATCAGAAAAACGAATTTGTACGCAACCCTCAGAAGTGGTCTAGGGACACGATTCCGCACTGGCAATAAATGCTGTCGAGTCACGTACAGCGAACTAGAAACGGCACAAAGATTCTTCTAGGTTTTCCTACAAAGAAATGCTTTCGCATTATGAGCGTGACTTTTGCATTTAACATTGAGGGAAACAGCATCTAATTAAGATTTTTACTTAACAATGACGTTATATTAGGTTACTTATTGCAGTTTGGGGGAGACAAAAAAAGGCATACGCCAAAGAATAAAGAAGACAACATCGACTGCACGTGAACGGTTTGGGATGAGAATTCGATTCCAGTTGCCTGAAGATAACTGTAGTGTAGAAGTTGTCACCCACTCCACCCTCTCGTCCGTCGTCTTTCTGATCGCACTCTCGAGCACTACCCTATTTCGCTTCCTTACGCGAGGGTTGAGGGTTTCTCGCCGCCAGCGTTCGACAAATTCGAGGCGCCTGCTAGCTTGTTAACTTTCGTTTCACGGTTACTTGAAGCGAAATTAATTTAGCTTGGAACTGGATTTATCGAACGATCGATTTATGCCGGACTTCTTGCTCACTTCATACTGCGATAATTATAATTTATACGAAAAGTGACTTTGATTTTCAATTCCGTGGAAAAAACGCGCCGTTCCGCCTTTTCAATATAAGATAAAGAAATTCGAAACCCACATTTCACATTCTATTGTTAGGCATAATTTGGATGCTTGGTTTGATTCATCATTACAACTCGTTGGCTACGTTTTAGGTAGCAACGGTGTTAGATGGCGTTCCTCCTTTGTGCCTTTGTTCTTGGTAGCTGATGTAAGAAATTAGAATACCTTGAGCATTTCGTTCTCGGCGACGCCACTCATTTTCAAGGAAGGAAATACAAAGGCGGTAACGCTGCTGCGATGTTATCGCGTCCGTAGCAAATACGTCTCTCGTTTCGTGAGGCTTCCCAGAGGGCTTCGCAATATGCTACGTCCCAGCAATGTACAAATTATTGTGTTCGCCATTCTCGTATTTTTCCCCCGTAAATTAGAAAAATTTTACAATCTCTTTTAATTACCTCTACACTTCAATTAATTACCACGCAAAAATCATGCCTTCGTTGAAACACTTTTCCACTTCCTCGATTGAAAAAGACATAAACTAAAATAGCTCACGCGTTTTTCTTGAAAATTTATTTCAATTAAACTAATGGTATAATTGCATAAGCGTTTCGAAAGTGAAAAAAATATCGACTAAACGCGAAGACATCCAATTTCAGAAGTAAAGTAAAAAGTACGTGCAAAAAACGGTTACCAACACAGTATAAGAAGGCTAATTAAAGTAGAGCGGAATGGCACAGGATATCTTCCAGCACCCGGGCGTGCAATGACCTGAGTTCAAATATATATAAAAGAGTACAGGACAAACTCTTTCGGGAATAGAAGAATTAATTTAGTTGGCACCGGGACCGGATTACTTCAAAGGGATATTTGTTGATCCCAGTTCCAAAAGAGCTTCAGACCTGTAGATTTTAGCCAATTGAAGATGTACACCAAATATTTTGTGGTCAAGTTCTATTTGTAGCGTTTTATTAGTTTTTAGCCTCAGAACACTTTTAGGGAATTAACCTGCAACAGCAGTACGGTAGTTACAATTACAAATATGATAAGACTAATTTGTGGTGTAGTTTTATTTTCTTTACATGGAGGTTTCTGTAGCAAAATGTCTACTTTTGCGGCGATTGGTGTATGTGTAGCAATCGCACGGAGTGTATAAAAGCAGATGAAGTTCTCTAGACTCAATTAAACAATACGTCTCTTTATCACAACCCTCGCGCTAATTAAGTGATTACAAGGAGTGAACGATTCGCGCATCTCTTATTAGGATGCATTTGATGCGTTCAGGTGAGATCGATAGCTTCATTGATTTATAAGTTTCCCGGTAGCGTGAGCGTGGTAAACGTCGTGTTCATTTATTTAATTAAAAATTTAAATCATAGATTATCACGCTAGCCTTCACCCCCTCTATGTATAAAAAAAGAAGCGAACAAATAGCGGCGTTTTAAATGCTTAACCCTATATATTCACATAAGATTAGCAATGAATGAAAATGGAATTGTCGCGTGATGAGCATTCGTGACATGGAACCCATGCGGTAGCATAATAATGAGTTTCAGAGACTGCAACAGTAGTGCCAGGAATCGAGGTACTGATGCTACTAATTCGTCCCCCTGCTCTGCCTTCCCATCATACGGTCGCGAGTTCTCTCTAATTGATGTTGTAACCGTGTATCTGCAGGCGGATCTCATGGCAGCTGTAACTGAATGATTAAGGCATACATGTACACATATTACGTACAGGCCCGGACTTGAATTACTAACTTATTAAATTTTCTGCAAGATACATGAATCTTCCACGCTTATTATTTACGTCTCCCCTGTACTGCAATGTGAAAATGTTTTGTCCATCCTATCTCTACTCTGCAATTGTTTACCCCAGTCACAAAGGCAAACGTTCTCGAAAGTGAATAAAAGAAGACACAGCTGGTTTTATTTTTTCAGTTTCGACCCATTGTAACAGTGAAAGAAGTTAATGAAATAATTAGGATAAAAACGTTCCATTTATTAAATGAAATTACCGCAGCTTCATAAACGAGGTAGGAAAAATGATTATTTTTAACTCAATATCTGTCGCATCTTCAACAACCACGCCCATAGATAATGGCATGAGACTAAAATTTCCAAAAATTCTACTTTTGGACTGAGGTTCTATGTGTACCTGCATTATAGACCGAGAGATAACGACAGATTTTTTGGGATGATTAGTAAACGTGTGTCAGCGCAATTTTCTCTTTACATAGAACTAGCGTGTAAACGTATATCATACGTTTGTTGAGCGGTTAGTTCTCTTTTTATGTAATTTTTTAAATTTTGACAGCACACCAAACAAAAGTTTCTTAATAAACATCTGCCATCAATTTTAAAATAATATTGGACAAAAAATAATAGGGCGCGAGCACATTGACAGACGTTTTTCGTTGTATATTCTCTTGGTAGCGTATACATATTATGTAATTTTTCAAAAATTGCTAAAAAACTTCATTGGCAAAGGCTGTCAATATGAAATATTAAATGTATTAATTAAATGTATTAATGGCATACGATTATTAATAACTTTTTGTTGTTGTGGTGTCACAATTTGAAAAATTACTTAAAAATAGAACTGGCGGCTCAACAGACGTATGTTATACGTTTATACGCTAGTTCTAACTTATGTGAAGAGAAAATTGCGGTGACAGACGTTTACTAATCATGGCACAAAATCTGTCGCTATCTCTTGGTCTATTAGTGTTACAGACAATTGTTGTTGCTAGTTTAAATTGCATTCCCATATAGTAATAGTTCTACAGTTCAAGATAGATTTTTAAAAAAGTTGTGCAAAATGGCTCTAAAAATCACGGTCATAGAAAATGGCAAATGCTTAGTTTCAATTTTTAAAAATGTTAAAGAAAACACGTCCTTGAAATGATTACCATCCCTTCCGCTTCGGACACAAAATTCGTCTCCAAAAATTTGCGCCCAAGAAAAACTCCCCTCGAATAAATTCGGCGCTAGGCGCTTTTGCCTAATATACACTAGTATATTTTGAGTCTTCCTAATCCACTGGATCTTGTTACCTCATAACTTAGTTTGAAAATTTATGTTAAAGATGATTTTAGAT
The DNA here is from genome assembly GCF_008802855.1 of Photinus pyralis. Lineage (NCBI taxonomy): Eukaryota > Metazoa > Arthropoda > Insecta > Coleoptera > Lampyridae > Photinus > Photinus pyralis. The sequence goes on from NW_022170249.1 coordinate 44,193,644, forward strand.
AGTTATGTAAACTACGCCATTCGGGCGTTCTTATTGGTGTTATCACCTACGTGGGTCACCCTGTATAATGTAAATCTCAATTTCTTTCAAGGTTACATGTGATCGTTAATTTAGATTAACCTCAATTTCAATCATATTATTGCTTAGTTTTGTTTAAATAATCGCCTTGCATTTTGATTTTTATTTGTTCCGTAAATTACGTTTAAGAAAGATTAGAAACATGTGGAAATAATTGCGTTATGTGTTTTCCAAAAGTTTATCTTATTTAAATCCGGTCTTGTAATTAATTTGAAGATAAGCAGGTGTGCCGATAGTAGATTTGGTTGGCCAATGTCAACAAAATGATAAAGAAGCTGCATCGGAAAGTTGAAAAAAGAGTCTTTATATAGGTGTAGCAGACGTTAACCGGAGCTTTTTGGTTAGCATTTTGGTGAAAGACAGTCAGTCTTGGTAACTGTAAAGTTTTGATAGAAAAAAGACTAGCCAGTGTTCTAAAAGATTTTAGTTCGTCGTTATAAAAGTGAATTGTTCTAGCGCAAGCGTTGTGTCACGTATGCGGAGAAGTTTCGTATAAATCAAGAATCAAGTGAAACTAAACAAGTGAAGATTTCGAAGTATCATCAGCTGGTGTTTGTGTTTTGTGCGTCTATTGGAATTGTGGGGAGGCGGTTAAGCCTCCTGAGTTTCTCCAATAATAAATTCTCGAGATTTCGGACGTACTTTAGGAAATTTTATAATCCAATTTTCACGTAAAAGGTTTTGTTAGCACCTGAGTTTACTTGAAACTGGACAGGTGTAGGTGGTTTAGTGACCGTGCACCCATTGTAGATAGCAATATGGTGGCGGAAAATGCATAACATCCTCTTCAGCTTAATTTGCATACCAATTGCAAGTAATTTAAGGGAGAGTTTACGTTCTGGTTACGAGTATTTACATTGGATCGCGTGGCACGTTTGTTTCTGTTTGTCTCTGCGGTATTGATAATATACATAATACTCACTGTTTAGATCATGTCGCTTGCATCTCTCAACCATTCGGCCAACGTTGCATTTGAAATTAAGTAAATTCGAAATATTCTATGTAAACGATGTCATAACGTAATTTTCAATTCAATTCGAATTACTAATTGCAAACGAGGACTTATTGGGTATTAATGTAATTCATATTCCCGAGCAATATTATCATCTGATTATTTTTTCACAAGTTTTACATGTCTATCTTTACATCTTGCAGATATTGATGCAATTCAACCTTAATCATTTTGATTAGTATCACATATATGTGTATTGTAGCGAATATTCTAGGAATCCCGATAGACGCAGAGGCGCCATGAAAGATTTTCATCGGCGGCGATAATAATCAAAGGCGCACGTGACGCATCCTTTCCGGGAAATATGACCTTTCTAAAGAATAAGATCAAAGAAGCCTTTGATAAATCAGGAAATGGTAGCAAAGATGTAACAGAGAAGAAGACAATATCGGAATTGAGAAAAGAAACTGATGAAGCTAGGAAAAAGTGGTGAGAAAATCAATGTAATGAAATAGGAAAGCTTGAAGGCACGATATTATTTGCAACAGAATTAAAGAGGTTACCCGGGATAGATAATCAAGAGCTGTTTGTAACAATGAGGTGGAAGATAGGAATGGTAAAGTACTGAAAGAAGAGAAAGAAATTCTAAATCCATGGAAAGAGTAGCTATATGGTAGATCTCTATAAAACACATGAAAAACCAAGGCAATTGAAACTGGAAACTGAAGAATCAGTCTGTCCTGACAATACAGGAACCAGTATTATGTTTACCGAAGTAGAAAGATACGGAATCGGGTAAAGCTACGGAGGTAGATGGAATTCCAGTAGTGATATTAAGGAAGAAGGAATGCACATACGCATTAGGGGAATGGCCTGAAGATTTCCTGAAGACTCTGATGATAGCTGAAAAGAAAGGAACAAAGAAGTGTGATAGGCATAGAACTTGCAGCGAAAAGATTGTTGAGAGTGTTAAATAAAAGGCTCGAGAGGATAATTGAAGAAAATGTGGCAGTAGAGTAATTCGGATTTAGAAGAGGAATTGTTGGAAAAGATTATTTTAGTGTTCCACTATATATAAAAAATTAAGAACACTGTGGGAGTAACTCAGTTTGAGAGACATCGCATTGTTTTTTTAATTTGATTATTTAATTAATCAATGACTATGAAACCTACGATGATCGGGTTGTTCATATTGTTTTCTTATCAAAAGAAGTGACCAAACACGGATTTTCAAAAAGATTGGATGAATTGTTGCTTAGTAATAACAAATTATTATTAATTTTCGGGATTACTTTTTCCACAAATAATATAGTACAAAACATACCTAAAAAGATGTAGTAAACTATTCCCGGGCCATAAAAATAAGAAAGGTTAGGTTAAGAAGTAAGAAAGTTTGGAAATGAAAAGGAACGCTTAAACTTCACCCGCATTGAAAAGTAGATCGGAGGAAATGCAGTTTTTGAAATAGGAACGTACGTATGGAAACCGCAAGTCGAGATTCAGTACGAAAGCGGTTAAAACTGCCGTTTTTCAACAAAGTGAGAACTTTATGTAAATCCGGTTACGATAAAAACACTTTACAGATACAGATAGTATCATGGGGAGATGGTTGATAGTCTCGCCATCGAATTCATCCCACAGCGCTAACAACGTGGGCATTGAACAACACGATCCGGGCCAGGGCCAAACCGCTCGTGATCGGCGTTTTAATTGAAACCAATACGCGGTTCGTCCTTTCAAGTGTATAACGAATGTTATCCTTCCGATGCGTATGTTTAAATATAAGTTCAGTTGTAGGCCGATAATTTGTATGCCATCAACAAAGTTATAGCTGCGATTCTCAAGGGAGGTTATGCTGGTGTATTCTGTCCAACTGAATACTAAATACACCTTTGGGATGTAACTAAATAACAACTAGAAACAGCTTTACCTGAAAACTTTACAAAAGTTAATAGTTTTTCCGTTCTCTTCAAATTCTACTTAGAGTGATTGGAATTGCGGTTGTGGAACTGTCAAGTATGGATTTAGGACGTGAACGTCATGTTGGCGTAATCACGTCTACGGGAAAAGTGCTGTATTTGCAATAATGCCACAAAGCCAGGGGGAGAAAAACCGAGCTTAATAATACATAATCCCGAAAAGCGCAAATTTAAACTGAAATATGTTCATTCCGGCAGCGAAGGTGGTGCGCAAAGCAATCGAGAACGAACACTTTGCTATGTAAATAACGGGAGAGCAAACGGTTCCGAAGCCACTAGGAACTCCAACAATCTCCAACTTCCAAATAAAGCTTGTCACTGAAGGCCCAGGTCTCATATCATTAAATCGCACTACTCCCGGTCCCAGACGGATTCGTGATAGCTTCTCGATCCCGGAAAAGGCCCTAGTTGGAACAGATTGATCACCGGATTATATTGCAAGGACGCCAATAGAATGATTGATACGTTACGTTCTCGGTTTTCCTACTCCGACGCCTTTTTCCTTCTCGCCCACACCTTTTTTTTTAATAAAACCGTCGATTATTCCGAAAAAAAACTTCGTTAAGCTACGCAGAGCCAATTAAAAATAATATCGATTAAAATACTCGAGGATACGGGCAAGTAAGACATTTAATTATACGAAGCGAGGTAAGATCAATTGCCGGCGCGGAGTCCCCAGTTGAAGAGCGCGACAACTGATTGATGCAGGCAGACTCGTTCCTTAGCGCTAATGATCCCGCTCGGTTTTTGCCATCTACGTTCCAATTTTTCCGTATAATTTAGAAAATTGACTTTCATCTGTATTCCGATACAACACCTTTTCGCTTTTTTGTAGTTTAGTAATTAGAATTTCTGCGCCAGAATTCAATTAAAGGTATGCGCCACCCAATGACAATAATTACTATAATGAAATGTGCGATATAAACATTTTATGAAGAAAAAGATTAATAGACAATTCATAGTATCCTCATTTTTTTACTTATTTTCTTGACAAAGCAAATTCTACCATATTCTCCTTTTTAAACCCCATTGTTTCGAATCGTTTAGATTAGAGAAAAGACCACAACATAAATACGACGCAAACCATCAAACTTTTGTTGCTATTTCCCAAAATCAACAGTTGCAATTCAAAGACACATACCTACATAATTGTCTTATTATACCACTTTTACGATATTGAGACAGCATAATATGGAAGGTCAGCAGGGTTGAAACAACAACCTTATAAATGGTGAGGGGGTGCAACATAACGGCGATATTATGGAGGATACGCCTCGACTAGAAGCATACGTTCATTTAGAAAGAAAATATTTCCTGTAGGAGTCACACCCCGTCATAATTTATCGTAACGTTGTAGAGATCCGACAACAATAAAAACAGAATCACAACACATTTAGAGGTATTGAATAATTTTCCACGCTGTTTTGAAAAGGTAGTAAATTAAACCAACGACTTTTGAAAAACAAAACGCCCAACACAATTGCATTTTTTGGTTGCCGTGCCGTTGAATTTTTTTTTAAACTAAACTCAGGCAAAACCGTTCTACCCTTCTATGGTTCAAACAAAGCTCTCTTTAACAACCACGTATAACGGTAGGATTGGGTTGGCGCTGATTTAACTCAAACCCGCCTAGCTCATGGTTGGAAAATTTAAAGGCTTGAGCGATCGATTCGTTTGGGATATATAATCTTCGGTACCTCGTGACAACTTTCCATGGGGTTGAGTGCCACCCAGTTTCTTTAAATACTTTTATATTCCCTGTATAAAGCTGGGAAGATATAAGGGAAATAATAGTAAAATCAAATTAACGAAAGAACTACTGGTTTATTCTAATCAATATTAAATAAAATTATTTCCAAAATTGAATCACGCTTCCCCACAAATGCAAAAATAATACGAGATAATCAAAGTGATTGATTAAAATTGACACTCTTAGCAAATTAAACCTCCAATTCAAACCCAGTATTTCGACTATGATCCAATAAGAATTACTTAATCTCCCAAGGATTTTCAACAAATAAAATGAGATTCCCTGTAAAAATTCTCACCTATAATGCCAAGTACAAGCAAAAATATAAAACAACCTTACTTTGAATAAAGCTGGACGTTGACGCCATTAAGCTTGCATCCAGTTCTAGAACAATCAAAGAATCTCCCAAACCACCGGGCTCGGTGTATATTTAGTTAATGTCTGAAGGGCCTCGCTCTACTCGTAATCTGCTTCGATATCTAGTACGATAATTCAATCGTACATTACTTCTGAAGGAAGACATGCAGCATACACCAACTCTTGCTAACGAACATTCATCGATCGGGGGACTGGTATTTTTCAGCGGGGGCACCCACGAACCTCTAAAAGTACTACATAAAACACCCATCTCTGAATAATCAATCGCACCTTTTAATCCACGAGAGGGTGCTAAGAAAATAATGATTATTTTCAACGTATTGATGGTAAATTAATTAACTTTCGTCGGCTCAACCGTCAGATCGTAGAAGTCTAAAAAGAAAGCACCAAGATAACGCCAGTAATCAAAATGGCAAGTTACTCCCCACGTGCGAAATTTCCCAATTATATCCTCATACCGAGGCAAGTGTAAATCGAGATATAACTCAAGTCGCATACAAGTGAATCGTCAGAGATAGAAAAGCTTCTAATTTAATATGCAATCCACCTTAAGGAAATTAATACACCATTAGCTGCTTTCGCCAAACGTGCCGAACAAAAAATTGCCAGGAAGAAAAGTTCCCAATCCATACGCGTCAAATTTGCGTGCATAAATTGCAGCGATTAGGTGCAGGAGTCCTCTATCAAACCGCTTTAGATGTTACGGGGGTTCTCCGACAATGTTAACGATAATTTTAAAGATAATTGTTTTCTTTCCCTTTTTCTTTCTTTTTTCTTCATTTTGTGACATGTTCTAATACAATATTATATTGTCAACAGGAAACAATAAAAGTTATGAGTTATGAGTTAAGTAATAATACCATGAACAATAATGAGTTCTTCGTAATGGAGGGGCGAGTTTTCCGGAGGGACATTTTCGATTTGGCAGATCATCAGTAGCTTTCAGATTAAGTGACGCAAGAATAACAATATTGTACACATCTAATGCTGAAACTCCGAAGGATCTACGTTCCGTTACCGAGATATTGATCGATTTGCAAACGGCGCCCGATCGAACAAATTATCAGCCAATCGAAAGTTAGTGAAACTATAAGCTTCCTTTAGGAAATCATAAGGCTCTACAATGTTCCGTTGCCGAAATACAGGTCGATATATACAAGCACACATTTAAAGAAAATTCATAAATTGACAACTTCAGCTTTCAGATTAAGCGATGCAGGAATACTCGATATTCTGAAACTAATGCTGAACATCTGAAGGCTCTAATGGTATTCTTATGTCTAGTTCTAGGTATCGGTCAATTTCTAAAAGCTGCCCGAACGAACAGACTGACGGTTATTTAGCGATACAGTAATAACACGATAGTACGAATATAATGCCGAAAACCCGAAAGTTCTACGATATTCCGTTGCGGAGATCTCGATCGATTTATAAAAAGCGCCCGAACAGGCGACAGTTAGTAAAACAATAAGCTCCTTTTTAAGAATCAAAAATGAGCAAAAATGTTACTTGTTTTTCATGAGATGGGGTTTTATTGTTTATTGAGAACATCACCATAGATGAATATATAACGAAATTATGGCAGATCCTCTTTCTTTTTAAACTATATTGACTTTTCTTAAATCGCTCCAGGGATTTCTGCATAACAACACCGTGCATATGGCAACCGATGAGATTAGTGCCCGAAAAATTTACGTTTTTATACCTATTTCCTAATACCTGGTTGCGACTTATATATCAAACAAAGCGTTGTGGCAATCATTATTTTCCATTTAAGGGCTGAATTAGTCTATACCGAAAATGCAGATATGTAACTTAGTATCTAAACTAAATTAATGATCATGCTTTCTAGGGTATCTCCAAACCCCAACGCTCATAATTCTACAAGATACTTTAACGGTGTGTATCAAAATTAATGCCAATTATAAAGCCACTTAATTATTTATGTATTAACTACAACGGTAATTTTAAAAAAAAACGAAACTACAAGGGTCAAGTAACAAATCGGAACAAGTAGTCGAGTCAGTCTAGTTTTCAACCCTTATCAGTAACCGTTTTTGATTTATACAGATTTATAAAAGAGAACTGGTCCAAGCAGCTTCCCGCATCCAGACGGGCCTTCCAAAACTCGCTATACGCTAACATCTCAAAAATTAATTTCTATCGGCGAAGTGGTTAACGGGTAATCCGGATGTTGTCAAAAGAAACAGACCGAAGGGGTTATTAAGTAAATTGCGAATGGTAGATGAAAGGCGCTTGACGCGGTATAAAACTGAATGACCGGTTTATATAACTCATAATATCCTGCGCGTAATTAAATGTCTTAGAAAAGCTGGCACTTTATAGACAAACCACTCCCTCTCATGTACACCACTTACAGAATTAATACGCATTATAAACGCCGTTAAAAGCAGCTCCAGTTAGTAGCGCCCTTCTGTATTTGAATTCTCGTATTTACTCGCTAGTCACAAAGAGTCACCAGACTTCGACAGGGCACTGGACAGTAAACATTTCGGTCCTTTATCCGCTTTAATTACAACCCGTAATTTTAGCCAAATAAATACAATTCGATTCCTCGAAAACAAGCGTATGCAATTTTAATTATGGTGCGCTCAAGTTTTCTAACACTGATTAATACGACCCCTTGGCGCATTATACATTGAAAGCGAGCTAATCGAAAGTTGACAATGTCACGCATATTTTACACCACAACTTTACGAATACCCTTCTACAGAGTGCATTTGGGCATACTAAATTGTTTCCTGTAGTTGAACGTAATTATAAAACTTTATTACTTTTGACCTAACATTAAAAAGAAATATAATCTACATACAAAACGATCTTGGGGGAATCGTGTTAAATTAACAATGCACGGATATGTACTCAAACCGCACTTTAATTATATAGTTTCTCCAAAATAATAAGGTGTGATAGATGTGAAATAACCGAAATCGTGCGGACATATTCCAAACGGTAAACGTATTTTCTCTACGCGGTGTTAAAATTAAAGAAATTAGACCAGAAGAGCTTGAAGCAGTCAACTGTTTTACAGCTTAGAAAGTGCGTACCTAAGTACACTCTTTTACTTTTTTTATTTGCAAAGCTAATGCCTCTTTTATTTGAGCCATCAGAAAATATTTCTTCTGCTCATGTTGTCAGTGCAGATTACTAAAAACGTAATCTACCTATTAGGCCCTAGATCAGGGATGGGGAAATAAATTTAAAAGAGGGCCACATAAAATAATTACAGCATTTAAGCGGGCCAAAGACGATTTTATTATACCTACGTAACAAAAAACCAAATTGATAAAAATTATTGGTTGATGTGCAGTACCAAAGATCGTGTATGATCTTTGTATGTGCTGAACTTGTGTGACAAAAGAAAGTTCTACTGTTTATTAATATATTTGGCTCCAAATTAGTGGAAGAAATTTGCAAAACACTCTCAAGATGTTTGTTAGTCATCCTTTCCTTTGTTTTTTGCGAAGTTTCATTAATGAAGATTCTGCTCACAGATATACAGTGTGTCCATGGATTGATGTTACAAGAGATGTTGGACTAAAATTTTTTGAATTTTACAAATCAAAACTCGCACTTTAGTCCCTTGGAATATAATATACTATTCCCACTTTTCAAAAAAGTGGAACCAATCTTTCTCATGTTATTCATTTTCGAACATCTACTTCCAAAATAAAAACCGTTTGAAACATATTTTACGAAAAGCTGTGCTCTTACAACCTTCAACTATGTGGATTTCCCAATCCCCCTAAAAAAAAGTTGCTGTGGCTCGCAGAGATATCACTCGCACATCTGCGTGATTCTGCCCCTTTATGTCGCAGAGCATGTGTACCAAATTTGTTTCCAATCGGTTCAGCCGTTTAGTTCGAAATGAGAGTACAGACAGACAGACCGGCACACCGATCGACATCATCGAGATTTTGTCTGATTCGGATTCTATTACCCAACTTCATTCTCATATCTTTTACAACTCTAGCGGTTCCAAACTTTTGTCCATCGTTGTGTATATTATAATTATTTTTTATTTGCTACATATGCCCCACTGTTTTTGCGTGGTTTATCAGGCTGTGGACTAAGTTGAGCGAAACAAATTACATCAACAAAACATATGCACAAAAAGTTCCAAAACAAATTCTTGAAACTTTGGTAGGTAGTAACATTATGTGTATGCAAATTAAGGGAATTATTGTGTATACAACATCACGTAGACATTAGTTCGGCCTAAACACTAAAAATAATGACGGGACACCCTGTATATGAGAATATTTCAATTGGTTAAGTGTAAATCTGGTGGATTAGTTACCAATAAGCACAGAGCTGGTTTATTGTATTTGAATTTGTGTCCAGTGTTGTTTTTCCTTTTTGAATTGCTTGTAATTACGTAATTCTCCTTTAAATTTTATCGCTTTTGTCAATTGTATATTTAACGTGAAATTACGTGTTAAAATGTGGGGTCATCTGGTCGTTTGCGATACGAAGTTTGATTATCGGACGAAATTTAATTACCGCACGTATTTTTATCGCTGTTAGAAGAGCTAAGGCGTTTTGAAGAATTGTACAAAGGAGCAAAGGCATCTATGAAATGCCGAGAAATATGCCTTAACGTCCACATCTAAGTTTCTGAGAATGGCGATGAGGAAGAGGAACCATTAGACTACCTTGACATTTTCTTGATGTTTTTTTTGGCATTTTTGTTTCAATTAAAATGTTTACTGATCGATTAATATTAATTAATTTATTCTCCTAAAGAAATATTTTCTGAGTAGAGCTGTTTATTTCAATAATTTATGCCGTACGATCTGCAAGATTTACAAGATACGAAGTTGATGTTGCCACATTCACATTTGTACCTTGTAAGTTCATCTATGAGCATTTGGAATTAAAAGACTTTACAAAAACATTTTTGTTTTTTAAACACTAAAATGTTACCTCCCTTTTTTTCAAAGTAATAATTATTTTAATAATCCGTATGTGGATTATGGTCAAATTCTTTCTCCACATTCTCCAATTCTACAATTTTGGTGTCCCGACATAAACGGTTAATAATTTACTAAATTGGTAGTAGATAAATATGATTGCGGAAAAACATTGCATTTTCCAAGAGCGAATCAGCTTACCTGTAGACCATCGGTGTCGAAAAAATCGTTGGTCAAAACACATTCGAGCCGAAGTAGCGGCGCTGAAACGTCCCATTCCGGTTAAAGTTTAATTGAGTGAAGAATCAGTTATATTCTGCAATAAATTAGAATAAATCACATTCTTCGTACACCGTTTTTGTTACTGTTTGCACATTTTCTAAGCTTGTATTTTCATTTCACCATCTTCTGGTGCTGTATAGGTAGATTACAATACGTACCCTTAGAATTTTACTCCTAATTTAACAATATTTGCGCTATGGTGTACTAAGTCCATGATTTTGTCGAGATTTCAGCGAGTGTTCTTCTTCAAGACAATTTGAAGAGTGTCCTAAATAAATGAAGTAAAACCTAAAGTACCAATAAAACATTTAAATAATGCAATAAAACACAACAAAAACCAATTTATGAAAAGCCTAATTTTAATTCCCCGCCCGAAAATGTAAATTTATGCAGTGGGTCTACTTTTATGTGCACAAGCGACGGTCTAGCCTCTTAAACGATCGAGATGGATCTGGATTTGCTGATGTGCAGCAAAGTAACCGATGTATTTTAGTCTATTAGCAGTTATCGTACATTTCGGTAAAAGGCAAGGCGCTCATTATATTCCTCAACGATGTACTCATCCGAGAAAACATTTTACCTCGAAACCGTCCATATACAAAAACATACACATAGGGCGGGTGCGTTATAAAATCGGATTACGAGCCCGCACGTAATGGGGCATGTCAACTGTCGAATAGAACGGCCGTAGTCATCTATCTGAAAGGCTTTCGACCTGCTAGGTATCTCCCTTTTTTTCGTGTTTGTATGCGGATTAAGCATACGGCTCGTATGAGGTCGATGATATTTTTGATATCGGTTTTTATGCGTATACTACGTGTGTGCGTATCTAGGCAGTTGGTGCAGGGTTGTAGCTGTCGAACGAAACCCTTGTGCGCGTTTCTTTTGTTATCTACGATTTGAAGTACGCGCAATAAACTGTTCCCCCACGGACCGTAATGCAAGTGCATTCCGCACCCGTCTATTTGGCTCGGCTTGGCTTGCTTTTACACAGCATGCATTTTAATGATATCGTGCAACTGTATGGGTTGTTTGCTCCACGTTTTCCAATACGGTTCGTGATATCGGTTCAACAACGATAATTAATTTTCAAAAAGATGTGTACACGAGCGGTCTTTTATTTTACACGGCAAAGTATTTCGATAGTCTTGGTAATCGGAGGTCTAATCTTGCATTAATTACAGCACGCTTCATGGAAAATTGTATTATACCTGCTTCACCTGAGGTCCATAATCAGTCTTTCATGAATTTAATATTCATATAATACAGTTTAATGTAATAGATAATCGATATCTTCTAACGAGTTGTCGAAGGAATGGTCCCCATATAATGGGGATGAAGAACAACGAACCGAAACGATAATTTAGCCCGAAAATCAGTATATGACATTGCTCTAACCTAACTCGTCCGACTACTTCAAAGATGAGACTTAGAAATAACGTCCCAAAAGTTCAACTCTCAAGTGATATGTCCCATTTCACTCGCCGTGAGAGAGAAATCACTTGCAGGATGTGTTGTTTAAAACTTCATCAAATTAACTTCCATTTGTACCTAGCCCTTTGATTTTTAGCGTAATATTCAGGGAAAATATTTGATTCCATTTAAGCGATAGACCCTACAAGGTTGTGGATAAATTTGCTTGATAGATATTAAACACGTTCTAGGATGGTCGAGAATTGCAACGGCTAATTGTAATTTGATGAGGTACTACTTTAGTGATACTGGTTTTCAGTATTCAAAATTACACGGTCAGAACTTTAGGCCAACTAGCATCTCGTGCATCGAAAATTATTTCAAGATTTGAAGATGTTAAGTTTGCTGCTTCTTTCATACAAATTTAATTACAAAAAGCACGCAATTTTACCAAAAAACTTATTATTTGGGGTGCAAGTTATACAATTCCTTGGACGAAGGTATAAACAATAGGGATCAATCAGGATATTTAAACAAAAATTATTACTATCCAATAACTCATACTCTAGAGTAAAGTGTGCTTTTATTGTTTTTTATGCGTTTATACCCATTATCTTATACCTACCTTTTTATCTACTGCTATGTGCAATTGTCCAACTAGCAACAAAAACTAATCCCCGGTATCTGGTATTACCAAAATCTTGATGAAGACTTAAATTTTGTTAATACAAGAAATTCAGCAGCCTTCTTAACCACCTTCTCAAAATTCCAAAGAATTATTCAACAAATTCTTAATTAACACCTAACATTATCCTGGGCAAAATCTATCGTGAGAACCCATATGTCCTGTAATTTGGACTCGATTAAATACACAGCTGATCATTTACACACGACACAAATTTATCCGACAAAAATCAATCAATAAAGCTGTAAGAAAGAAAGACACTCAGAGCCTGGGGACAAATACTCCACTTTCTTCTACAAGAACTTTACAAACATTAAGACTGACTGTCTTCCACTAAAATGCTTACCAAAAAGCCACATTTTACGTCTGCTCCGCCTATTCAACGACCCTGCCCTGCTGGTTCTATATCATTTTGTTAACATTCGAAAACGAAAGACAGAGCCCCTCCACTCATACAATGGACTGCGCGTTCAAAACACACACTTGTGGTTACTTTGACGAACATCTGCTTATCATCGAATTAATTAGCTTTCACGGAGCGATGACGAACTCTTATTGCAGGATCGGATTTAGATAAGAGCAACTTTTAAAAAACACTTCTCAATTATTTTCAGATGTCCCTAATATTGCTTGAACGTACTTTACAATAAATTAAAGAAAATATAAGGTGTTTATTTAAACACTAATAATTCTAATACAAATCAACATTAACTTCAAATTCAAATGATATGATCGACATTGTGTTTAATCTAAATCAGCGACCACAATTAACTTTAAATAAATAAAATTAAATATATGGAAGCACTGAAAAACACCACCAGTATAACACGCTCGGAGATGGTGCCCGGAGGTCGCCTACCCCACATCTTGTAGCCCTGTCCCTAAAGTTGTTAATTAACCCCCCCCCCCCTCCCCCCGTAGGTACATGTACATTCCTCGTCTTTCTACAAGCGTTCTTCTACGGGCCCGCATTTGCTGCCAGCCAGCCAGCCGGTCGGCCAAAGTGAGATTAACAAATAAATTTGCAAAAATGTGCTAAAAATATAATATGAAAGTTGACTTGGCGTTTTGTGGATCATCGTCGAGATTTAAGCTACCGAATACAAAAAGAAATAACTAAATATATTAGGATATAGTAGGAGTAGTAAGGCCTCAGATAGACGAACGGGTGGACAGACAGACGAATGGGCGGACGGACGTACAGAAAAAGTTGCTGCAATGCGCTAAAAACGTGCATCTTGTAAGATGCATTGTATATTTTTAATTCGTTCATTGTAGCAGTTTTATTTACTAAATCGAGTACTAAATCTTATTCTAGCAGCCTGCAGCACTATATTTTTTGTCACAATTTGAAACACAATTTCACAAATGTCATGCAAAAAAAAACGAAAACGTATAAATTTAGTATACCTATAATTTTTTTAGTCCTTACAATAATAGATCAAATAGATGCTTTAAGATTAACCGACAAACAAAAGCACAGTTTGTTATTGCACCGTGCTATTTTCATCTCATATGGAAACTCGCAAAAAACAAGCTCAATTCGAAACCAGAAGTATGCGACTGTAAGTGAACGAAAGGCGAATGATATTAAATTAGTATAATTTGCCACCAAACGCTGCTTTTAGAACGAATAATAAAACGAGCAACGAAACTTAACACTCGCACAAGAGCGTCAAAAGAAAATAAAGAAATCCTATACGGCGTATATCGTATAACTTATTTAAATTGAATAAGCGTCTCTAAAACAGCTCATACACGTAAATATCAAAATTCGAGTGATGAACATGCTTCCAATGAAAGGAAAGTTAATTGAAATTGTATACGAAAAGGGGTCAAAACCAGCATAAGATATCACGCAGTATTCGTCTATGGAACCGCTCGACCCGTCGGCGCTATAAAGTGTCTGACTGAGGAGTGAGGAGGGACGAAAGGACGATACGCGGTCTGTGTCATGCCATGTCGAGTCATCATGCCGCCCTATTACGCTCTCACGTATAGCTCCGATGCCTGAATGTATGCCCCAAGCTGGCGGCCACTTTCCATTTATGTCACGGCTTCTATATCCCCAGTGAATTGAAGAACTTAATTGTAGGATTATCGAAGCTGACGACATGACTTCGTTCTTTATTACTCCCAACTTAATGCTTTTTATTATTATATACAGCTGGATCCTTCTTTTTTATTCCTCCTTCGCCGATTCTTAATGTGGTGTTAAATTAACAACGCGAAATGCAAGAAATCTAACAGTACGTTTCAATTAACATCCAAACGCAGATCAGACGGCGGCGCATCACTTAACGAGATCTCTCTAATACGAGTCATGTACCTACCTACTGCCGTTATTTTAACGCCAAACTGGCACCCACAATTGCCGCGCCGGAAATCAGAATCTCGCCTTCAACGGTACCGTGATCGATAGATACATCGCGTGTAATAAAGACCAATACGCCCCTGCATGCATTAATAATATTAATATCTCCTGACCGATAAAGTTTTGTATGGACGGACGGGCGGGTGGCTCCGGCCCGCTTGCGTCGAACATCTGCGCCTCCGTGTTGCGTGCGTGGTACGACAGCGGCTGCGAAACGGCATCGGGCAATCAACCTGACTAAATTCTCCTGTCCCGGTTTGTAGAGAAGGCGGTGAGCAGGTAAAGGCCGAAGCAGGCGCCGATTTATAAGCGGATATTTGGCACGTTGAATATTAAATAAAATGCTCGACTAATTGGATGGCTTTTGGTTACCAAATTGATATTTAGCAAAACACACAATTATCGAAGGCCGACTCGCCAGACTATAATTAAAGAAAATGATGATATGGTATTAACATAATTTAAAGGTTGCCGCTTTACTTTCCAATCCGTTTTAAATAAAGCTTCAGAAATATTCTAATTTGTAAGAGCGGGGCAATTAGATCCATTTCAGACGGAACGTCCATACAAAAGTTGCGAAATTGATCAGAAGTTTGTCGGCATTCGATTTATTTAGTAATTGAACTACACGAATAAGATTCTACACTTTTCCCATTTCTTTAAATAAAGTAGGTACGCATCGAAGTGCAGTATAATTGGGATTGCCGAGGGACACATTAGAAGGATCAATATCCCTTTAAACTTTGGCAAATGCTTTACATTAGCACCGATGAGTTGCTCAAGTCTGAATTGAAAATTATTCACCTTCATTTGCATTTCCGTTGATTATGGCCTCATTATTTCACTTGGCATTTTTTCCGGTAATAGTGTAGTAAAATTGAAAAACTTCAACTATTGTCGATTATGCATAATTCAACAAGGAATGAAAAGTACAGATATATTTTGGGAGTAAAGCATGCAGGTTTGGGTTGGGGTACGTATAAACAGGCCTAAAACAAAAATGTTTTGTTTGGGAAGTAGGGCTCCAACAATCTGGAGATTTGTCATTACAGATGGATTCCATTATTATTGTGTTTTATTATGTTTAAATTTCACACTGAGAGAATATTTGATATGGAAATTAATTATGCCTTTAAATTAAAATTCCAAATTAGCGTCGTTCTTAATACTAATTGATATAAAAGCTTAATATAACTGCATGTACTAGTAGCCTCATTGGACAAGGCGCACGCACATTGGAAGACACGCGGCGCACGCATCAGAATAGACGCTTTGGTGTGTTACTGTTGATATTACTAAAAAATATATATATATAGATAGGGTTCGTATGTTACCGTACATTGCGTCATAAAATGCGCGGGCGCATAAATTCCAACACAATACAAAGCGTGTGTGGTCGTAGCTTGTGTTGCGTACGCCGCGTGTGTCTCAATGTGGTCTCAGGCTAAATGCCACATTTATTAAGAAAAAGTGTTTGTCATATTAGTTGCCTTGGTAGGATTTAGAACGCCATATTTCTTAAAAATGTATTGTTGTGTTGTTGTTTCTGCTTGTTTGTACACAGTTACGGTCAACATGTGATTAACAACGCAACTAGCTTTCAAACTATATACGGATTATGAGGCGCTTACGATAGGTCTCCCCGAGATATCCTCCCCGTGCGATTAGGAGGTAGATTCAATAACTCCTCCTGGAATAAGAATGAGCTTCTATGCATCCGCACGATTTTTTCTCTCAGGAATATCAGGCTACTTTGTATCGGGAAAAAACGGCAGGTGAGAAGATTAGTTAGTCAATTTTTGAACTTCCTAGCGCGTTTTGCGTGATAGACCGGTGACTCTTTTTCTGGTGTAATTTGGTACAAATAGGGGTGCTAACTCCCTGGGACGGAGGCCGTTATTACGTGACGATTGTTTAAATCCGTCTGAAAATTTAATGATTTTGCACAATTTGCTACACAAATTTCTTTCGATTTTCTGGTAGTCGGTGACAAAACAAATGGCGGAAACGAAATGCCATACTTTTCCGGTGGGCCACCATACAAGTTTGAACGTGTCGATTGTTTTTTTGGGTTATTCCCTACAAGCTCATTTTTTTATCGGCATCAGTTTTAAATCAGGCATTCAGGAAAATCTTCCTGCTATACCGCTCCGACGAGCACGCATAACGGCCATACCGCCGCAAAGATGTCATCTTGGAATCTCTAAATTTCGATGATGCTCGTTGTTTAAAAATGCTCAAATCCACAAAACCTCAAAAACTTTACCTATTTCTGCTAGCAGATCGAAAAAATAGATCCAAATCTACAGCTACCGTTACAGTTTTGAACGAAGGATTACCATACGCAAATTTAGAGAAATTACATTTCCAGAAAAGCGAGGCGTTTCGGCGGACATGACATTACGGCGGCGAGACTTTTCGGCGGTGGGACTTATCGGAGGGCGGATGTTTCGGCGGATTGTATATATGCTGATTCAGAGCAAAGGTCATTGCGAATAATCAATCGCCTTAGGATTAAGCCTGAGTACTGGCGATAACATTTCGAACTCGTATAATCCCAATGCAGAATTATCTAGGAGTCCGAAATGTTGTCGCTCATAGATACTCAAGCTTAATCCTAATGCGATTGATTAATTCGCCTTTGCTCTGAATCAGCATGTAGATGATCCGCCGAAACGATTCGCCGCCGAAACGCGCTCTGCCGAAACGTTCGTGTCCGGCCGTTACAATCTGCCACTACCAGATATTTTCCAGTATTAATTGCAGTGTGCAAAATTATTCTCGAGTTACTAAAAGGGTACGTTTTCTTCTTAACATTTAAGACTCTCGCGGGGGTTAAACTTTGCAGTTGCATAAATTTTCATTTAAGAAGTTAAAAAAGGGGCTTATTCCTGAAAGGAAACTACCTCGTCGATATTTACTCCATTATACTTTCTCCCGGCAAGATGTTCCGGCTGCTCCACCAATGCAATTATTATCATCTGCTACCACTTTGTTGTCGAGAAATTCACATGAGAACCAATAGATACGTCTCGTTCAGACCTCCCACTTTCACTTTGTGAGCACCCTCGTCCGACAATCCGTTTTCGAGGTATGAGGAACTATATCCAATATCATTGGAAGGGTGTAAAATACATAAATTTTAAATTCCTTGTCTTTCTTCAAACTACTTTGGGACCATATAATTGAGATTTGGTGTTTTCAAACATATTTGAAAATTATGTGCCCCTCAGTAGGGTGAAGGTAAAGGCCTTTCAAACGAACTTCTACAAGTGTTATTTGCTATGAAGTTCCACTAAATGAAAATCTACGCGTCGACGGCAGACGAAACATGACTAACGGATACAAGGGGTCATACCTAAATTCTATTATTTCCATAATTTAATAGATATATACCTAAGCCTGTTCGGGCGACTATAACGTGTAAACATTGATTGCATCGATAAATGGAAGAGAAAGACGTTATCTAGCTAGCTGAATGCCATTAGCAACCCAACCTCTTAACATTTTATGGTTAGCGATGTCTACTATATGGCGCCTGGGACGCAAATGGTAAATAGCATAGCATAGCTAAAGCACGCTCAAGCTATACAGCAGGTAGAATTCTCGGGGTGAAAATATTGCACTAAATGGGAACGTGTTGAGATTCGCTTTTGTATTAAACATTTAATTTAACAGCCGTGTGCGCAACGACTTCTGTATTTATAAGTTGTCCTCATATAGACACAAACAAGAGTCGTGACCTACTTTTCCGCAATTATGCCATTACGTTTCGAACATCCTATGATGTGAACTACACCTTTGTTGCACAAAAAATCATAATGAGCGCTACTCACCGCAATTACAACGGAAATTTGGAGCGTCACCATTTGTAGCTATTAAAAACACTTACCTACCTGTTATCGGAAATTAGGTGCCTATTATTTGATCAGTATAAAACCCTATCAATCTTTATTGTTCTATGTACAACATGTAGTTTAGTCAACGTCTTCAACCAAGCATACATATATACCTACCAGTGAATTCTCTATGAGCTCGTTATACGTGTTTTAGTATTTCTGTTGCATTATTTAGAACTCTAGCGCTCGAACGAGATTTTCCTAGCTTAAAACTTTCTTTGATATTCGAGCTAGGGGCGTGTACGAAGTACATGCATTTGAAAACGAAATTATAATACGCGAGTACACTTACATGCATGTTACTCCCCGAAGATGTTTTACATACCTGAAACAAAAAGAGAATTAGTGCGGTAAAGTAGTGGTGGGGAAGGGGTGTGGGCGAGGACTGCATAAACTGTCACAAATTTTAAAAAAAAAGTTTACATATTATACATTTACATGCAAGTTATTCTATTTCGGGGTTGATTTAGCTACAAAAATAAAAGCTCTCAAAGAAACGAAAGTCAGCGGGCGCAAGACGCATCCTAGTGAAGAAACTTTCTTATGCAAAAAATGATCGCCGAAGCTGTATCATCTAATTATGATAAGGAGAAACGATAACATAGCAAAGTTAGTTTTATCTAATATTTAACATTAGAACCGCGGAAGCGATCAATTTGACGGTTGCGCGTCTTTCTTTATCTGCTTCAACAGCATCTTTGGGAATAATCTTTAGTGAGTCTATGACATTTCCTAAAATATAATAATAATAATAATAATAATATTGCCTTTATTGTTCCAAAAAAAGAAAACAAAGATTTATTGCAGTACATTAAGGGCGAAGTTCAGCACTGCGGCAATGCCACAGTCTACTCTTCCACTTAACCCCAGCACAGCAATGTTTCCGAATATTATTTAACGAATCTTTTAATTTTTTTCCGAATAGTTTTTTTAATGTAGTCTCCTAAATTTATTCTCCAGTCTTGATATATGCGTTCCTTAAACGTGGAAAACACGAACGTCGAGTTTATTTTGCGTTACAATAATTTGCAAAATTCTCTTTATTTTTACCGACGTATAACGGCAAGAGGTTCGTCTTAACAGAAACTCGAAGTTTGTGTTTTCCACGTTTTAAGGGACACATATATCAAATCAATACTGGGGGATAAATTTAGGAGCAATGAAGTAATATGAACAAACAACGTCATTCTATCATTTTTATGGATAACTAGCTAGATCGAAATTAAAATAATTGAAAAATGTTGGGCATTTGAAGTATTTTGGCCATGGTACATTAAGAACTTTTGTAGAAAATGTAATACCTAAGCTATCATATGGTGTAATAATACACAGGATGTTCCATATAAAAGTCACATTTTTGTTGGTATTTGAAAAATGTGATGTTGTTTTGTTTTTTAATTACAGATTTGGATTCAATAGAAAAAATTCAAAACTTTGGTAATTATTTCAAGGCCTCCTAAAAAAATTATACATAACGGCCAAAAATTTAGAATATTTTAAATAAAACTAAGCATAAAACAGATCGGTATAGGGAATGCAATCATTGATCGATAAAATGTTTTTCGATATTTGGAAGTGCAAAAAAATAAAGCCGGCTTAATTTGAAAAATCAACCTTTTAAGGTTTGAAGTTATTAATATTGACCATTAGTTTTAAAACACCCTGTAGAAGGGAGATCAAAATTTAAGTTTTTAAAGTATTGTTGATTTTGGAAGACTTTTTGAAATTCAAGTCAACGTAATCATGTGTACAGGGTCCTAATGAATAGCAGTCGAACGTAAAAAAAAATGTGAAAGATCTTGAATAACTTAAAAATCTTTGATGCTGGGTATAGGGTAATATGGTATCAAACGCAGGGGCGGCGACTTATGGGGGAAAACGAATCCCATGCCCCAATGTAAGGAGATTTTAAGGGTACATTGTCCCCATGCAAATTATATTACATCTTCACAATCATCGTCCTAATTTAATATGGCAGCGAGACAGAGATGTTGGAACGAGACGCAGACATTTACGAGCACATCGCGTTTGCTCATCGCTGCATCGCCCATTTTTGTGGAACGCTACGCCGGTGTGGCTAGCATGGCATCACTTTCTTCGGTGTAGCATTATATAAAAATATAATAAAGTAGATCCTAATGTATGATCCCTATTCTTAACGAAAATTGACCCTTGCCCCCATGCAATAAATTAAAACTCGCGGCCCCCGATCAAAAGACGTTGATGTTCATCGAAATTTCGAAAATGCAATACAGGGCGTTCTATATAAAATAAGAAAGTCGCTATTCACACCGGGTAAAACCAGAAGTGAAACGATTATCACTACTGGAGGACACCACGTTAAAAAAAAGTGCACCACTACTCTACCTCCTGGGTGGTGTGAAAACGGGTTTCTATTGTATATATTAAATTGTAAATTTCGATTGTACTTGTGATATTTTTGTTGCATTTGTTGCACATTTGATAAAAATTATATAAAACTACATAATTCAATTAATCGATCCGCGAATTAAATGGATTAGATCAATCAAACCGCGAATTAAATTGATTGTTCCGCGAATTAAATAAATTAGATGAAATTCCGAGAAATCAAACAGCGAATTCAATTAACCGATCCGCGCATTAATTTAATTAAATAATAATCAATTTAATTGATGACGTCATCTATTAAATGAAATGTCAATAAAGCTCAAAATCATACCAATTTTTAATTAATCAAATTAATTAAAGTCCAAATTCCCAGAAATAATCAAATTGATCCCCGAAAACACCCTCCCCACGTAGGCGACCACGCGAATCAATTTAATTGACCTTGATTGACCCCGCGGATCAAACCGCCGATAAAAAAGGAGGGGGGGGGGAAGTGTCCGTCTTCTACTATTATATTTTCTTTCAAAAGATCATGAAAAAACTATGTTAGTATGCACATTTTCAGATTTAAATTATTAATGGGAGTTTAGGTGAAACAGCCTACACACCGCCTTTAGTTAAACCATTCTACGGAAGCGTAGAGGGGATTATAAGTCATTTTACGCGAATTTTTGCAAATTTATTTATAAAAAGGTAACTTTTAATCTCACTTTGGCCGGCTGGATGGCAGCAAATGAGGGCCCGTAGAAGAACGCTTGTAGAAAGACGAGGAGTGTACCTACAGAGGCAACTTTATGGACGGGGCTACATCATATGCGGTCGGCGACATATGGCCGGCACCTGCGAGCGTGCATCTTTGAGGGGTAGTCGATTTCGCGAGCCCAAAAATTACGTTCCGCTGCGAATTTTGTCACGCGCGTTAAAGTTCCTTACAATTGCAACTCGAGCTATGAGAAGTACCGAAAATTTGAGTACTATTTTGTGGAGGATTTGAGCGAAATCCACCAAAATGGCGCATTTATATGATTGTGGGGGCGTCAGAAGTGGGTACCGACAAAGGAAATGCGGTAGCCCCCGGCAAGATCTTACTGATAGTGGGGTCAAAACGCGATTTCCATTACTTCCAAAAATATTTTACAACGTGCAGTAACTATAGTTATGGATATGGAAGCTTTAAATTTATTCCATCAATGAAACAAATCATTCGCATTATAAAATAACCAGCTTATATCCAGATAATCAAAAAACTTAGTTTCGTATCACAGAACTTTCAAATGATGTTTTAGAGAACCCTGCCAGCTATTGACCACCACATCTAAGGGTGTCAAATGGAAGAGGTCCTAAAACAAGTCGGCACTTTGGTAAATGAACCTTCCCATGTTTAATCAAATTCGGGCGACATTGAATTATTACCGTGTATTCCGAAATTCCAGTACGATTAAATATTTGCGGAACGTTCACATCTCCGATGGCTGATGCGTTGGGATTTCGCGTAGATATGACAAAAGTAGCACCTCAACATTGACCGCAATTATAAACTATAAATAAACGCGTGACTTGATTAACACAAACTTAGGGCATTAGTAGAGCATAAAACCGTTCATATTTAGAAAATTTCATCAATATACTAGTACTTACAACATATGGATCTCGTAAATTCGTGATGAAGTGATTATGTCTATAAACAAAAACCGCATAACCTACAATTTTTCCAATACAATACAGATATGGCCCCCAAATTAAACCGTTCCTGTATGCGAACGAAGTTAAGGTCGGAACGTGTTGGCGTTCGCATCGAAAATTAATTGGAAATTGTAATATTTAACAGGATGTATTGGGGTAATCAAAAAGTTTAGGATTTCCCCAAAGTGCGAGGGTGTCATTTTATGTTATAGATATAGGAAGTCTATTAAAATGATGCGACCGCGGTGGTAGGTAATGGATGAATTAACAAGGGCAAGAAGAACGTCGAGCGAACAGGAAATGATGCTGTATAAGTAAGAAGTTAGTCCTCTGTGATCTCCGGTTGAATGTTTTTATCCAGCGATGGAGGCTTTGATGGCTTTTTAACCGCAGGCCTGTCCGCTTTCTCTCGTAAATATTACCTATACAGCAAAAGGATGTTTTAGTGTGGAATTTCGTTATATATTTTACTCAAATGCATTTGTATGCTACTTCATGCTTCGAAATTACTTTATGTTCCTTTGTTTCCTTTTCGTTTTTGATTCAGTTTTAACGAGCGAGTGATCAGAGAACGTGTAACCGACTTACTTAATTTCCATGAAAGGATAGGAGTTCCCCCAACTTGTCAAAATGTGTAGCGTGTAATTAACGGCAGCGGTAAATGGTGGATAATTAAAAAATAATAAATCAATTCGATTCGGGTGGTTTGAGTAATGCGAAACAAAAAAAGTACCGCATTGCTGACTTTGCCATTGTCGTCGGTTCGGTTAGAAATTGTAAATTTTAAAAGTGTGGCTTTAGAATCGATCTTTTGCCTTATAAAGAATATGTCGAGTACAAAGTCAGCAGGCGACCTAATCTGCTTTTAGACGTCACGTTTCGCCACCACTTCACTTTCCATACCTACCCGGCACGACAACGGCAACGGCAACCACTCTGCAAAATGCAAAATGTATGGTTTAGCATATCCCTCGGGACGCATAATCTGGGGGTGACAAGTCGCAGGTGCTTATATGCTGGCCGGTTGCGGTAGTCGTTTGGGTTTTTCGTGCCTTTTTCGGTTTCTATACACGTACACAGCTTATATATGACCTCCGTTTTATTTTTGCGAGCTCGAACTCCATACTTGATGTAATCGCATTAACGCGATCTCGCTTCCAAGCGCATCTCTCACGGTACGCGTAATTAGAGAAGGTATTCTGTACTGTAGGTACCACTAGCACTACTATAAACCGGGAACAGGTGAGAGGCGACGGATATCCTGCGAGATGCCGCATACATTCTATTCCTTTTTATTTCAGAAGCAAAGAATGCGTTTGAGCGCGCTGCCGACTGCTGCACCTACAAGTGTTCTTTGTTACATCATTTGTAATGGTAAATTACCCGTTTCGCACACGACGTCCCCGTTTAAAAAGAATTAATTATAATAGCGCCTTATGCATTAAAACGATTATTTATTACCTGCATTTGAATAATGGGAGGTATAGATTCAGTTCGTTTTCAAAAGTTGCGGCACTAAATTGCGATTTCATTATGAGCTTCTTGCAATGCAATTCATTAAAGATTATTAAAGGTGCTCACCATTCTCTTATAAAAAAACACCTGTAATTTTTCATGGCGTGAAAGAGTTACGGGGGTTGTTTAGCATTCAATTAAGCTTTTCAGTTTAGAAACCTGTCATCTGTTTTTTGTTTCAGGTTTTGTACAACTAGAAAATCACCCATGCACAATTAGCGCCCCATCAGCAATGAAGAAATTTGCACATTACTACCAAATCAATTAACGGAAGTTTACTTAACATGTTGTCCATGCGGCAGACAATCCATAAAGCTAAAGAAAGAGCGATGTTCAATATATTTTCTTGTGTATTATTGTATCATCCAGGCTTATTTAAATATGTAAGTGTTCATCAGTTTAATTTTATATGAAAGTATTTTAGGTTTTGTATTTTTGGATCACGCAATGTTCCATTAACTCCGTAAAACCATCCTTTACTTCTGCATAAAGATGATCCCAAGCAAATTTGTAGTTCTTGTCACTGTAATAAATTTGGATGAATTATACATACTGGCTGTGTAAACAAGGTCAGTTGAGATGTTGTAGTAGTAGAATTAATTCGGATGTGTAATTGTCTAATTAACTTCTTTAAAAAAATTTTCTAATCAATGTCGTAGGTTATACGGTTATCATTTCCAATGTCTCCGATGGTTGCAAGGATTGCGAAATCTGTGAATTTTTATTGTTGTAGTATAACCATCACAGTTTTACAGAAGTCAAGTTATAAGAAGTTTAAAATTATGTACATCACTCTTTAGAGAAAAGTAGAACTAGGAGAAGCAACAGTGACATATCTAGTTTAAGACAATTAACAGAGTCTCACAGTAAATGGGGACTAAACTAAAATTCTAATTTCTCATGGAAGCCAATTTCCTTAAAGGACGAATTTTTATCTTTAATAGAGGAGTCTTCGCTTAGCTAGTGAGTTCTCGTGAACCAATTTACCAGGTGTGAAAGCGAATTTTCTCAAAGTGAACTTTTCCAGGGGGAGTTGCCCAGGGTAAATATTATGGAAAAAATACAACAATGAAGAAATGTAATCATGATAAAGTAGTAGAAATACTAGAAATGGGGAAAACAATTAATTTAATTTAAAAGTTTGGAAATTATTAAACATAGGAAAGTGATGAATTTTTTCTACAAAAAAACCAATAAGGAAGACAAGAAATAAGAGAAATAACAGTGACAGTGGGAATTTATAGGACACACAAAATAATATCAAGAAATGTCCAAAGCCAAAAATAACATGAAAAAACTTCGATACTGCCACCCCTATCACTCATATACTACCCCTTAATCTTTTTAAGTTATTGAAAACCTTTTTAAAGGTAGTTTCTATGGCACCGAAGTATGGGGTGTTATTATTCAAATAACTTAGAGAGCACCGAATAAATTCTTATTATTCTTCACCTTCATGTTTTGCATGTACTGAACCAAAAGGCGTGAACTTTACTCAGAAGGCCCACTACAGGTTAACGTGACAAAATGACAATGCCTCATGGCTGGCGTCTCAAATGCCATTCTGACTATTGACTTCTGACCTTCTGCAGAGGCACCTCTAAATAGCATTATGCGGGTCACTCTGTAATTGGGCGCATGCCTGTTGAGGGCCCAAAAACAAGAGAGGGATAATAATAATAATAATATTTCCCGCATGGCTTATTGTACTTTTTTTGAGTTAATGCCTCTTGTTAACCTCAGTGAAGGAAGTTAATTAGAATTAATTTAATTCTGATTGCCAATTGCGATATTTTAAGTATAAGTATAGCCTCCAGGTGCACAGTTCAAAGTGGTTTAATAAATGCAGGCTGTGAAAGTATATCTACTACCCCATTCTACAGAGGGTTCATATTCGAAGAACTAGCGTATGTGTAGTTTGGCTGAATTTTTTATTGTTGTGTAGGTCAACAACGGTGACGATACGCTGAAATCAGATTGTAAAAATCTCTAACCGATTCCTTAATAAATTCTAAAAGGTAGGAAATTTTTCGACTATAGAGGTCGTTACTGAGAATAATGAAATTATTACCTACGGAAAAATTTTTTAGCTTCCTAGCATGTGCTAGGTAGCTATTGCGATAGCCGTTTTTTGAACATTTCAAAATTTCATCAAATGTCGACGTTTTAGACCATTTTAAGCAACTTTTAAAGAATAAAATTTTTTTCCGTCTGTATGTACGTACGTACGTTTGTTGGCAATTTTCTGAGAAAACGGCTCGACGGATTTTGTTGAAATTTTGTATATAGTACAGGGTGATTCCTATAGTACCTGCCACCGTTTGGGAGCGTGTAGGTGGTGCGTAGGGGAGTATTTTGATATAGGACACTTGGGGTCGGAAATCTAAAATAAGGGTGCCAGAGCCAAATTTACCTTCTGGAATTTCGCGCCTGTAGGTAGGCAACCCAACCGGCCGGCGGTGCACACGGAGCGATCTCAGGCGGCGATGTGTGGCTGACACTTGATCAGAATTTTGTTTAATTTAAACCCACGAAATCCCGTCTGCAACGACGCGTATCAAGTGAATAAACACTATGGCACGTTTTACTAACACGGAATACGCGGACATGCACTTCATGTACGGATTGGCAAATGGTAACGCACGAGCTGCACGACGAGCGTACGCTGAGCGGTATCCAAACCGTCAGTTACCCTGCAGACAGGTCTTTCAAGAAGTTCACTTCCGACTGTGCGAGACAGGGCAATTGCAGGTAAGCTGACGGAGGCTTTAACTTTACACACAGATTCGTGATGCACATCGATACTTGGGTCATTTAAGCACCCATTTCGAAAAGTTTGTTTGTTTACACCGACCTCCTCCTATTTCGCAGCCCACTAGCGCCCGTGATCGCGATCGCCCGTTGGTAAATGCCTTAGAGGAGGATGTGTTGGAACGTTTCGAGGCAAACCCGCGTACTAGCACTCGACTTGTAGCAGATCAGGTGGGTTGTAGTCAACACACAGTGTGGAACATCGCCAACAACAACAACTTACACCCCTATAAGTTTAAGAAAGTGCAAGAGTTACGGCCGGGTGACCATGAAAGGAGGCTGGAATTCTGCAACTTAGTCGTCCAGGAGGAAGAAGCTAATCCGAACTTTCTGAGGAGCGTGCTAGTTACTGACGAGAAAGGATTCTCAAGAGAGGGGACCTTCAATCCTCGTAACAGCCACTACTGGGCGGAGCACAATCCTCATGAAACGTTTACGCGAGGATACCAGGACAAGTTTTCTTTAAACGTTTGGGCTGGCATCCTGGGGACAACCTACTGGGGCCTTACATCCTCCCTCCGCGTCTAAATGCCCATAATTACCTGATTTTCCTGCGCGAGGTGCTACCAGAACTTTTAATGGATGTTCCAGTGAACTTGTACTGGGACCACTGGTTCCAGCACGATGGGTGCCCTGCTCACTACGGGCGGCAGGTGAGGGAACACTTGGACCAAACCTATCCGGACAGATGGATCGGCCGTGGAGGTGCGGTGGAGTGGCCTGCCCGCTCGCCCGACATCACCCCATTAGATTTTTACTTGTGGGGTGTGATGGAAGCGCACGTCTACGAGACTCCCGTCGAATCCGAAGAGGACTTAATTGCGCGCGTCGTCATGGCCGGAGAGGCTGTTCGCCAGGACATAGGAGTCTTCACGCGAGTTCGAGGGGAGTGGTTGGCTAGATGTAGGAAGTGCATTGAGAACAACGGTGGCCACGTTGAACACTTGTAAACGTTATTGCTTTTGACTGTCGTTTTCCCTCCTTCCCTCCCATGTCGCTTCCTCGCGCTAACTCGCTCTGCATCGCTCCGCGCGAAACGTCGGTCGGTTGGGTTGCCTACATACAGGCGTGAAATTCCAGAAGATAAATTTGGTTCTGGCGCCCTTATTTTGGATTTCCGACCCCAAGTGTCCTATATGAAAAGACTTCCCCTAGGCACCCCCTATACGCTCCCAAACGGTGGCAGGTACTATAGGAATCACCCTGTATGTTTTAGGCATACCGAACAGAAAAATAACGGGCCGGATTTTTGAAAAAAAATTTTGGAGCGCCGTAACGGCATCGAACTTTTTTTTTCAAATAGCAACCTAAAATGTTTAGCTTCCTAGCATGTGCTAGGTAGCTATTGCGATAGCCGTTTTTTTAACATTTCAAAATTTCATCAAATCTCGGCGTTTTAGACCATTTTAAGCAACTTTTAAAGAATAAAATTTTTTTCCGTCTGTACGTACGTACGTTTGTTGGCAATTTTCTGAGAAAACGGCTCGACGGATTTTGTTGAAATTTTGTATATATGTTTTAGGCATACCGAACAGAAAAATAACGGGCCGGATTTTTGAAAAAAAATTTTGGAGCGCCGTAACGGCATCGAACTTTTTTTTTCAAATAGCAACCTAAAATTTTTATTCTATTATTTGGAAGACCTTATTTTCCTGTGTACAACCTACAAAAAATTGGGCCGGGTTATATTATCAAAAAACGGAGAAAAAAATTGTCAAAGTCAAAAAATTGTGTTGCATATGTGCAAAACGCAACGATCTTGTTTCTGAAGCAATTTAAACGAAATTTCGTCCCTTTAATAAAAGCAAACAAAATTCATGCGCAAAAATCGTGTTGCGCATGCGCAGAAATGCAATTTTCTTATTTATGGAACAATTAAAACGAAATTTGGATGGTAGGTCCTCATAATAAAAGAAAACTCAGCTAGGAAGCTATTCTGTCAAGAATTTGACACCTGGTTTTTGGTATATATCATTTTCAAATGAGTTAATTAGCTGATTTACGTAGGTGGGATAAAATTTATGTCAGAGTAATATCGATTGAAAGGGCGGAATTGGGCCAGCATTACCGAAAAGTATGAATTCGAAATTTAACTCGCTATATTCATATTTTATATCGTTGAGCTTCATTCAATATTGAAATTATCTGCAGTGCATTCAGAACCCCCTAACTAATCGCATCCTCCATCGTGCAATAAACACAATAACCGCACTTCTAAATAGGGTTGAATTGGGGTGAATATTGTCGGTCGGAAATACAATTACTGTGCAAATCAATGCAGTTGCCGTGTTAGATGCTGTTGCAAACGTTAATTTTACACATTTCAATAATGTAAAACGGTATGATTACGTAATGGTTGGGATCTGATATAAAAAAAATTAATTTAGGAGGCTCGAGTAGCACGTAGATGGGACGTAACGAGTACAATGGAGTGCGGGTTCGTATGAGATTAACGACGAACGGTGTTGATGATGTCACAAAGACGCATCTCACGCACCAACGACTGTATGCGTCACACGAGAAGCGGTAGCTTTTGAGAGATAAACCAAACCCCGCAATATGGACGAGTTTTGTGGTGGAGATACCCGACTCACCCCAGCAAATCTCAAAGGGATGAAACTGCTGAATTGTCAGCGTTCTGGCACTACGCATCGCTGGTAAGATTTCACAGCCGACCGATTTCGAGGACTATGAATAAATAATTCGAGATAAATGTCAGAATGCAAAACATAATATGGAACATATTTACACAAACCCATCGGCTTCCATTCCCTTGACGGAGCTCAAGCGATGCTAGATTATTAAATTGAAATACGATACTTTTTCGCCGCGGGACAGACAAAAACGACGTCGTACAGTAGGACTGCATTTTAATTTTCAGGTGTGAGGGAAAATGTCAATCGTGCGCAAATCTCTATCTACGAAAATTGATAACGTTTTTGCTTTTCCGGTGGAAGTTAGATTTTTTTATCAATTTCCTCACTCAAATTTGTTTTTTACGTCTTTTCCAGTTCCAAAATCTGTTTCCTCAAGTAGATTTACGTTAGAAGAGAATAAAGCTTTTGAAGATCGAACAATAATTAAGCTCTACTAACGCCAACGTCCAACGATAGGTTCGCCCTATCGACGATACGATGATGACAGGAGTTTGTACGCGAGGGGGTGTCATTTGCTTCCGCTTGTTTTTGTTCGAGTCAAGCTTTGTATGGCAGATGTTCGGTTTTACCGCATAGCTCGTTTGCCTCAGCTCCGTTGAATCTCGTACGTCTCGTGCTTTCGATGTAAATTCGTTCTACGGCAACCTACATAGCTATTGTTTTCATTGGAAAACACTGCGTTCTAAATCTAACTGAAAACAATAATACAAATATAACGATAAACGCTACATCCTCGTAGTGGGAGCGGCTAAATTTAATTTCACTTGCCTACAACGTATGCATGTGATGGGAATCGGAATAAAAATTCTACCCCACAACGTGGAATAATAACAGAAGGCTTTCGGTGGGTGAATTAATCGATGTGCGAGTAGTACAGTTTATTGTGTAATTGTCGATGGGGATGATTTCAAATATTACTTTACTGGCGTAGGTAGATCTTGACACAGAACACTTAAAAACTCAAACATAAACTTTAGCAATAATGATTGCTTTTTTATTGGATCAACTCAAAGACATATTGACAAACTCTCTTATACGTAAGTCAATATTGGATCTGTTTTCGTCTATTAAACTTGTGGATAATTAAATAATTTTTGCAAATGGTGGTGAAGCTGGTAAAGTGACCTCGCCAAAATCGCAGTTTAGTAGTTGTCGGAGGGTTTTTAAAAAAGAGACGGCATGTTATGAAAAAAGCGGTTATTTAATTGTTGTATAAAAATCAATGGGTCGGGGCACAAAGTATAATTGCTTGAGTTTGAGATCTAAAATAATGGTTCGACAGATTTGGATGAGATTGGTACCAAATGAAACTCTACTTAATTCTGCATTGCCTAGGTATGCCAAAAAAAAATTTAAAACCATCGGTTGCTGCATTTCACTTGCGCGATTACCTTCCCTGTAAAATCAATGCAATTAAATAAAAATACGAGGTGTGGCAATTATATTATAACTCAAGAATTGACAACACTTGTGTCAGTCGTAATTACTAGAGAGGAGATCTTCATTTTAGATTTGAGTCCAATGTTGAATTAGATATCAGGTTCGGTTTGCGTTTTATGCGTATTTTTCGAAAGTAACTTTTTTAGTGGCGTCGTGTTGTGATTCAATTCTTAGTAAAATCTGGCGAAAAGCCCTCGGAAATCCTCCAAAAATTACAGGTTGTGTATTCAGATGAGTGCATGTCAAAAACGCGTGTTTGAATGGATGAAGCGGTTTAAAGAGGGGTGTGAACGGTAGAACACCCGCGTGAAAAAGCGCTCGCCACTTCTCGTACCGACGTTGATCGTTTGTATACGGTGAACACGTCTAATCATCACCTAAGTAATCGTTGTGCAGAGTTAGAAAGAGACTATTGTGAAGGTGGATAATAAAATGTCTGAAACTTAATTTGTTCGTTTTTTATTGACAAATTTCCGGAATTTAATTGTCACCCCTCTTACATAGTTCTGTTCAATTTTACCGTGCCGAGGACTGCGTGACACTAGGTGCAGTGTCCATAACGGTGCCCCTCGGATACTGGGCGACCTCCGAGTGGTGGGTCCTCTCCTTCGGGAAGGGGCTGGCAGTCAATCCCTGGGGAAGCGGATCTTCCGAGGTGAGACTCGTAGGAATTATATGGACGATAATTCAAACAAACGCTTTCTTGCCTCCTAGTGAGAGGGGACCAACAAACCGGGCCCTCAAAAGGAGGCCGGTAACAGGACAGGCTCCCCGAAAGTCCTTACTCAGGGATCTGGTGATGGGCCAACTCCTATTCGTAAGAAATCTAGCAGTGGCTGACGAGATGGGGGGGGGGGGCTTTCCTCGGTTGGCACGGTTGCGCGACAAAGATTTCGGCGAGCTTTGGGCTTGTGTGGC
This sequence comes from Photinus pyralis, assembly GCF_008802855.1. Lineage (NCBI taxonomy): Eukaryota > Metazoa > Arthropoda > Insecta > Coleoptera > Lampyridae > Photinus > Photinus pyralis. Next base: position 44,225,762 of record NW_022170249.1, read on the forward strand.
GGTTCATAGCCCTGACCAAGGGTCGGAACTGTCGGCATCACTAGGGGAAGAGAGAATCTAGTAAATCAGTGCTGGACGAGGTAAGCTTCTTACAGTGCAAGTTACAGCGCTGTAAGGGGGCGACCTGATTAATAGCCGTCAACTTGCTGTAAAGCAGACATGCGTGTACCTCATACAAGAACCTTGGTTTTACAGGGGATCAGTAAAAGGCTGGGTGGCCAGGTGGAGAACTATCTTTATTATAATAGGGACAGCAAGAAATTGGAAAAAAGTTTCGGAGATACCTTAAGAGCTCGCAACTTAAAAACAAGCATCGGAGAAGTATTACTAGTTAATGTACTTCCTATGGTTAGTGTACGTTCTCTTGTTTCCGTACTGGTAGTTACTACAGTTTCTGCAGTTCTTTAATCCCTGTATACATGGTGAGTTTTTTGGGAGTTTTTTTGCAGTGTTTAGAATAGGGATCTCGGAAACCGGCCGAGATAGAAAAACGGAAGGACACAGAGAGCAGATAGCCCAATGAAATATTCTACCGATAATTCATATAAATGTTAATCTAGTGAACATACTATGAAATTGTCCAAATCGGGCTGAGAAATTAGGAGGAAGCATTCAAATTAATAGTGACTAATGTGATCACTGGTAGTGCCGCGGCAAATATCGTTATGCGTTTATTGTTGAGTGTACATACAAAAATAAGATGTATATGTTACGGTAAAAGTACATAATTGGTGATTGTATACAATCACCAAAGTCACTGGTAAATGTACAAAATTATTCTCAATTATCTACTTTTACCGGCAATTGTATACAATAACCAAGGACCAGCGGTAAAAGTAAGAAAATGATATCAAAAGAAGAAATAAAAACAATAAATTCAAATAGTTTTTTTTAAGAAGTGTAATTTTTATTATTATTGTTTTTTTAACCTAAAAACAAGAGGTTTTGTGCCTGAATCAATAACAAGAGGAAAATTTTGTATGGCAGAACAGATACAAACACTTCCGAAGAATCAACACTGCAGCCTAATAAGAGGATCACACATGCACGTGGTAAACAAACGCACTGCGCTTGCGTGTCGATCCTTGAAATTTGAATTTCTTACTTTCACCAAGCTCCTCTGGCGATTGTGTACAATTACCTGTAAAAGAAGGAAATAGAGGGTTTTTTAAGATTGTTTTCTACTTTTACCAAAGACTCCGGTAAATGTATACAATTACCGGTAATTGTATACAATTACCACATTATGTACCCTTACCGTAACATATACATTATATAGCGAATATTCGAGCAATAGGTAGATGTCAAAATCATTATTTTACCATAAATTTCACAGAAAAAACGTTCACTTATATTCAAAAGAAATAGTATTATATGGATTTTTAGGATCATCTAAATTTTGAACAGGAAATGGCATTTGTTTAGCTTTTCGCATTTACCAATCATAAGAACTTACATTTAGGTATAATGTAACATGTGGAAAACACCTATTTTTTTAACGTCAAACTTAGCGAAAAACAGATTCGGTAAAAGAATAGAACAATTAAGACCTCAATTCAAAAATTATTCCAAAAAATACCACTGCAAGCAAATTTCTATAGAGCCCTATAACTATAAGTATTCCTTTTCAACCTCAAAATTATAACTATTCTATTGTTCAGTTGCAGAACTTGGACGCAGTTATAGGAACGAATCTAAAATTTACGAAAACTTACAAAAGCTATCATCGTTTGCTCGTAAAGGCGTTTGAATTAACGATTCAAATATTGTCCGTATGCAATTTAAAAATAAAAAGTGGGAAAAATGGAGGGTTTTGTGAAAGCTTGGAAAGTGTAACTAACACAGATCGGTAAAGTGTGAAATTTTCCTTGACAACTTTAAATTTTTTAAGAAAGAAAGGGGGAAACAATAACGATTTTATAAAAACTTACCTCAACCTAAGAAAATGTACTAATTAAATTAATCATCTAATATCCGGAGCAATGCCAAGCAGGCTTGTGCGATATTGATTTTAGGAAAACATGAACAGCAAAGAGAAACTGTCACTTTTTCCAGAACTAACTCAAGTGCATTGAAATAATTGGTGCAATTTCAGGGCTAGCCTCACAAGTCCATTACATTTTAACAATTAAAGAAGTGGTCATAAATAGAATAATTTACCCAATTGAACAACGCAGGATATGTGAAGTGTACATAATTTAGCGACTAGACGGAACAATGGGAAATGAATAAGTGAAGTAGGGGCACATGAAAATCAACACCAAACAAACTTTGGAAAGCATCACGCATAGACATCGGCAGGGAATGTTATGATATCAGATTACAGCTCGCACGTAATGGACCATGTCAACTAGCGAGACGAGCGGTCACAGTCATCTATCTAAATGGCCCTCGAGTCACGTATCGCGTTTTTGGTGTTGTTTGTTTGCTGGCGGAGCGGACGTATGGTGCGGCGGGGAGCAATTTAAAGTAATGGCTTTTGGTTTACCGTTTTCGGAATCAGCTGGCCGCGACGCGACGACGATCTCATAAAAATGCGCGCACAGATTTTTTTTGGGTCGGCGCGTTTGCAATTTCACGAAGGGTGGGACTGATAAAAGGGAACAAATACACCTTCCCATAGATAGCATACGTGATACGGAGACGGTTCAGTAGATGCGGCCCTATTTGTCGACGAATCTAATTAACGTGCCCGATTTTACCCTCAAAGTTTCGAATCGGAAAATTCATGACAGAAACCTTGCCGACGAGTACGGGTAGGCAGGAAGAAAGGGTAGACGGATGTTAAGGGTAGACACGTGAACACGCACAAGCCCTTCATCAGAGCACCACCCGCGGCGCTGCGTGCTTTGGGGTCGAAATTGTATAATCCTGTTTAAGAGCCTCGCTTAATATAGAAAAATATACATTGAACGTCTTCTTGTGTAACCAGATTTATTTTAGAAGGGCATGTTTTTCATCTGATATATAAGCATAAATCAGATAAAATCTTATTCGAGAATTGGGTGGACTGCTTTCCAAGGAAGTGAAACCGAGTCTGTTGTTTTTAAATGTGGCGACGCTGTAACGTGCAGGAAACATGAGATGCATATCTGCGTAAATAATTGCCGCTTGAATAGAAAAGTTTTAAGATTCAAAAAAAATTATTAATGTCCCAACGACTGCAAACAAAAATTTGCATTAATTATCCATTTCGCGCAATTTTTCTAGGAAAGATGAATCGGTCACACTATAAGGTAGCCTAAAGCCATTACTATATTAGTCTCCGCTGTAGCGCACAAATTTTCGTGGGTTTATTGACATTCGCTCGAATGTTTTTCTGGTATAAATTAATACAAAACAGAATGGGGCCCACATTTTTTCGAACAACACGTTCGTCCTTAGTCGATTTTTCAACGGGGAAAATTTTAACAACACTGTTATTTTAAGAGCTCTAGAATCTAGATTTTTCGACAAAAAAGTTGCACAAACACACCTGTGTTTTGAAATTTTATGTTGAAAGTTCCCCTAGCATTCTAAGTAGGTAGGCCTAAGAACAACAAAATTTGTTGTTGTTTCACCATACTAATGATTCTACGAAATATCTATATCTTAGCATAAAGTTTGCACAACACTGAAATATACACTTTTATACCGAACTATGATGGTGGCATTCAGTACCTCCCCCTAATTGTCGTAATAATGTTGTAGACGTAGACAATGAACGGGAAAAGCAGAACTCCAAATGAAACCGGGCCCAATAAATCCCAATAATCGATTTGGAGGTATGGTGGAACTGTAGTACAATGAAATTGGGTTCTGCTTAGGTTGAACTCGAAAACTGACATTCTTTTTCCATTTAACCGCCTCTCTTTTCCCACGAGTTTCCGAAATCCATGCATTTTAAAATTGATAAAGGACTCTGTACCCAGGGTGCAACAGTTAAGTATGCAAAAAAAATAAAGTCAAAATAGCTTATAGCTCTGGAACCTGAGCCAAGAAAAACTTTACGATTAAACGTGCGCATACACAGAGTGTGTAATGCAACTTGTTTATTTACACTTTACAGAGATATTTTTTTGAAATTTAAACCACAGTAGTAAAAGCAAACATATCATTATACAGGCGGTTTCACGCAAATCGTTACCTATCAGTAAAATGAGGCTCTCATTGATAACTTAAATCTGAAAATGTGCATACCAAAATAGTTTTTCATGATCTATCAGAAGAAAATATTAGGAAGATTGTTTCACTTTCTTATTTTAAATTGAACACCCTGTATTTTAGTGCATTTTAGAAATCTACATGATATACATTTCCCTACACCCAGCATCAAAAGTTTTCAAATTATTCAAGATTTTTTTCAAAATTTTTGACGTTTGTGACGAAGTGCTTTTCTTTCGAGCCCTGACTCCGTTGCGAGCTCCGTTGACTTGACTTTCACAATCAAGAATACTGACTGTTACATGATAATCATTTTCGACATTTCAAAGTGCAAAAAGATAAAGGAATATGCTTATAATCAACTGTTTAATGTTTGAAATTATTAAATTGACCATTCGTTTTAAAAAACCCTGTAGAAGGGCGATCAAAATTAAATCCTTCACATGTAGCATCAAGTCAGTATTGTTGATTTAGGAAGATTTTTTGAAATTCCAGTCAACGGAGTTATACGTACAGGGCTCAAACGAGAAGCAGTCAAACGTAAAAAAATGTTATGAATAACTTGAAATTTTTTTTTAAATTTTTAACCGTAACTGGTTCTAATATACCTAAACAGCGCATATAGTTCGGAAATTTAAAAAAATTCAACATCTGATCTTTGGCGTGACAATCTTTAGATTTCTAATTATTGGGACGCACATGGCATAAGAAAAATATTTCCTTTCAATAATCAATCACGATATCGCGATATACTAAATAAATAAATGAAAGCGCGACCACTTTTGGCGAGGCTGGTATGTTATAAAATAAAATGCACCTTCTATTTTAAAGTTTTTGCTTTTCGCTGCGTTTTTTTTTAAATGTTCATTAACGATTTCATTTTTAATTGGCAAAAAGTATGTACACTCGAGCTTTAGACCTAATAAAAAACCATTTGACGTACACTAGAATACACTGGCGGTCTCTTGTGTTTTCCAAATTTTCTCAGGTAGAAGAACTGTCCCTAAAGGTATTACTTTAGTCGAAATTTCCACTGTTCTTAACATCGTAACATAAGGCACCACAGTAGCCCATCACATCGATAACAGATTATTCCCCATTCGGTAGGATCCAATCAACTGCCGAATGTTTCATCTAGAACTGACACCGTAGACCGCTTGTTCATTCACATTTTCAACGCGCTATGTTTACTAAATTTGTTGCTACAGCTACTACTACTATATGCATTAATTGCGTTGTCGTTATGGATCGTGTGGTTTCTGTACACTGATTTGTCGTCTTTATTCTGCTTGCAATTTTATTCGACTTAGGCACTAGTACGAGTGCTACGTCTTTAGGTCACATTAAGAAATACAAAATTGAAAATTGTTGATCATTTTGATCTTTGTTACCAATTATATCCCGATTAACTATATATTAAGATTTAAGAAGTGCAAATAAACAACACAGAAGTGACAACATGTTATTAATTATACCCCAGCTTACGTTCATGCCCATTTAAATTTTCTTAATGAACCTTAAGCTATAATTCCCAAAAGCCGTAATCGAGTCGTAACTTTTTAAATCTCTCGGAGAAGCGGGGAAGAAAAAAAAAGAAATTCATTAAATCAAGAATCTAAAAAATCGCGAACGGACTTAATATACGAGGAATCCAACCCCTATTGTTTCGAAAGATGAGTTTATTCACCAAAAGCTTGTCGTCGCATTGAAAGTACGTCGTATCATTTAGGGTAGAAATTTCGCATCGAGGCACCCTCCATAATTAAAATGATCGCGACTATACCAAAAAAAAGTGGAAAGTTTTTCAATGTCATCTTTCTTATTAATGTATTTCATTATATCGTTCACAAAAGGAAAGGAGGTGTCTTACAATAAATACCTGTGTTCGAGTTACACCCTACACCCAAAATTTACATTAATCAAATAAGGACGTACCGTAAACAGCGCATTGTTATCTAACAAAGGTACGAAAACCTGACAAGTATACGATACGCTTACAGGTGAAGGTGAAGGAAGTTTGATGCTCAGGTAAATCTGGGCACGATTCTAGCTTAATTATATTTGATTTTGATACCTGCATCATAAGGGCCTGACACCCTTCAGCGTAGCAACGAGTATTATCTTACGCATATACCGCACATGCTGTTTTAACAAGGATCACTTTTTTGTTAACACCAGAAAAATTTGCATTTGAGCCAGTCGTGTAGAAAATTTAAGTCCTTTTCAACCTAGTATAGAATCGCTGTAAATCACCTGCTAAAATCCCTCATATTATTAGGGGTATGGATGGTCTTCTCTCGGTAACGGAACTCGTGAGCTCTTGTTCGCGAAATGACGCGCCATCGCATAAAGTCGGTAGAGTTAGACGCGATTTAGGGTTGATTTATGAGTGTCGCCTTGGTGCGTTCTAGTTATAAGGGATCTCTTTTTGGCAGGTACTATAGTTTTACAATATTATGTGACTCACTTTTATATTTTAACTCCAAACAAAGTGAAAACGTTTTATTGCTTTTTAGCTGTCGTAAATGAGATTTATTGTAAAGTTTGTTTCCACAAAGGACGCAACTTATCTACACTTGTGGCCTTTTCCATAACGGCGCCGCTACAGTCTATACTCGTACGAACTTTAACCACCGTCAAGCAAGAGAATTGTGATGATAAGTTCAATTCTTAATTTTTAGATAAAGGTACAATACATGATTCCCTAACACCTTAGCAACAAGTTCGTTTCGGAAACAAGGCGACAGTTTTAAAAAGTTTCAATGGGCCATATCTTTTTTCCTATTTCCATATCAAACAATAGTCATAGTAGATTACATACCGAGCTGGGAGGTGGTTCATTACCTACCCCGAGGGCTTAAGGTACCTCACCGACGCGCGAAGCGCGGAGGTGAGGTATAAGCGCGAGGCGTTGGTTATGAACCACTGACCAGCGAGGTTTGTATACTATTTTACTCACAATCGATCATTTAAGGTAAAGTATATAATTCAACAAGGTGTTACTTTAACTGTCAATAATAGTGACACCGCCAATGTAACCATTAATGTTTACAACAATAGCAAATAGTTTCGTTCTTCTTCGTAATTTGCTATTGCTGTAAACATTAATGGTTACATTGGTGGTGTCACTACCTATTAGTATAAGTTTCATATAAGGACAATATGAATAGCAATTGCAGGTAAGGAAAGTGACAGATGCTAGCCGGGAAAGTGACAGCTAGCCGGGAAAGTTACTTTCCCGGCTAAGGTGAGTAATGAGTCGCTTCGCAACCGCTATGAAGGTTAGGAATTCAGATAATACTAACCGATTGTGAGTAAACATGTTATCGGTGTAATAGAAGGGGCATCATTGGAAAGCCCTGAAACGTGCTTTTAATTGTAAAAGACACATTTCAATCAGACAATCAATTGATTAATTAATTTATTTAATTATGGATTTGGAACTTTGAAAAATTAAAAAAGGTAGGCACGGCTCGAACAAAAAATTTTCCCAAATTTGGCAAGTGCCCAAAACGTTCGTGCAAAGGCTACGTACCCAAAACTGAAAACAAGTCCAAAGAAGACATGCTAATTTTGAAATTTTTGTAGGTGTATTTCCCAACTGAAACAATTATATCTAAAATTGCTGCACCCTTTTTTTGAAGGCGGATCATCCTTTGGAGTTGGATCCAAAATCTAACCAGAGAGCTGCAGAAAACCATATACTTGCACGACTAGATTTTATCGAGACGACAAGATGATGAACAGTCGACAAGTGGCACTTTAATCCCATAAATGAACGACGAAACATGTTGATTTAGTCCACGGAGTAGAAAAAAGATATTTTGTAATCACATTTAAAAATTAAGTACCTATGCGCATGCGGAGACAAACTCTCGGTATATGCAAACAATACGCGCAAGTGCATTCGCATAATCAACTTTATTTAACTCCTTGTCTGGGTGCCTAGATCTTAAATTGAGATAAAGTTTTCACTTTTGAGTAAAGCTATGAAAATTGGCACACATATGCACATATGGGCTTGGCGTTTACACAACAAACCTTAACTAATCAAATGATCCTCCCCCTTCCCCACAAAAAAAAGATATAAAGCGGTTGCACAATTGGTATCAGATGAAAGACTAGGAGGTCGGCAACAAGCCAGAAACTGAATTTTGTATGGGTATCGGGGGTGGGAGTGGAGTCAAGGGCAGCACCCAAGGGGTAGAGAACCCGCATTCAAAGGGCTCAGATTATCCCCGTAGTGTCATAACTTTATGTGATTTAATGACTTACCTTTGTGGCTAATTATGAAGTTTGGAGCAAAAACACCGAAAAAATCAAACAAATATATATAGTTCGCACCCGAATGGGCCGACCCTAAATACTTTAAACATGTTTTCACAACCGAGTTGCTTACTGTCTTCGGTGCGCTAAAATGTTGTTGGAGAAAATTTAAGCAAGTGGCAGTAAAGTATGACAGTTTTTTTATTTTTGAGTGGAAAGATTAAAATTGTAAGTTAGCTTAATTTGTAGCAAGGCCATTCATTTGCGAATCTGAAAAATTTACGCGAGAGAACATTTTCGGATTGGAGGCGCGCTCATTGCGTAGAAATGGAGCATGTTTTTTATGTTAAAAAAAAGTTCATTCTTTAATAATAGCTCACGAAAAATAGTACTCTCAATTTAATAAAGCGACCTTCTTAGTTCTGTAGACGCACGCCACTATGAATAATTTTTACTCAAATTTGTCTAACGATATTATAAATTGCTGTCACATAACGAACAAAAGAACGCAACGCAAACTAGTGAAATTATTAAATTAATTAACACGACCATTTTCCTTAATTTGTGTTTTTCTCTTAAGCGTGTTTGCTGCCCGTTTGCCCAGCCCAATACAACAACATACAATTTATTCACTGTATTGTTAATATCTTGACCACCCTAGATGCCAAATTTTCTTGATAAGTTTTCTTAAATTAAAGCAAACTAATAATCTAACATGCTGATTTTAGATATAGGGATGTTATTAGAAACCAGCTTTAGTAGTTCAGTGAACAGGAAAAAGGTTTCCATCTAAAACATTAAGTTTTTGCACTTTTATAACTGCGAAATTTGACAGAAGTCGTATAAAATATAAAATACTCATTGAATTCAATGAATTCATGTAACTGGGCTAAAAACAGCAAAAAAAACTAGAAACATGCCAAAATCGATCTCGATGAACATACATAATTGATTTAAACTTTAAACACTAACGAATGGAACTTTGTGCAACACTGCAATTTAGTTAATGCGAAATAGAGTAGGAAAAATGATACAATAAAAAGAATCGGTACTGAGATAAACTACAACTTTTAAGCATTATAAAATGAGCTTTTACAGGATACTACATGCACGTGGTAGACTGAGGAAATTGTTAGATGGGTTCTTTTCGTTCCAATGCTATAAAGTTGGAGGACGTTGTCACTCTCGAAAATAAAAGCCATAAGGCAACGCCAATATGATAAAGCAAAAAGAAAATTCGTAGCAACAACGGAAAATTCATTTCTGTGTATTTCGAAGGCAGAAAATTGTTTCCCGTTTCATGGCATTCGACTCAAGTGCAAATTTTTGTGCCCATCCGTAGTTTCATTAAAAGCGACCCTGTAGGTTTCGTGTAAAACGAACCCATAGTAAATAAGATCGGCGTACGGGGTCATTGAGAAATTATTTTTTCGCATGCTTTTCCAGTCCAGATAGTTTTCGATGAGAGATGCAAGGTTTTTCGTAGTTGATATGCGATTTAGCCACATCCGCCCGCCCCGTAAACTTAAACCTAATAATGCGCCCTATTTCCTGTGCAGCGAGTTGTGTTACACACCAGCAGGAACGAACGGTTGGCGAGCGACGCAAATATCCTCCTGGTGTGCGCGCCGGGGTCGTCATTAGCGAGAACGGCAGCCGCTGTCCGATTAGATTATCACAGGCAGCAAACGCTACCCGGCCGCGCGTTTGTTATTGCCATCCTTATCCCCCAACGAACTGGTCTCGCTCCCACACACTGCGGCACGCCGGTCGATCTCCTCTATTATCTTTGCCTGCCTTCCGGCAACCAGAATTTGTTGACGCTCCAGACAGCGATATTGGGATTTTGAAGTAACGTCACGTGTGATTGCGATATGATGTACATAATACAACGAATTTTCGGTTGAAATATTGAGAGGTGTATTTGCGAGCGAGTTCTGCAAAATTTATACGCAATTTCGTTTCGAAACTGATGGACATTTTAAAAGCGCGAGCGTCCTTTTCCGCTCCCGTAAACATTTTTTTGCATATTCAAATGTCGCCGAACTTTCGATTTCAATTAACTTGTTTTCTTTGATTCCTGACTTGACGCTCTGTTTTTATTGCGTCGCGACGCGTACACACTGGAAACCTACCAAATTACCCGCAGCTTTCATTACGATCCAAAACACACGTTATTCTTTCTCGAAAATACACACTGATGCAATTTTAACGAGAAAAGTTAAAAACGTTTATTGGGTGTGTTTCTTTCTAAGTGTGAACAGGAGTTCGTTTCTAAATATCACTTTTCAAAAATGAGTGCAATTTTGATTAGATGACATTAAATAGTTTTTGCTATAGCACATCTACCGTACAAATACCATGCAATAACATTTTAAGTGTTTTTAAATCGGTTTCGAAAAACCCCTTTATTATGATATAATAACCGCAAACGAGTTTCAAGGTATTTTGACAAAAATACGACCCTTCGTACAATACGCATCCGGACATGTCGCATCCTGGATATTCGCTTGCAGAATATTATTTACGATAGACGTTTCGGCCCCCGAACATGTCGCTCCGGATAATCGGCACCTGAAACATTTACTCCCGGATAATTCGCACTCGAAAAATTCTTTCCGGATAATTCACATCCTGACACTCCCGGAATATTACGCAGCCTGTGTTTCGGTGCCAATACATTTCGCATTCAAATAATTCCCACGCAGACATTTCCCGCCCAGGGAATTAGCCAGCCTGGTGCCTGGAACATTTCGCTCCAGGATAATTCGCGCTCTAAAAATTCCCTTCGGAAAACTCCGCAGCATCTTTGTACGCAACTTTGCACAAATTGGAGAAGACAATCTTACACCTACAAATGAATGTCCAACTCCGCTGAATTGGGATATGCATTTTTGTGGCCAAAAATTAAAAAAAAACTGTTCATGCAAAGAATCGAACACGGACCGCCCGGTTGCAAGTCGAATATTCTTACCACTAGCTAGACCATTGTGGCAGACATTTAATCGTGATTAAAATTAGTTCGCATTCCGAAATAGTTGTGGGGAAGAGTCATTTTTGCATGTATGTGGACACGTCTGCGGTTTATAAATATGCTTCCCGTGCAATTTCAATAGGGATACTCGCACAGATCTTTAGTGACAGTTAGTAACGTTAAAAAAATCAACAGTTAGTAGAGAAACTGCTGGAAAATCAAGAGAACATGGAAGGCCGGCGGAGATCTACAAAGGATTTCCGAGATTTTACTCTAGGAGTCTTCCATGTAGTTCGCGACTCGAGACTTGGTCCCTCAATAAAACATGGCTCTGATATTTCAGAGAGTGTGAGGGAAGCCTAGTTTTTCCTATACTTTCAGACAGGGGCGGGAAGGGGTGCACCACATCGACACGACCGGGACACTCCACGGGAAACGAAGTCCCTGTAAACCATTTCGGAAAGGGAATGTGTGAGGCCTCTCCAACCAATCCGACTCAAAAGAGGGGAAGTACAGGCGTTAGACCATTGCTGGTAGGATTGTTTCTTAAATTGACATTTGGAGTAAGATAACAACAAATCCAATATGGTTCTAGGCTACTCGCTACCTTTGTCAAGGCTCTATAATTGTATTATTAATTTTTTGGAATAATTAAGTTCCAACAGTTTTACAAACGAAGTGTTGCAGGGGTACCTATATTGTAAATTTGATGCGAGTTCAACGTTACTGAACAGAATAAATTCTTCTGAAAAACTTTAGTCGAGCCGAGTAATAATTTGCAAACAATCTCTCAGCTTCATCAGAACAAGCTGTTCAAATCACTCTCTACAAGGTACAAATTCGAAGACTGGTCAAAACCGATTAAAATTATGAATGCAGCAAATTACATTTACCTAGCTGGACAATTTGAGGACAACCTAGCTATTACTCGTATATGCATAGAATTAAAACAATCAAAATGAATTCCTATAAACCTAAGTAATTTGCAAACGAATTAGTAGAAAAGGCGTACTTTAAAACTAAAGACTCGTGCACGAATTTCCCGTATCGTTCATGTAATGCCTTTGAACAAAAATGAAGGGATTAAATACCACACCGGATTTAAAACTTTAGCATGGATTGAAGATTGAAACGAAATATATTTGGGGTGAAAATTCCTTAATCAGCCTCGTCTTCAGTACCCAATGAAATTTACAGTGGTGATGATACCCATACTCTACAAGCGAGAGATTGCAACGATTAATTCACCCAAGAATAAAGACACCGTCGTCGTATCCAAATCAGTACAGAGCAGTATGTAAAAATGAGTTAACTCGCAATTAAAGAGGATGGATCGCTTTAAACGGGGCAAAGAAGAGGTGTATCGGCGAGATTTTTCAATATGCAGATGAGATGCATCGACAAATAAGTATATCGTATCTGCGTATCTCTCACGTTGCTTGCACGGTTAGGGAAGTTGTGGGATTTATTGGGCGTGAATCGAGCGCTTTTGCAGACGACAGCGCCAGGAGATGTCTTTAGACCTTGTCACCCACACCACGTTTCTCATCTGTCGTCAACTCCTCACATTCCATACCAACCGTTCCTATCTCGTTCCTTTAAACCCTGCACCAGCCTTATAACGCCCCATCCCCTAGTTTTATGGCGTCTAACGTTTGCTAACTTCCGTTTCCAGTCGCGTTTTTATATTTTAATCTTACGACTTTTAAACGCTTTATGGAAATGCCAACAACAATAATCGGTTTGTTTACTCGCCCATCTTACGTGTTCTCCCCGCTTAATTTTCTCTTAAATTTTTGCATTTATCAAACTCATATTCGTTATCGACCTCCTCGCACTTTTCATAAACAGTTTTGTGCCGAGTTTTCGATTACAAGGGCGGCGAACGCGCTCGCTATTTTTACATCAGTCATATCGCAACATAAATTTTTACCCCACAATTTTCGTGTTCCCGTTTCACCATTTGCTTGTTAATTTTAATGATACAACAATTACTATGTTGTATAATTTTTATTATATCTCCTACATATACCACCCATAAAACTAATAAAATACGATTCGTGCTCTTAAAGGCGCAACCAATTTTCAAGTTATAGTTTGTTTTAGAAATGAAGTTTAAAGTGCTTCCGTTTCGTTAGCCACATCAAGTTTATTGAAAAAGATTTTAATGACTTACCTAGTAAATAATCTGTAAATTAGTTTGCGAATAGTTACCTGCACCAACCAGGAAAATTATTAAAAAATAATTTAGCTATTACTAGCATGCAGGACCGTAGCCAGAGGGAGGGGGGGGGGCAAGAGGATAAAGCCCGCTCTTGGGACCAACTTCTCTAGAAAATTGCTTAATATGACGGAATATAGCTTGCTCATGAATTATCAAATATAAAGAGAGGTGCTTGATATTCGGAATTCAAATATAAAGTAAGATGCTTGGTATTCGGAACTATGGCAACTATTAAAATCTGGTTAAAAACACTCTGTTGTTTTTGACTTATAGGCAAAAGTTACATTCTTCGATTTTTGGATAAAAGCCTATAATTTGTTTGTTTATTAAGTTGCATAGCAGGGTGTTTTTTTGGGAGCTTTAGTTAAACGTGTCTGGGAAACTAAAAAAGGTAGGTTTTTGAAATTTTGTACTTAGGAGTTAATCTGAAGGCCGAATCGATGTAAAGTATTTTCAAAATGGTCGCACTTCCGGAAACACCGGAAGTAGATAGTAACTTCGTTATTTTAAATGGCAGTCCCTATTTTTTATTGCATTTTTGGATTCTACGTGAAATTTCACTTCTTTTGATACCCACATGTCGATATCTAGGTACAATTTATGGTTAAGTTATTTTGAGTTCAAGAAAAAAAATGCAGATGGTATTTTGATAATTGATTACTTGAAAACGGTTGTAGTCATGGCAACCCATTTTTATCAGTGCATAGAGAATGAATAAGGCTTTCTTTTAGTGTACTTAAAAAAAAGTTACGTTTCGTACGACCCATGGTACGACCGCACCTATGGAGGTCCAAATTTATGAAACTTCAAAGACTAAAAACTCAGTTTGTAAAAAATTTTTTTTATCCTATACAAGGAGAAACTTACATTTTCTCGCCTCTGTGAGGACGCGAAAGAAGACAATTGCACGCATGGAGCGAGAAAATTCAATTTTGTCGGCTAGGCGAGAAAAAAAATACGCCTTATGTAAGCTAGATGGCGCGGTTGTAATAAAATGTCAAAGAAGTGATTTCTTTTTAATTAAATAAGAAACATAAAATCGTCAACACTGATTTAATAATTAAATTTACCCTATGTTCACTTTATTTTACTGAATTCAAGAATTTATTTAATTACCGCGAACCTACCTATCAATGTTTCGTGAATTTGGATACTTTCCCAATATCACTTGACCAATTCAAACGTTTCAAACTCTCCCATTTACTTTCAATAACGAGCATCTGTATCAATACATTTAACACCAAGATGTACTTTGCACTGTAAGTAGAACACCGCTTATCCGCAATAAGTAGCATTTTAACTACGAGACTATCCCGAAGTTAAAATGTGTCCAGTGTTACTGTAAAGAATGAATAAATCTACTCGTATTTATAAAACACATTTTTTAAAATACAAGATCATCAAGGATTTAAAGTGTGCCCATTGCGCTTTCGTCGCCAAGCATAAATCCAGTCTTAAAAGCATCTAACATTTGACAAGACATGGATACTGCGAAGGATTTAAAATGTAACCGGTGTGATTTTGTCCCTGAAAACACACATTCAATTTTAAAACACATTTGTTAATACACAAGACCAGTAATAATTTCAAATGCGCCTGGTATTAATTACAACCCCTTAAATCCCGTTATTTTCTAAGGAAATAATCACGCGCCAGTGAAATGCCGGAAATGTCAACTCAGTTCGCACAATGATCGGTATTCTCCACTTGCACCTCTGCTCTGTTGCACCGTGACTCCCTTCGGTGACTCCGCACTGTGCAATCGCAAGCGCGCTAGAATTTGAATTTGCGTTGTACTGTATTATAAGGGAAAGGGGTAGATCTACGAGTAAAAAATATACTCGTGGGCCCACGTAGATTGCACCGTTTCGTAAAATTTTTTTCGCGTAGTCAGCAGGAAACGTGGAAATAAACAAAACAAACGCGTGCACGTTGACGCGTTAAAGCAAATCCAAATTCAAGCGCTTGCGATCGGACGTTGTTGAGGGATTAATTTTAAATGTAAGTGTATAGGATAAAAAATATTGTGTGCACCACGGCACGAAAGTTGTTTTCCGGGCCTCAGGAAGTGGCCAGCCTCGGCTGCGCCTCGCCTGGCCATGTCTTCCTTCGCCCCGGAAAACAACCACTTTCCCGCCTTGGTACACAAAGTACTATTTCTATTTCGGTGTCACAATGATGATTTTGTACAACTGTTTTGAAAACAGTTGTACAAAGACAGTAATTATAGTCGTTTTTTTTTGGTAACTCATCTCTTAAGTTGGCAGTTACTAGTTAGTACAAGTAGGTACTTCGTTAGGTACTTCCATGTTTGAACTTCAAAATGCCAGTCTTACTACGCTGCCAACCTAAAACTTAACGGCATAAAAAGTGTTCCCAACATAAAACATGTTAGTTCTAATGTTCCCTATAGTTTATGATAATGATTTTTTTAATTAAATTAAAGCACCGAAATAGAAAAAATAGTATGAAAAACACGTGTTACAATGCTTTATTGTAATACTCCTATCTTGCGGACACTCGTGGCTACGCTTCGCGTCGCCACTCGTTCCACAAGATAGTCGTATTACATATAGGTCGCATTGTAACACTTGTCTTTCAATATACTATTGTAAGTTTGTAAGAAAATCACTTATTGAAAGGAATGTCTATGGATTTACATATTTCATTCTTTTTAATGCATTCTTTCATATTACCCCTCAAACACTTGGCAAAATATATGTTTTGACAAAAATCCCACACACGGTCGATTTCGAGGTCGATTTTTACATCGAGAGGAGCCAATTTTAATGCCATCGATCAATTAGTTATCGAGAAATCGTGCTTTAAAATTTCAAAGATAAAAAAAGCTCGAAATGACCTCCACTATCTTCAATAGTGTTTATAAATGCTTCCTTACAATAATTCAATCTTGATTCAAACCGAAATTCAAACCTTTCTCGAGGGAGTCTCCGTCGCTCATAAATGATCATTAAGAGACTTTCCTAAAAACGCAAGTAATTAAATCAAAATATGAAAATGAAACGTTATTATAGATTTCTGTAGTTGCTTTCTGCTATTTATACATTAGAGGGGAACGACGTTTAAAATGCATAAACTAATTCTGTTCGGTCCGATAAAGAATACAATTATGCTGCTTCTCCAATTCGCAAAAGAACATTTTTTAAGGCACTGCAATCGCGCTCCCACACCATGGGGTACGTAGTTTTGATCTCTTAATACTATGTTTTTTTGAATGCTGTACCTAAATCTGAGGTACCTTTGCCGCAAATTTTGTGACGCAACATGAAAAAAAAAGTGAAAAAAACATAAGGAAAAACACCCAAAAAGCGGTTTTTCGAAAATGACCTTTCTAACAGAAACGAAGAAAGTGTCTCGGGAAGAACATATCGAGGTACATATCCTATGAGTTTCACTATCCATGTTTTTCAAGTTAAATACAATGTGCAGTGGTTATTCAGTACTAAAAAAAATTGCTGTGCTAGCACAGATGCCACCCCCACCACATT
Organism: Photinus pyralis; assembly: GCF_008802855.1. Taxonomy (NCBI): domain Eukaryota; kingdom Metazoa; phylum Arthropoda; class Insecta; order Coleoptera; family Lampyridae; genus Photinus; species Photinus pyralis. Next base: position 44,242,878 of record NW_022170249.1, read on the forward strand.
ACAGTTAAACCTATTACTACATATAAACCTGGGCAATTATACGTAATTAGGAAACTACTTAGGCACCATTATTTTTGAAAACAGAAGATTATGATTTTTAGCGATTTGCGCAATCGCGATTTTTACAAAATATAATCAGTTCTTAGTAAAGTGTGACAAATTTGGTTCAATTCAATGCAATTAGGCGTAATATGAAAAACGTCAAAATTGACATTGTGACTTTGACATCTCTTCCTTTTATGTCTAAGGCTCGATGGACACTTGCGTGATTCCAAGCCACGTGCAAGTTGCGGGCGAACGCCGCCGGTTTAGCAGTGCTTGGGCTCTAGTTGCACAGTACATACTCGAGCAGAACCGCAGCGGGCAAGCACATTGATAGTGTCTATAAATAACTCCTGCCATCACTAAATTGGTATTAATCAAAAATTTTATATTAAAATATGATTTCGGGTAAAATTTAATACAAAACTCGACAGTATTACAGTAATTAACTATTATATACTTACCTATTAATAATGAGAAATGTAACATGCCGAGTAAGGTGCTTACAATTACAATTGGCTAATATTTTTTTATTTTTCATACGGTCTAGTAATCGCCGCTTTACCATACTCATTTGAGTCAGGTAAATCGTATTTTACGAGAATGAAAATTTTTACCGGACTAGAAATGTTTCCCAGCAACATGAACCGAACTATCTATCTAAACGTATACAAGCCGAGATACAAGCTGTTTCACGCACACCGTTACCTAAAAGTATACACACTCTTATTAATAATTTTAATCTGAAAATATGCATATCAACATGGTTTTTCATGAAAATATTATCATACCCAACATCAAAGGTTTTCAAGTTATTCAAGAATTTTCAACATTTTTTACGTGTGACTGCTTTTCTTTTGAGTCCTGTTAACTTGAACTTCAAAAAAGCTTCCAAAATCAATAAAATTGACTTGATACTACATAAAAATTATTTAAATTTTGATCAAGCTTCTGGATGTTTTAAAACTAATAGTCACTTCGAGCGGTAAAAAGTTGATTTTTTTAAATGAATCATGCTTCATTTTTTGCCCTTTCAAATGTCGAAAAAATTCTACATCTATCAATATAGTATAAATAAATGGGAACGCTGGAACATGATATACAGTTGTCACTGTTGTGACGAATCCAAAAAATGGAATAATGTACAGAGTGACTACTGTTATATTACACACTATCGTGTAACTAAAAATATAAATCGATGTGTCCGAGCGTTTTTTTTAACTCACCCCCATTTACTTTTATATACACGATTTTTACTAATGGTTTACTATACTCGTACTCAGCACCACTAGGCGAATAAGCCCCAAACTGACACAGAACAACGGGAACTAATAGTAAATTATACAATTATGGAACGGACAAAGGGTTTTCGTTTAGAAGAAATTATTTTGAATATATATGTATAGATAATTTACGAATAATTAAGAAAAAATTATGAAAAACAACATTTTTGGCGATTTTTTGTTTATGGTAAGTTATAAAATCGTGTTAGCAAATCTTTGGTTTTTTGAAAATATTCAGAATGAAATAAATCAACTGTAATCACTGTACTTTGCGAAAGATAGGGTAAAAACTTGAAATAGATCAAATCGAGGATCAAATGCAACCCATAAAGCAACGTATAGTAATTATATCATGGCGAGAATGAGAAACCCTCTTGAAGAGGGTCTACAGAGTATGTGATAAACCTTAATAATGAATAATTTCAGCTTTAAAGATATACCAAATACGAAATCGTGAATATTAACGTATATTGTAGAGGTCCTTTATGAAAAATGAACTACTGTCCAACCTATTAAAAGGCTGTAAGCGTGGGATACTAAAACAGTTTATAACTAGTGGCTCGTCATTTCTAATATTGGACGAAATCGTTTGATTTTTCGTTTTGAATATTTAAAATTCACAGCGTTGCTCTCGGTTTCGTGTTTCGACAAGTGAATTTATCAATGAGTTTATGCAGATTTTGTATGAGTCATCTCATTTAGCAGTTTGCGTAAAAATTGTATTGGTTGAACTTATCATAAATGAGCGTAGTTATGACATTTGCATGTTTTCATACAAAATTAGAAGGTTGCCGCAGTTTCCGGGAAACAATGCCCCCACAGGTCAGATTGAAATTGACAATGTGTATCAGTTGATCGATCCCCCGGATTTTGACTAATAGGGTACGGCAATTACAGGTAGACTGTCGCACCGAATACTAAACAGGTGCACCCCCTGTGGCAATGTATATGACCATAATTATTTAGCGCATATAAGGTACATAAAAAGTGTAACCAAACGGGTATATAGCTATATTTAATGCAATATTTACTCGGAAAGAAATTACTGCAACCTGTTGAGTGTTAATTTAATTATAAGCTGGGTTTACGTGGTAAATAACTCGGTACGTACATAAATATTTGAGATTTTTATGTGTCGGGACATTAAATCTTACGTTATTCGTAGTCGGGCTGGAAATCTACGCGTAATCGAAGAGGTTGATTAGTGGGCTTACCTTTAGGGGTGTGTTAGGAACGTATAGGGAAGGATCTTTGGCCGAGCCGGTAAGTTGATCGTTAATAGCAAGAATCCCTTCATCAGCATCACAAACACTGTAACGGCCAACAATCGCATCAGCAGGTTTCGCATCGTAGCCGGGTGGTTTTCCAACGTGAAAACCTTTGGCTTTAACCCAAAATCTAAATTTGCTATTATCGGCGCTCGCCACTTCCTCCCCTCGTAAAGTTCGCAAGATACGTGCGTACTTCTTTGTGGTGATCGTCTTTGTCTTCGCCAGATCTCCATACGTCTGGATGACCCACGGTTGGTAGGATACAAACATATCCTCCTTCGCATCACCGGAAACTCTTTGTCGCTTCACATTGTTATTCTGTTCCGCACGAACGCTCTTAGAGCTACTCTTGCGTTTAGTTTCCTTTTTTGGAGGTTTCGGGTTGTCCCCTTGGGTCATTTTGCGGCGTATTCCACGTTCCGTCAGCATAGCCGTTGCCATGACGAGAAAGAACTTAATTAACCGAATTTATTTAAACTGACATTTGCGGCGGGGCGGTGAGGAGGTGTGATTACAAAATAAGAAATCTCTCGGACACCTGTTGAAATATTCCTCTTTTATATTACGTAATATTTAAAGCGCACTGCTGTCTTGTCCGTACAGGAAATTGCAAATTACACTTATCGACGATTAATCAATGCAACAATAAAACTGATTCCACTATCGCACGCAATCAGCGGCTCCACTGCACCCACTCTTCCTAAACACAACCGTAAGTTTTGAAAGTTTGTTTTTGTTGTCTAAATGCTCTGCACCAAAACCGCGCGCAACTTCTAAAATTACTTTTAAAAGTTTTGTAAATGACACCAATAAAGTGCGCGCAATTGATATAAACAGTTCGCTAGCGCAAATAAATTTAGCGCTGTTTTTTTCGGGGTGAAGGCGCCGAATTTATTGTGCACAATGTGTAAATAAATTATTATTACATAGAAGAAGCACAGAGTGCACAGTAGCAACGTCGTCAAATCAAGCGCCGGGTTAGCCCGTACTGGCGCAGCGCATCGGCGCTTTTAGACGGCGGCATTCGCGGGACAACGCGCCCCCCTCCATTCGGAACGGCCCGTGCGGGGATCCCGTTCTCTCTTCGCTACCGGCGCCCGATCTCCCTTGCGGTCTCGTGCTCCTATCGCCCGCCAACGAAAGGATTCCATATAAGGATACCTAACGAAATATAATACTTAGCCTCGGTTCGCTATAATAATAAGGTCGCGCTTCTTCATAACCAACAAAACGCATTCTCGCGTTTCTACGCGAAATTTATACGACGGCGACGGCGACGCTATCGATGTAATCGCCTTTGCATATGTTTACATTGCCTTCTGGCTAAACACCCAGTTACAGCATCTTATGATTAAGTTGTTATCGGCATGATCGTGTGTCGTATTCATCACTTTTTACTGGCAAAGATTTGCATGTTTAAAATTTTTTCATTCTACTAAATCCTTAATTTCCCAATTAAATTTTATCGTAGATTTCGGGGTTGCTGTTAATTGATCATATACAAATACTCGCTTTAAACGCCTTGTAGTACAGAAAATTTCCCGCGAGAAGAATATTTGGAATTAATTTCAATTTCATATTTTACGTATCTCAAGTTGTTTTGAAGTTATTTTCAAGAGAAGGACATTTTTCCCAAATTGCAAAAATTTGATTTTCACTTTTATTCTAAACTCGTTTATCTTCTAGAATGTATTAATAACACATAAATAAAGGGTAACGCCTAATTTTAATTAGGATGGTAATTAGGGCGTTGCTTTTGCTGATTTTTTCGCTGAAAAAAGTAGGGATCGACCTTATTTTCATTATAATCACTTAATTTGTATGCTAAAGACTTTTTTTTAAAGAAACGTTTTTTAGTACTTTACAGATTCTATAAGTTCTTCTCGAAAATATTTTTCCCGTTATTTGACTTTGAAGATCCCTAATTTAGCGTTTGACGAACAAGAGCTTAAGCCTTTAACAGGCCATATCTCGGTTCCTATAGGTGATACAGCAATAATTGGAAAACCATTTTCTTTGTTTTTGAAAAGCTACAATTTTGTTATGCAGGTTTTTTTAATTAAATGCATATTTTTAGAGATTTTCGCGAATATCCAATTAGGAATATTCATCTTTTCTATGAATTCTATGAAATTTTCAGACGCGAATAACTTGTAAGTAGTAATTTTACTTTTTACTTAGAATTATTTTTTCTATCTATTCCTGTGGTTAAATTATACTAACAAATGTCCATCCCTGAGATGGGGTGGCAACCACCTCAAGGTGAAATCGCCCTTTGGGATGATATAGATTTTGATCCTTTTGATCCGGTGAAGATTTTTGTGGCAACACCACAACGTGTATGCAACGATCTAAGCACCACGGCCGCCAACTGCGATGTGAAAATTCAATCATCAGACAGTGACATACTGCGGGGTAGACATTTTCGTTTTTTTAACAGCGTGACAGTCCTGTCAAATAAAAGTCGCTGACATGAATCTGAAACTCCATATCTCCTTCCCGCAGAAACAGAATCCGCTCAATTATGTCACCACTTTCCGTAACACCTCAGTCGTCGTCACCTAAAGGAAGAAATCTCCCAACCGCCAAAGTGGAGACAGTTACATTAGAGCCCCCGCCTGGAAAAATAAACTATAGTATGGGAAGACAAAAACGCTAATTGATTAGTTATTCTCAACAGTTTCCAAGCTATAGGCAAAAAGTGTTTTAATAAGGGGGCTGTAAATCATTTGTTTCTAGCCAACTATAGTCAGCTTGGAGTAACAATTTACTATAAATAAGCAGTGCATCGTTGTGGATACAACTTAATTTTCGTATAAATCGGTAGTGGTGCAATGCATTAACGTACCAAGGTGGAATTTTTGAGCCTTTGATGCAGTCACACTGATTCGAAACAACTCAATTGTTACCCCAAGCGGACTATAGTTGGCTAGAGAGATTGATTTGTAGCCGCCTTATTAAAACTAGGTATTTAAAATAAAATGACCATTGTTGGCTATATCTTCGAAACGGTACAGAATAAACATATAGTTTGTTAACGTTTTTGTCATCAAATAACCTCTACTTTCATTTCCCAAAATATTGCCCATTCCTCCTGGGGCATGCTGGGGGGGGGGGGGGGAGGCATGTTGTCCTTTATATCTTATGGTTATCTATTTCGGTGTGTTGAATCAAATACCTGTGATAGTGATTTTTGTAACAAATCATCATAAAACTTCACTAACTGCGTTCGCACCACCAAATGCAGTATGGGGTGTTATGGACTAAATGTTTCTCTTACTAATTTGCGACATTCTCCGACAACGCGCTATCCTTGTTCCTCACCGCAATGATGCTAAATTGAAGTACAATTAAATTGAAGTATTAAAGCACAACATCCTTTCAAACACAAAATATCCGCAAAAAAGAGCGCCTTTTGTGTCCACATTGTACATTAACATACGCTAACGAAGGTACCCTCCGAACACACTTGACAAAGAAACACGCAGAATCCATCGAAAGCCTTGTACAAACGCATCCAAATTCTGATAAAACTCTTATCGAACAACTCACTGAGGCCAAATCCTATATTAAAACTGACAGATGCATCCCTAAAGGCGCTCGATACACAATTGCAGATCAACTAAGCAAAACGATAAAGAACTTTATAAATAAGAATGACATACCTTCATATTCAAGTTTAGCTCTGTTTGCTTATAAAACTACCAATATTGGAGAGGGAGGTAAAACACAAAATTTGACAAAGAAGATAAAGAAAAACGTTGAAAATATGACAATGCCCATATTACATTCTAATTCTAGACACAACCATTCAAGCTCTTCGTTGGCCCGTAGAATTGAAATGAAGGTCAACGGTTTTGAAATCGAAGGAGCGATTAGAATCATTAGCTCGGAAGACAAGCTTGCTCCTTTTAATGAGGAAACATTAGAGAAACTAAAGAATAAACATCCTTCTTCCCCAACTTTCCTTAAGTTCCCAGAACCCCCAACTTCAAATAAAGATTTTGCTCATGCGAACGAACAGATCGTGATAAAAGCAATCAATGCCTTCAAACCAGGCTCAGCTCCTGGATTGGATGGATTTAGGCCACAATTTTTTAAAGATGTAACATCACATACCGCTGGTGATGCTGGGAAACGAGCACTGACAGCAATTACAGACCTGGTCAATTTTTTACTTTCAGGAAAGGTAAACAAAAATGTATGTCCATTGCTTTATGGAGCGTCATTATGCACATTGGTTAAAAAAGACGGTGGGATCAGACCAATTGCATGTGGAAATTCATTCCGGCGCTTGACTGCAAAAGTGGCTTGTTCTTTAGTACGTAGCCACGTCAATCATTACTTATCACCACTTCAACTAGGTGTTGCAACTAAACTGAGCACTGAAACCGTAATCCATGCTGTCCGAGCATATGTCAATGATGTAAGGAACCAAAACAAAATTCTTATAAAAGTTGATTTTGGAAATGCCTTCAACACGGTCAACCGAGATGCTATGTTAAGACAAGTTAAAGAAATAGTACCAGGTCTCTATCCATTCTTATATCAATGTTACAAAGACCCAACACTTCTCACGTTTGGAAATTATACCATTTCATCTGAAACCGGATGCCAGCAAGGTGATAACTGTGGACCATTGCTTTTCAGTTTGGCAGTACACCCTATTGTGGAAAATCTTAAATCAGAACTTAACCTTTGGTACCTAGATGATGCGTCAATCGCCGATACACCTGAAAGAGCGTTAGATTGCTTTAAATCTATCATTGAACAAGCACATAAAATCGGACTCAAAATTAATCCAGACAAGTGTGAAATTTTCTTTTGCTCAGGAACACCAAACGTCGAAATAGTGAATCATTTTAACCAAATATCACCAGGAATAAGAATAACCCATAAAGACTCATTAGAAATTCTAGGTGCACCTGTTTACGAAGAGGCTACAAAATTATTTATGGATAACAAAAGAACGAAATTACAGCTTCTCATTGATAGACTAAAGGATGTTAATTCACATGTTGCATACACGTTGCTGAAAAACTGTCTTTTTATACCTAAACTGACATTTTTATTACGGACATGTCCTTTGTGGAAATTTAACAATTTGATAACCACATTTGACTCGCTACTATTAGAATCTTTACAATCAATTCTTAACATTAGACTAAATCAAACTCAATGGATTCAAGCAACGTTACCTATTCACAAGGGAGGACTAGGTATAAGAAGTTTTGGTGACATCTGTCTACCAGCTTTCATTGCTTCTGCGATTGGCGTGCACCCTCTTGTCTCTCAGATTCTCTCATTTATGGACAAAGAGGTATGCATTTTCCAATTTGATGAAGCGATGGAGGTATGGAATACAATCAACAATGATACTTGCACATTACCGAGTGTACAGAAAATTTGGGACAACATCAATACAAATAGAATAATTAATAATCATTTGTCAATGACCGACCCAATAGATAAAGCTAGAATACTGGCGCTAATGGAGAAAGAGTCTGGTGCATGGTTACGTTCATTATCATCAACTACCATTCGCACACAAATGAATAATTCAACTTTCCGAACATGTGTTGCATTAAGACTAGGTTGTAAAATATTTGAAATACATCCATGTTCAAATTGTGAAGAAATAGTGAATGAAAAAGGATACCATTGGCTTAGCTGCAGAGTGAACAACAAAGGTCGAATGTCACGACACACAGAGTTAAATCAAATAATTCACCGAGCACTTACTTCCATCAGCGTATCGTCTACTTTGGAACCGGTTGGACTATATCGTTCTGATGGAAAACGACATGATGGGATAACGCTTACAGAATATGCTAAAGGCCAATCCCTTGCATGGGAGTGTACATGCGTGGACACTTTATCCCAAACAAACATTAAAAGTACTTCAACAAGGGCCGGAGCTGCAGCAGAAGAGTCATGCTCAAAAAAACACAACAAATATCGAGATCTAAAGAAAGATTATATATTTATGGGACTTGCCTTCGAGATTGCCACGAGATTTTCTGAATAAAATAGGCAAAAGCTTAATTGCGGAATCCGGCGACAAACGCGCTAAGCAATTTTTATTTCAAAGGATATCCTTGGCCATCCAACGTGGAAATAGTGCATGTATCCTGGGCACTCTCCCAACTGAAAAACAGTTCGACGAAATTTTTTTGTTATAGTTAATTATTGTTTTCTTCTTTGTTACACAATTTTAAATATTTCGTTTAAATAAAATTTTTAAATTATTAAAAATTTTAATTTTAAATTTTACACTTTTTCCAATCCTTTAAAATCTTACTACTTTATACAATGGATGGATCAACCATTCATTCATAGCATTATACGTAAAGTTCCCTAGATTTACATAGCACCCCATTTAAACAATAATAAATTTTTGTTGGCAGTCCCAATTGCACCCTTAATAGTTCTAAAGTTTTACACCTTTAAAACTAAGTATTAATTTTTTATTTGACTACGGTGTTTACATAAGAAAATAAAAAAATCGCTGTCTTCTTGAACTCGTGGAAATCGATTGGCGAACGTTTGACATCGCTAACTCTTTTCGATTTAAAGCCAGGCGAGGAATAGATGGACAGAACTAACACACAAGGGGAATTTCTTTCGAAAAATTTCCCTAAAAATTTAGTGATTAAACTTTTAGGTATTGGGTTTTTCTTCAATGCCCGCGGATTTGTTTGAATATGCGGAACTATTTGTAAAATCTATTTAAGATTTTAGAACTATTAAGGGTGCACTGCTGACAAAAATTTAGTGTTTTTTAGATGAATTTCCATGTGAAGTTGGCAGCACGTTTGTGCGAGTATTTCAGGAAAAGCAATGGAACTTTGGTTATAATTTAGGTATTTAGAACTAAATATAATACTTTTGAAAGTGCAAATGAACATAAGACATTTGATATTTGTGACTGAGGTGCAGCACGACGTTGGCACCGCGATTTGATTTTAGATGTAAATAAATCACTGAAAATGATCTAGAACAATTTTAGAAAATGATAAGATTGAAGTTAAGGGGGCGAATATTTCAGAAACAACACTTCGAGGACGAAATCATTTATTGCGTACAGTAAATGATAAAATGCGAAAATTGGATACTGTCTAGTAAGTTAAAAATTATACTACAGACAAAATTGAGGAAATTTAGAGACCTATACATTTCTTGGTTTATTCAACACAAAAAACACCACGACGCACCTGACGTTACCGGTATATCCAATCATAAAAATATTGCACCTGTGTATTTTTGATCGTCCAAAGCACTGCTGCATGCAGGCTCTCCGTTAAATATGGGAGTGATGTCTTGAATAATAAACAATAATGCAAGCACATAAGCAGATAAGCTCTAATCTCTCTTCCGAATTCGATCAATTTACTTTAAATTACTTAGCACTAAATTACAAATTTACAGTAACGATTATAAATACCGAACTTCTTATTATGGACCATGATGCGAGATTCCCAACCCAAAATAATACCATTCGATTTTAAGAGTTTGGTTTGATTCTCAAATCACTTCTATTACAATGTATTGTTCAGATTCCTCTTAAAAAAGTTGACATTTCTACCTCATTTTGCGTACGTTCTCGACTAACATTATAAAAATCTAAAAGTCCCCGTTCCTTTTTTGTGTGATACCTACCTATATGTATTGAATTAAGTTTAATAATACGCAATTGCAGCTCTCAACTCACAGTCTGATTAAGTTGTCAATCTGATAAATTTTTAGTGCCATTAAAGTATAACGAGAGTTTTTACATCGTGGCACTTAATTAAAGTTAACTTCACTGTTTACATTTTCCTTGAAATTAATGAACTACAGAAATCATTTTGATTTGCAAAAGTACAATTAAAACCCAGACAGGTTGCTCATAAAGGCGTGCGCGTAATATTTCACGATGTGCAAAACGACACGAGAGACAAACAGAAGAGAAAGAGACCTCCAAAAGATAAAGTATTCAAATGAAGAATTTTCAAACAAAATAGCTCGTTGGCGTCTTTTAGCTTTTCCCCCCCTTTGTCTTGTTCGCTTCAGTAAAATTTCAAGATGATTATTGAATGTACCGGCAGTGCCGTGCTCGAAAATGAGAACGGTTCGATCCGGATGTCTACGTCCGTTACGTTGCGCGCTTTTGCTTTATTATCATCAATGACCGTTATATAAGGACCAGATTAATTCAACGGAACAGGTCCAGCATCCCGCTTCCCGCTGTTGCTGGACCAACGATCTTATGCGCTTCGTACTGACCACGAACGGGTTGATTGTTATTTGTATTAGCACAACGCCGGGGGATATGAAATTCGCCCCTAGATTACCCTTTTACAACTTTAAACACATAGATATGTAATTACATTTAACCCTTACCGGATTATGTAATTTTATTGAGGTAATTATACACGGTGTTGACCAACTAATTGCACTAAGCGACTTCATCTCATTGTTAATGCTCTCGGCTCGGATAACCCAAACTTTCCGTACACATTTTTGAAGTAAGTAAATTGGAAAATGTGTGTAATAAATCATGTTTTACTATTTAATAAAAAAAATTTACTTCATCTCCGAAGAACATTAATCTTGCAACTTTATGAACTACGTGATTATGTCCAAGTAATATAAAACACACTCGTAAGAGAATTTTTACTTCTTTAAGTGATTAGGAATCGTCTTCGTAGCATACACCGCGCTTTAGCAAAAACGTCCAAGTGCTAGACGAAGCTTTGCTTGCAGGTTGTGGTGTTTTCGAAGGATAAAAAGTAACACCTCGGTTTTTAAAACCATACAGACTATACAGGTTGTTTCACGCAAACCGTTACCTACAAGTCTTCAGGCTCTCATTCATACATTAATTCTGAATCAATATGCCTTGTCATGTTCAATTGTGACCGTAATACATGTTAGATTCCGCCTCGTTTTTCTCGCTCGGGGCGAAAAGTGACACTTTAGTTATATGGATTCCCCTCGCGACTTTTAGATCACGTGACCACACTAGACCAATAACAGAAATCTGCAATTCGCCAAATCACCAAATCTCCGCCACACTAAAGGCGCCATTTAAAAGATATGGTACCTCCGGGCTCCGATTTTTTAAGAATTCAAAAAATTTTCTATTGTTTGCGCTTTGTCCGTCCGTCTGTCCGGCCCCACTTCTGTCGTTTTGAACTACTTAAGCGGAATTGTGCACGATATCTATTGGTGAAGTCGAAGCGAATATCTTGAAAACGAAGTGTCGGTACTCATGAAGGCAAAATGAATCGTCTGGACGAGACATATCTAATGGTGATTTCAAACCTTTCAATGCAAATATCTGCAGAACGATGTTAGACTGGTTCACTTTTATAAAAAACAGCGGTCAAGAAGACGATGGACCTAACACCATGAGAATAAGGTGTAAATAAATTTGTATTCACTTTTCTATACGCTTTCATACTTTAATAATAATATACCCTGAGTAACGATAATGAATACCTAGCAAAATAAGTATCTTCCGAAACACCGCAGTTTAGTTGAATTCCTTTATTTATTCCATTTAAAAATTAACGTCAAATTCGAAAGATTGTAGGTATCAAAACTATATAAGGAGAATTACGCAATATAAACGCATGCCGGGAATACTTATACGAGTATGTATCAGGATTACTAGAAACAATCGTTTTTCAAGTCCTCCTTTTGGCAAGGGGGACTGGGAATTTCGTAATTCTTAATTTTACGCATCCTGCCGCTAAAAAACTATTACATTATTGATAAAACAATAGTTAACTATTATTATCGTGCCGTACCTCCATCAGGAATAACATTATAATCGGTTTTTAGATCGAAAAAATCGGTCGCATGAGTGAAAAGATCAACATTTTCGGAAATGGACCGCCATCTTGAATTCTGAACTTCCTGTTCAGATTTCGAGGTGCCAACATCAATATTCGTGTTCAGCAGGTCCAAATTAGTAAAAAAGGCCTAGTTGGCCAAATGTTGTCTGAAGTGCCTCTAGTACAGAGAAACTTCCAACAGTGAACCAAGGAGGAGAGTGCTCTCAAAGGGCGGAAATATCGAACGTAGATTTGGAATGAATGCCGGATGGCTTCTAAATGTTTATGTGTAAAGAGCTCCCTCCCCTTTAATTTCATTTCTTGTATTTATAGTTTGTATGATCAATTTACAACGCATAAATAATAAATAATGTTAAAAGTGTTATCTGATCAGGTGTTGGTAAAAAGTTATTATCCCACAAAAATTAATTGGTTTTGGGATGAACAATGCCGCGTGCGCGATAATCAACGCAGATGCCGACCACTTTGAGTGCGGAATTTGGAGTGTCACTGGGGAACATGAATTTATTAGTTGAAGGGGTTTTTCTCTTAAATAACAAGAATTAAGAATAAATAGGACCGTCGAGGGATACTTTGAAAAATAATGTAAAATCTGTGACGCTAATTTGCACCGGTAGCCTAGCCGGATAGGTGGTTTGTAAAGAAGTAAAACGGAAACAAGTTTTATTTTATGAAGAAGTTTTTTTGCTATTGGAATTTGGAGTTTAAAATGTTTGTGGTTATCAAGAATAAAGAAATTCACTTTTAGAAATCACAACCCAAAATTTCGCTTAATAAACGTTTAGGAAAGTTCTCTAAAATGAATAATTGCCACAATACGTCATTTCCAGAGAAATTACATCCTTAAAATTATCACATTCTGAAAAAATTCAAACGAAATGACTCTTGGAAAATATCTCACTGGCAGAACAAAATACAGCCTTTTTGACTTTTACTTCTACGCACTTCATTCACATGTTAAATTAATAAACAACAAATTCTGTCCAACCGTTCCCTTAACAATATAATATGTTAATATAAACTATAGAGGGCTTCAAGCACTAGTAGTAACAAATATTATATATACCACGGTAATGAGTGATGTCTATTATTGCCTTCGCACCTTACACCCCTCGGCGCAACCGCCTCGGGATGTAATCTACCTTGGTATATAAAGTACTTACATGAAGTAGGTAATTTCTTTTTAGGTGGTACCAAAATAATTGTATTTATTTTATGGAAAATTAAAAAGAAATTCTTAATTGAAACGAATTACCTAAATGTCTTTTTTATTTCTAAAAATTGGACGCTATGGTCAAGTTGGGTGGTGTGCTCATTCTTAAAAGTTGGCGGTTGTGGTTAAGTTGAACGTAGTGGTCGTTTAAAAAATGGGCGATTATGGTCAAGATTGTTTTTTTTAAGGAGTTGTAAAGTGATTTTATATTGGCGTCGTTGAGGGTTATGACCAATATGGTGTTGTGGTCAAAATCAAGTGTCGTGATTGTGGTCAAGTTTGGTGGTCAGCATAGTTTTGGAGGTTGTGGCCAGAATTGGGAATTGGGCGTTGGCGGCAGACTCCTGTTTCTATTGTCCCGTTCCCGTGCGTTTTAATGACGATCCATAATGAAAAGGTAGAATTTTAAATTAATAGAATAAACAAAAGTATGGCAAAGCGAGAGACAAGTCTAGCTGAAAAAGAACGAAGATCTTAGGAAATTTACCCATAATTTTTAGTTATTTATGTGTAAAGCTCCGTAAGTTTAATTATTCAATATTGTAGTGAGTGTAAGAGTGATTATACAATGGTCGATCTTTGATAGGTACAGGTAGTTGTGAAGTGTGTGGGTGTGAATTGTCCCTAAATCTTACCTACATGTCTGAGTGCAACACATCGAATAGTAGCAAGGATCGAAGAACTAGATTCATGTAATCAGCAAAAAGAAGTTAACCATAGTCGATAGCTTTTGAAGCGTAGTCTACGCCATGTTTTAGTGGTCAATTACATTGCCAATGCCCTAGGACTTTATATTCTATTTACTACTTTCGCTTTATATATGCACCTATGAGTAAGGGTAAATGATTGGATGCAGAAGAATCTTTAAAACCTTTGTATATACCCAAGAGTAGCAATGAAACGAGATAATATTTTCAATTAAATTGATTCCTGAATGTTATTTTTTATAATTATATAAAAATAGAAGGCGACAAAGAAGACGAAGAGTGAAAATTGAAATGACGTTAAGTACTCACGTACTCGCAGTTAAAACGCAAACGTGTACCAATCGCAACGTTAAAGCAACAGGTGCAATTTCCTTATACGGATTTTGTATTTGTTTTAAGTTCTAATGAAGACCTGTTTACTTCGCGTCTGTCATGCGTTCAGCTGTAAAAGAATTTACAAGAGATTCCAATGGGACACTACTAAAGGCGTCTGACGGCAGTATTAATATCATTTATTAGATTTACGTTGCCCTGATATTAATAGAGTAGGGAGATGTCTGCTTTCCGTTGCGGCTCCACGTTTGTATATATATATAGTGTGTTACAGCAGGTTACTATAGTAACGAAATTGGGCTGCTCTTTATTATTTGCTCAGATGCCTTTGTGTACGTCAAGACCTACAAGTTTTCAATATCATAAACTTTCTCAAAATCGTTTTGTTTAAAATTGCAATTAGATGTGTATAAGTATAAGCGCTCGTAGAATAAATGTATGCTTGTTTGTACCCCATTGTCAAACGGGAGGGGGTTATTTTACAACATCAATTTATGTATATATACAGTCAAACTTTCTCTGATGCCCGAAGTCACTTCTTTTAAAGCATGACATTTGTATGCAGTGTGTTCCAAATAAAGGCCACACTGCTACTATTTTCCAGCAAAGGCAAATCTTCGAACTTTTACGATGGCTTTTCAGTATTTCTGTAAAACACTGGGCAGATATTCGTTAAATTTGTTCGAACTTGATCAGTTGTTTTGGCTCTAGGGAACATTTTAGCTATCCAGTGGTATGATTAGAGCTGAGTTAAGCATAGCAAATGTTTGAGTGGAGTATTTTAAGGTTTAACCACATATTTAAATCTGTGGTTTAACACAGCAAGTGTTTTCCACCTTCGAGTCATTCACTCTGAAATCCAACAGTCGAATTTGGTAAAAACTGCATAGGTATGCCAAAAAGAACGTTAACATCGGATATTTACAAACCTAGAATACCAACCAATGGTGTTGATTGTCCGTTCAAGATATGATCAAAATTTGTTTTTCAAACCTTATCAATCACAAATTCTCGTACAGCGAACCCTTATGAACTTCTGCATGAATATTATGCTTTATGTTGTACTTTAGTTATTGTTTTCTGCCCATTTGAACATTGCAGGAACGGGCGGGATGGATACTTCTGGGTCCAGCCTGTGAACCCCCCACAAGCCATCAGAAAGCGGATTGTTCTGTTGTATTTAAAATAGTGCATATTTACATCCAGATAGATGGACCAAACCAAATAAAAACCTTCTGAATAAAAAAAAGGGACTGACAGAAGTCATCACCCATCCAGGTGATCTCTTCAGGATCATCAGGAACCGGGGTCATCCGCCTTTCTCTGATTCATGCAAATAATGCCAAGAGTTGTACTTGCGCCGTGGCCTGGTGGTCATCCGCCAACGACCCGAAGAGTAGTTGGATAAATCGACTGGGTGAGGCCCCTGAGCAGTAAAGGTTTTTCGAAAAGGCCGTAAAAGTTTACATTTTTGTGCTGCTGCCAGCATGGAAAATGAGGAAGAGTAAACGGAATTTGTTTAGGAAATGGAAACTGTGGAAGAGGATAGATTATGAATTAGATATGTGGGGCGATTGGACTCAGCGCCTCCTATACCCATTGATCGCCTTTTACCAGCCTAGGATGGAAGTGGGTCAATTCTATCCCCGAAGATCACAATGGAAATTATCACATTTAGCTATTTTGGTGCATAAGTCACCTAAATCTACCCTTTTTAACAGTGTCTAAAAGTTTTTTTATGTTGGTTGAATGTAATCGCGCTTCAAACAGGGCTTAAATCAAAAATCCAAATTCAAGTTGTTATTTGAGAATTGCAAATTCGTCAGTTTTAACCCAAAACTCTTTGTTAAGCCAAACTTGTCGTCGGTTCAATCCTAGAACTAAATTTTGAGGTTGACTTGAGATTTTTAGCGTAAATTACTTTAATTTGGGAAACCCGAGATACCAGTTATCGCTTCCAGCCACAAAATGCAATACTAGTGTACCTTTGCAACGGCTATCAGATATCAATTAAAACATTAAAACGACCGAAATCATAATAACGAGAAAATAACAACAATTAAAATCCTCAAAAATATTTTATTCCAAAAGTAAAATCAATCGGATAATAAAATGGTTGACATATTTAGGGGAAGTCATGTATTGGGTGGAATAGTTAGAGCTATCCGATGAAAGAAAATTTCAGATCCATTAGTTGTAAAGCCTCCTAACATCGCATAAGCAACTTAGTAGGGTTCACTAAAGCGATTACGAGTACGAAGTGTCGTTGTGAAAGGTTTACTATAAAGACGGAAAGCTCCGCTAAACACCTGCGACCTGCCACCTGCTGTTATGTGTAAGTTCGACCGACGTTGGCGACTACTTAGATGCAGTGCCATCTTATCTAGGCGACAAACTGGCTGGAAGTTTAATCAAATTTTGTTTAGCTTGTTACATCGATTTTCAATCAGCACTTCATCAGCAATTGGTGTTTGTTTTCTCGGCGAACTCAACTCGACGCGTTTGGTTTACGACGGGTGTAATGAGAAAATTAGAGAACCGACGACGTTAACGCGCCTTAGAGCGGGCGCCGCGGCGTTCAGGTACGAGAAACTTATTTCATATTATGACAAACTCCCATAAAGTGTTATATGGAAACTACAATAGAGCCAGTTTCGCCGAAGCTAATGAGAACGGGGAACCGCCATCATCACAGATTACCGGGTCCCTGCCAACGTTGTAGGAGAACCAGCGACGAAGGACACGTGCAAGTTATGAGTTAAAGTGGAAGCGAGATCGCTACCAAAAACGACCCATAAAGATAAGGCCAGCAAACGTAGAGCGAGTTTATGGATCATAATGAGGGGCATCGAGTAGCGGCTGTTCTAAGGGGCTCATTAGCACTGGAAGCGAGGCTACATCAGTCATAGCGCCTTGGTACATACCCGTAACGGCGAGGGCTAATCCTACCTCTCTCTGCGTAATTAAATATCTTCATCCCCCGAGGCACGTATAAGAAAGAGGCAACTACCTGTCTGATGGTAGGTGTTTTATTTAAGGTTGTACATTTGCATGCTGCAGAATATAATTGATGCACGTAGTTTGTTCAATTTCCAACCCAGTTTGATGCTCTATGTAATTAATTCTCTAATTTTCGACGAAAAACGTTCGGATCGTTTATAAAGTCATTCAATTTTCAATGAGACTTACAGAACTTGAAATTTTTATCGGAACCGTTATTGGTTCAAAGACTGTTAATGCGTATAACGGAAATTGTGTTTCACCTTTTGAGGGTTATCGATAAAGTTTTCGACATTGCATTGCGTGTTAATTCTTTAACGAATTGTGCAAAACGATTACCTAGGAGTTCATACAGAGAAGTGCTTCACAATGGACTCTTGCAGTTACGGGTGGGATGGTTAATTAATTAAGTTTCTGAAGGAATTAGGATATATTTTTCTTTTTAAAAAGAAAACCGGAAACAATTTCAATTCATGCAAAAGAAATAATATCCAAATCCAAACAACAATTACTAATAAGTAATAACAGTAAAAAAACCTTTTTACTCTTACATATACAGTGATATTTATGTAGAAGTAGACATAGGTATTTCCTATAGGAATTTCCTATGTCTAATTTTAAATGATAAAAAGTCTTCTGAAAGACGCCTAACTTTATGCAACCAAAATAACTACCTACAACAAATGAAAATCTGTCTGTCATATTAATTAATTTGAATATTATCCCTTTTTCCTCCTTTCCTTGTAGTATCTTAATAAAACGTTGTTTCCATCTCTGTAACAGCTGTATTTTCCTCCCACTTATTCTATTTTTCTTTTTCTGTTGTTTATCACCGTCCAAAAATCGTTCTGTTCCTATTTCCCCGATTTGCTCGTCCGCTCGTCGTATTCTTTCTTTTTCCATCATTTCTCTGTTACTATTTCTCTCTTCTGTACACTGTCTGTCCTACCACTGCTTTCGTTTTTCTCACCCCTCTCATTCAGTTGTTTGTTTCCACGTTATTGCTTTTTTAATATTCTCCTTTAGGTATATTATTCCACTCCCTCATATTTCTTCTTCTTGTACCTGTAGTCTCCCTCTATACAACTCCACCGCGTCTCTTGTCCATAACTGTATCTCTCTTCGTCTTTGCGTGTTTTTATTTGATCTTCCTTACGTACCTTTTATACTCAATTCCATCAGTGGATGCGGATTCTATCCTTATTCATCTATTTCCTACAGTATGGTATGGTTTTGTAGAATCAACAGCTTTCAGCCTTCGAATACTAATAAGCAAACGTCCTCTACTTATTCACCCTCAATTTCCGTAAGAAAGGAATCAGTCGGCCCAATGCATCCAATCACTTTTGGATTCTCCTATCGATTAATATAGAGATGTAAATCATTGAAGAATTTTATTTTATTTTATCCAAAGTTTGCCTACAAGTAGTTCTTGTAAGCCAGAGCACATTCATTCAAATCAATGAGTCATTTTTCATTATGCCAAGTGCCAAGATTGTATTTGTAAACCTGAGAGGTGAGATGACTACTTTGTTAATGAAACGTTTGTTGTTGTATGCAAAAAGGGGAAAAAATTCGCCAACAACCGTTAGTACGTTACAAATGCAGACTTAAGAAATTAAAATAGAACTTACTAGAGGTAGTTCATATGTTAATATGCTCTATAAGTCTCCTGCGCTAAATTTATAGCGTACATTTTCCATTATATTTTGTGCTTTCTAATTTCGTACAGAAGCGAAACACATTCTCTTTTAAGAACCTTTTAGAATGCCGCAGATTCTTCTCACTGAAGTACACTGGTTCATTTACCAATAAATATAATAACAATAATTTAAATATATAGGAAGTCGAAAAGTGAAATGGTAATGTAGACAGTTCACAGTGCTTTGTTATACAGGGTGCAAATGTTGTTTGGAACACTGAATATACCTTCAAAACAATGTTTTTTAAAATAATCTTTTTATGATGTCCAAAATTATAAAAAGTTTGCTAGCAATCTACCTACTTGAAATTTGTGGTCAGTGGCGTACTTCTGCGTGGCAAAGGGGGGCTTATTTTTTGTTAATAACACCCACAGTTTTCATTACATAATCTTAAAGAGCATTTTTTTTTATTAAACAGCAAAAAAACTGATTAAATTACATAATTCATTGAAGAGAAAAACTGAAATATCCAAAAAAGTGTACTCTTTAAGAATATGTAATGAAAACTAGTGGTTGCTTTTTTTTAAAAATATGACCTCTTTGACCATGCAGAAGTACACCACTGACCATAAATTTTCAAATACGTAGATTGGTAGAAAAAACATTCAGAATAAAGATTTGTTAACTCAAATTTTGTGAATGATAAACTTCAAATAAGAAATCGTTTGAAGAAATTAGATGGTCTGTGTTACATCATTTTTCGATTTTACATAAATTTTGACAGATGTATCAGAAAAGCGTCGTTGGATGTGTTTATGATTTTTGAGCATACTTTAATCTTCACATTTATTGATAGCTTTATTTTGAATTAAGAGAATTTAGTAAATACAATTTTGCTCATATCCTCAAAACGGTCATTCCGAGTGTCAAGTTATTTACAGTTACACATAAACATGACTTTTCATGAGCTTTTATCCAGAGCTTTTAATTGATGTGTCATACGAGATAGGCGCAATTTTAGTACAATTCTGGTATTCGGAAATTTTTCAGCAATATAATGCTTAAGATTGTAGCAATTTTCGTATCTAAGATATCATATAATTTACTAAATACCTTTTAAAAGTTTCCACATTCTTCATTGTTCAAAAGCGAATTGAAACTCTCCGAGAATGAAAATACCTACCCTAGTGATAAATAAAATTTCTTTGTAGTAATTTGATGGTTGTTAAGACATGATCAAATATACAGACTGTGAATGCTCTTTGATATAAGCCACTATATACCTAAACGGAACGGTTTTTGCAAATGCGTTTATAACATTTACCTTTTCTAGTGCAAGCGAGACAGATCCGTGACTTCCCTGATAATAGTACATTATATATCAAGGTAGAGAAGTCCACTATTATTGCCTGAGCAC
This sequence comes from Photinus pyralis, assembly GCF_008802855.1. Classification (NCBI taxonomy): domain Eukaryota; kingdom Metazoa; phylum Arthropoda; class Insecta; order Coleoptera; family Lampyridae; genus Photinus; species Photinus pyralis. Next base: position 44,263,629 of record NW_022170249.1, read on the forward strand.
CAAGATTACATCTCGAGGCGCTTGCGCCGAGGGGTGTAAGGTGCGAAGGCAATAATAGACTTCTCTACCGTGGTATATATACTATTTTTTCACTACTAGCACTTGAAATCCTCTAAATTAACATATTATATTGATAAGAGAGTTAACGGTTGGACAGAATTGTTTGTTTCTTAATTTAACATGTCAATCAAGTACGTACAAGTCAAACAGGCCGTATTTTGTTCTGTCATTGAGATTTTTCAAAGAGTAATTTCGTTCGAATTTTTTCAAAATGTGATAATTTTAGGTATGTGATTTCTCTGGAAATTGCGAATGGTGGCAATTATTCGTTTTAGAGAACTTGTCTAAACGTTCATTGAGCGAAATTTCGGGTTGTGTTTTCTAAAAGTGACAGCGTGACAGTTCTCATTATTGACTACTAGTTAATAATAAAAAACTATTAACCACTTTGAACAAATGCCGAGAAAGCCTACTTTACAAGTGGAAAAAAGGTTAATAATCATGTCATCAGACGCTAGTAGTGAAAAAAAAAGTTTGTATAGGAAGCGTCACAGAAAAACATAATCTTAACAAATGCAGTAATGCTCGACGACATGACGCGTGATCATTTTAGTCCCAATTAAGGGTATAATTATTAATAAAACACGTATAAATTGTGCATAAATCTTGTGCAGATAAAACGCAATTTTGTTAACAGAAATAGGTACAGTTGGCTTATAAGGTAGTAGCAAACTATATTTATCGATGTTTACCTTCTTGCTAGATGATTAATGGGGCAGGGGGATGTTTATACACATAAACATTTAAAGGCCGCCTGGCATACATTCAAAATCTAGGCTATAGCCGAGAAGTACTTTCCTCTACTATTTTCTAGACATTTATAATTGAATTTTCACATTACCAATAAAAAAATATTTAAAGGCCACCATTTGTGAGTACCTACCCTCCTCGGTTTTGCAGATATTTGCACTAAAAGTGTTGACTCTATTTGGTTTAAACATTAAATCCCGATTTTGTAAATACCACTATCATCAAAGTCACCTCAATAAAAAATAGTAAGAGCTAGAATTCTAGATCATTGAACCTTTTAAAAGTAAAATTAAAAATCCATATATGTCTATGCATACGTGCGAATGCCCAGCGCAGTTTCCTTGCTTTAATTGACGTCCCTCCGCTTTCCTTGTCCCTTGATGCGAAAACTCGTTGATAGTTGCAAACCTTTTGAATGCAAAAAAATTTCGATATATTTAAATTTGGATTTTTAGCGCATTTTTCAGAAAATACAACTCTATTATAAGCGGTCTTCTGTGCGTTCCTTCCGTCCATCCGAGGTTCGAGGGTAGATCTCGATACAGGAAAGAAATCTTGTTGTCTCGTCGAGTGAAAAAAAAGATTTTTTATCACTTCAGAATGATGCCCAATTTTGGGGCAAAATTTTCACCAATTATCACCAATTTCGTCGATGAAACGGCAAAACACAATGGTTTCATAGACGGGAACTAAATTTTGTAGTCTTTCTGTTCTGCTCCTTTTTTTGTTAATTGGTTAGAGCAAAATCTGTATTTATTCACCAATGCAAAACTGCAAAATACATTGTTTTGATGCCCGGGGTAAATTTTGTGCTCTTCCTGTGATACTCTCATTTTGGTTAAAATGATAGAACAAAATTCATTGCCTTACTAACAAAATTAATTGGGATGCTGCCAAAAGCGGTACCGCAATCGGCAGGAGCAAGATACTAATCTAGGAATGAAAAGTGCGCTGTCGTCAGTGCGTATGCGTATACTTTTTAACTTGTTTGAATAACAATGATGAAAATGACGACAGAGACGGGAAAATGTAAACTAAAAGTGCAACCTTCCTTTGGGAAAATGCATATCAAGAGCAACTTGCATAGCAGGAGTGGAGTGTTCTTACTTTTTTGACAAGAAATTGCTATCGGTTTTGAAATCGGCACAAATATTATTTACTTTCAAATCCCCAGAATACGATCTGGAGAATAGAACTGAATTTTGGGAAATACTACTTAATTTTCATTGATGAAGGTTCTTTTTCTTACAATTCATTCCTAGAATTATTGGTAAATCATAATCATAATTTCTTTTCCGTTTATATTTCCTAAATTTGTTTCTCCTGTCCCTATATACGGGGCCCTAGGGAAATGAACAGCTTTCACTTGAAATTCACATACAATATAATTAAGGCGTCAATATTTGAACTTGAATTAATGAGTATAACCACAGATTTAAATATACTATTAAATCTGTGGTATAACGTTTTAATATTTATTCATGAAATCCTTATTTCCATGAAATACTCCCAGTGTTCTCCTGATGTATCTCCCCATGCTTTTTGTAAATGGAAGTACTTAAAAGCGAAAACTGAAAACAATTAACCATTTATGGCCGGTTTTGGATCTGGATTTATGCTGGATTTGTGGTCTTCTGGTTCTGATAGATACGTAACAAGCACTGAACGGAATTCCAACAATCAACAATTGAAACTGTTTAGGAACAAAGGGGTAAGATACATGTCAAATATTAATTTGTGGGAATTTTTAATTGCGGTGTAAACCGTTTCGTAGGTGTTTCAATAAAACCCGACGTAAAAAGGTTACATTAATGCGCCCATTGTCCGCTATTTTGAACGGGGTGAATTATACAAAACCGAGAGAGCAAGAGTGGGACGTCACACGATGATCGATTTAAAATGCTCGAGGATATGCAATTGTAAAATAAAATCGAAGCCATTGTAAATAATTTGGTTGCGCAAAACATTTAACTCGTTTTGTTAAAATTTTCGAAATCTCATGACCGACTTGTAAATCGCATTAATCCTCGCAGCCAAATCCCCGTCCGTGACACAAAAGCTTTAAACGCCACTTGACCGAAAACGCTGCATACGGACAGGAAAGTTCTATATGTGGTTGAGTGCTGGAAAAAGCTGTCCTTTGAGAACAGAAGCCCTGCGATAGCTCGCTATACTATAGTCGCTCAGTTCACTTCCTCCTAAAGCGTCGCCCCCTCCCCTACGGATGGTGCTTCTAACCACTCGTGCGTAAGACGCTTCTTTGTGCCGCCATCGGCACCACCGCTGCTAATCTCGTGGGGCTTTATTGTGTGTCCCAGTCGCAATAAACTAAGTTATCCTGCTTGTATTCTACCAACCCACGCCGTCGTCACTAACACGATCCTTGTTTGCTTTGTTCAAAACGGAATATACAAAAAAGGCTTCGAGCGAAAGAAATTTCTACATTAAACACATACAGTCTACCTACACCCTTTTATGAAATATTTCCGCGCATTCCACTAATCGACTGCTTCCATGCAATTGAGTCTTTCGGAACCTTCACACTATTTCCGTCATCACACCACATTTAAAAAACACTTTAAATGCGTGAGTTTTGTTATTCGAATTCTTTCTGTGAAGAGCAAAATTGTAGTACGTGGATATGGATGCAAATTTGCACCCCGAGGTGGAAATGCAATCGTTTCCGCTATGCAAAAAAAAGCGTCAGCGTAGGTAGTCGTGACTCGTGACGCGCACGCGGGGTAAATTTGCTTCATGAGGACGTAGATACATTTTTATTAGAAGATAGCAGATAGGTAGTAAAAATCTACGTTGTAATTAAAAACTTGGATTGTGGGCTTTGGAATTTACCGCATTGGGAGAACTATGAACTTTATTTACATAATTTGACAAATTCTCCGGAATATCCGACCCTGATATTACGCAATTTATGAATTGAACGCTTCAGGCCTTTAGGGTAATTGATCACTTAAAATGAAATCATTCCCATGAGTTACAATTCCTTTAAATCTATATAAATAAATAAAATTGAATGTATGTATGTCTCTTATGTCTGCCTAAACCGTTTATCCGATTGCGGTGAAACTTTGGGAAATGATTGGTCGTATGCTTGCGAAGGTTTTTATGTAAATACATCGGTGTGAAATCCGGTGGATGTCCGAGCGTAGGTCCCATCAAAGAAATCATTGACTGATACGTGGTATGTAGTTTACGGGTTGTGCGCGGTAAGGCGGCGCAGCCGCCGAAACCGAGCGTATATCCCATCCAAGAAAACAAGATTTCCCAAAGGCAAAACGAAGTTCGCCAGGTCTGCTAGTACAAAATATAAATACATATAGTGGAACATAATTTTATGGCTGACGTTTCGAGCCATCACGCGCATTTCCATAGCAAAACGGTTTTTTATATTCTTCTGGAACATTTCTTAAATTTTTTGAATATCGTTTTATCGCGTTTTTAAAATGTTCTATGCAGTTCTAAAACGTTTCCAAATTTTTTTTAATTTTGAGGGCGATTCCGAAAGCAAGCCCATGAAATGAGAATGAGTCTCTCAAAATATCAACAATACATTGTAAATGCAGGACAGGAAATAACCATACTCACCAGAATGCGGAAAAATGAATTTACGCTTCCTTGAGACCCGGATGTTACCTACAATTAAAAGGTACAAAAGGCCTAAAAAAGTTAAACGCCAATGCCATCATTTTTTTGCCATTTGAAGGAATACTTCCACTGAAAGTATTATCTTTATAGTTGCAGTTTGGAAAGCACATATACTTTAAAAGTTTCGAAAATTGGTTGCCCAGAGTCCGGTTACTCGTACTACTACATAGCGATCAAAAATGAGTGACCGTCTAGTCACTTTTGGAATTTTTGTTTACATGGGAAATCCTACTTAACTTGAACTTTCAAAGGCGACTCGACAGTCACTCATTCTTGATCGCCCGTTATAATGCTTTCAATACACGATTGAATCGAGAATCAAGACATAAAATATGGGGGTAGCGTATTTATCCAACTGTTCACTAAAGTTTCTTAAATAATCACCCTTAAATTAATTTTTCACCAAAAATTATGTTTTCTTATAATTCCTTGACCTAAATGAACATCAGTGTTATTTACCTATTAAGAAGTAGATTAAATTAGGCGCTCTTCAGGAGAGATTTTGTCATTCAAAAGTAGACATAGGGAAAAACAATACACGTAAATACTTCTTAATAAATAGCACTGTATAAAATGATAGTCCACATGACAATATCGCCTCGAAACAAAACTTTCAATTTCTGGGCGCCGCTTTGGACGCAAATTGCTCAAACACACGGTGGAATCAATCGGATAAAAAATCTGCTTGAGATAAGCATTCAAAAACAGTGAAAACATTTTATTCATTCCTCAGAACCAGGTTATCCTATTACTCGACATTTCTGAAATTTCTGTGAGGCCATAAAAATATTGGTTACCTTGATTTTCCATTTCAAACCTTAAAATCATCGCATTGATTAAATTAATCAAATGTAGTCCTTGAAAAACAGAAACATAATATATGGAAATGGGTAACGGGTACCATACGATTTTGTGGATTTATGTACCTAGCTGGCTCTGGCATATACTCTAAAACTGGTGGATGGATGCTTTGTTGCGAGTTTTATTTATTGAGTTATCAGGTTATCATACTTAGAGGTATTTTGCTGCTCGACGCGTATAGTAGGGGCTGCACTAAATTAATTGTACACCAATGTCCCAGAATAAGGCCGCTTTATTTTACCAATTCAGTCACTACGTTGCTAATTGAAACAAAATGAATTGACGAGGGATGCAATATTCTGGGGCAATTTTTCATTGAAGTTTACCGTCTTCCTAAGACTCATAAATAACGATTGGGATAGCTGATAAACGCTATTAAAAATATGCAATTGGTGAAAATATGTGACGCACCCCTTTTTCGCGAGCTTAATATCGTTCTGTAAAGTCTGGCACCATTTATCAAGCTATTTGATGACAACATGGACCGGCTGCTGGTGCGAGGCAACGCATGAACGATGAGCCACCGGCGGCGGTGTCATTAAAATGCGGGATGTGTAAATGGCGGGGTGCGGCGCACTGTTTAAATACAGAACCGCCATTTCAGATATATTCTCGAAAAGCCTGATCGATCGCACGTGAAATTATATTTTCGGTGCCATTTTTGGTCGATTATTTTCCACGGCAATTACAATTAGGTTAGTCAAATCTGTCAGGTCGTAACTATGCGACGAAATTAAGTGCAAATTTCTTGAGAAACTTGTTCGGCACAATGACTGTAGTATGTTTGGCTTATACGCGAGATTTCTTGATATAAACTCGTTAATTTATAAACTTTCCCTACTGACATGGAAGCTTACGCTTATTATGTGTAATATCCATAACGCTAAGGGAATTAGGCAATCCGATCTTAGGAGTAACGGCGCGCTTTAAGACTTACAAACTTCAGATAGGAACCGAGTCGTTAACAAGAGGGGCTTCACTATTCCATTTATGAGATAGGTCACGAAATACTAGTAGTAACGTTTGTTTGTTTGGTAATTTAAAACGTAGTCATAGCGTACAAAAACTATACGCAACTTTCAAAATCAATTATAACCCCAAACTTCCAATGCCGTTCAGAAACGATGACTAAAAGATTAATCAACGATTCAAAATACTAGAATGGGAAACACCTTACCCTATAGTATAAAGTGACACCATTCTCATATTTTAAACATAATATTGAATGAGCATGAAAACGTGCTGTATACTTTTATTACTCTGCCGGTCGCAAAAAAAGGTAAAAGTTCAAAGTTTGTGGAATAATCTCAAAACTATTTTCAATCTAAAAAGCAAGGAAAGTGAGCTATTCATTAAAGAAATGCGCATGTGCTGGGACGATAGCGCATTTTTGATTTTTCATATGTGGATTGAACGCTTTTTGCTGCGTTCCCAACAAAATTGTAGAAAATTGAGCAAGACAGCAAGAGCGCGTAAGCTAAAAAGCTAGTTATTCAATTAATTTTGCAGTTTTCGCAACGAAAAGTAACGATTAAATAAAGATTTAACCAAAATGAAAGTATGACAGAAGGAGCACAAAATTTAGTTCCTGTGTATCAAAGCAATGTATTTTGCCGTTTCCCCGACGAATTTTGTGATAATGGAAACATCCCGAAGTGTGGGGAAAAAATATCTTGATGCGCTAATGTATTAAATGCGATACCAACGAGCTTTTTATTACTTCCCAGATCTCGTCCTTCATGTAAGCGGACATACGGACGGATAGACGGAAAAACGCTCGTAATAGCACATTTGATTTTTTGGACAATGGGCTAAAAATAGGAAATGAAATAGTAATTTATTCATCATAATAATTGTTCTCGATTCATTCACAAGTAGAGTGGTGTTGTAACTCAAAATATTTTATTCTGCAAAGTAAGATTGTATAATGTTATAAGCTGTATTGACCGTTGGCACAATTACGCTCAATTAAAACGATTACTGTTCCAGCTACTCGAGCACCGAGTAAAACAAAAAAAGTACCTAATAAAAGTCCATAAATAAAAATTTCAGGAACGGTTCCCTATTATCTCCGTTTTTATTGAAGAGGAACTTGTAACTTTTTCCATATCAGGCTGCCAGGACACGTATACGAGCGGTGGCGGCGTCGGAGAGCACGTTGTTGATGGAAAGGCTGTGCGTGTTCACATGCCCGCTTCATTTCCATTTTCCACCCTTCTCTATCTTAGTAGCCCCAATTTCTAAGGAGTTTTCTCCAGTTCTCTTTCCACTGACGTTGCAATCGGTCTTGTTATCTGCTATGACAAGATAAGGCGGCTTTGATCGAACGCTTTCGACGTTCGGGAAAATTTTGCTATCGAAATAAGGCCGTTATTTGCTTAATTTGCAAATTATCGATTGGACGGTATTGATACTATTGGGGCGTTTACGTAAGGAATAAAAAAGGAACGTGGTTTTATTCTGGCCGAAATGTGATATCATACACGACAAAGTGAGAAATCAAAATGCATAACACGCTTCTAGAGTCGTGGTGTACGAGTACGATATCGTGTCATAAATCCTTGCTCGAGGCCCGCATTACCGCTGCTTTTTTCGATATGACGCCATCATTGCATGACTGAACGAGACACGTTGCTATATGATTTGATACACATCTAACTTCCACTATAATCCGTAAAAAGAAACACGCTCTCCCCAGGATTCACTTCTTCAAATTCTACAATATACGTAGGCGCTACATTATTTATATTCAAATCGAATTGTAACTGTCGGTTTTGTGTATACTTCCGTACGTTGAAATTTATCTTCAACAATTAGTGAAAAAATTAATGTAAATAACCGTTATTTCAGTAACAATATGGAAAATCTAAGCGCATTGTGTTGAAAAACTAGTTGTAACTTAACAAAACATAGTCAATTTCGTTAGGGTTAACGCACCCCCTTTTTAAAGACGTGGACCAGATCGAAGCAGGTTGCAAATCTTTGATGCTGTACTTTTTCATATAAAAGGGTTTCAAGATCAGAGGTCACGTATGCGCCCATGGGAATGTTTTACGTTTTGCTCGTTTCCAAACTGACATTGAATTTTGTACCACAAAAGTTTACTTTTATTGATCAAATGAAATTAATAAGTAGGTACCTATAAAAGCAGATGTATATAGAGATGCTGCAAGTGGACCACCGAATTGAGTGTCACCGGACGTTTCAACGGTCACTTATTGTTTAATTTTGGTGGTCAGTAACGGACAAACAGAAATCGGTTATTATATCCTTAAGAGAACTTTAAGATCAAGGGCTTTTTGCGTCTACTCAATTGCGAATTTCGTTATAATTACAGGAAACGTAATGACCCTTATACTTAACCCATCCCGCAGATCACCTAAATCGCATGTTAGTCGGAAAATTACATTATGTCACGGTTGATGTATGGATTACAATCTTACGTAAATTATTAATAGAATCCTAGCATGTTGCATGAACATGCTTTGGTTATTGATTATTTTCGTCAATTCCGAAACCCATGTGAATTGATTCCGAAAAATTTGCTACTAAACAAAGAGCAAGGACGATACGTTAGCTAGAAATCGAAACAACATGTCAGTGAAGCCTCGCCCAATACAAAAACCCAGAAACCAAGGGGTATTATCGTTGGTTTTTCGTTAGTTATTGAAAGTTTTGACAAAAAAAATTGTTTGTTTCGCAATGCAATAGGTACTACTAAATTTGTAAAATAAACGAGGCTAACTTCACATTGCCCGACCCATAGGCATTTGGTTTTTGACAGTTGAATAACATTCTTGCATTTCATTAGTTTAGTTATTGTTTGTATAATCAACGTTTATTTCGCGAAATCCGCTTTACAGTAAAATGTTGGCAGAGATACTTCACGCGCCCAACCCAGAATAAATGTTTAATTACTCTTCTGCTAAAAGGGCCGAATCGTTAGATATTTTGTTTTGACAAAAAAAAGGTTGTCTCGCGATAGCATTAAAGAATTTGCAAAATTGGCGTCGCTAACTTTACATTACCTGACCCACACTCGATTGTTCAACGTTGAGTAACATTCGTTCGTTTTAGGGATTTAGTTATTGTTTGTTTTGCGGCAATGGCTGTTACGCGAAATTCATTTTACAGTGAAAAAATTATGGGCGGGCCAACTTCATACCAGCCCGACCCAAATTAAATTTTTAATTGCATCTAAAAGATGCAAAATCGTTAGTTATTCATTGTTTTTACGAAAAAAACAATCCGTTGATCAGGTATCATAAATTACTTAACAAAATCGGCAGGGGTAGCTTCATACTACCCAGTATCTATCCCATTTATTTAATTGTGGAATAACATTATTTGAATTGATTCGTTAATATTTGTTTTGCAGTACTTAAATACTACTAGCTTTATGCCCTTTTAGCTGCAGAGCAGTAAATAATTTGAAAAAGCCTAGTATTCAGTTGACCTGCCCACAATTTTTGTCCCCCGAAATCGTCATGAAACCTTGATTTTCTTGCATATGTCAGGAAATTTTCGTTTTCATGACAATGACAGAACACTTTACCTGACTACTTCCCTGCCTCCAGTCAGTCATGTCAAAACTAGCACATTAATAAGTTCATAATGAAATTTTATTAAAAAAGACGATTTTGGGAAAACTTAAATGCAAAACTCGTCAGTAAAATGACACTACTTGCCTCGGAAAGTAAAATGCTCGGTCCGGGGGAGGGGGGCGGCTCTTGCTTTAATATATCCTCGCCAGTAACGTGTCACTTTCCCGATTACTATGTAGGTATACTATGTTGCTGTAAATTGAATTGAAACACACTTTGATTACACCAAAACAAACATAACTAAACACCTAAAATGAAAGAAGGTGATTGATTTAAATGCGCTCATTTCAAGAACCAATTCTTCAATACTTGTTTGTTGAATTGGCAATTGAATAAAATTGATACATATTCATTGGAAATTAGCAAAAATAGCACAAATATCCCATTATTTTTGCGGAAATTTTTTATAATCAACGTAAAATAAGGTCTCCAACGACGTGTTTTGCAAGACCTATATTGCAATAAAAAATGGTAGCCCATGCCCATGCACAACCATATCTGAATCATAGGTCTACATGGAAACTTGAAATTTGGCTTTAAAAATATCTGTATCTTTAAATAATAAAAATATCTTACAGTAATAGTAGTTGTTAAGTCAGGTCTCCAAATTTGTTGTTATTCAAAAGTGAAGAACCGAATTTTCCGATTCGTCAGTATTGCGAACCTAAAGCGTAATTGAAAATTCTAGCAACTACACGGCCGCAACGCGATTGTGCCTATAACAAAACAGGGACAGGTACAACATAGGGAAAATGTATACCTTGGATAAGACTTATTTTTGAAAATCGAACAAGTAGATCAAAAGTTATACATTTTGAAGAGACTTTGACGACTACATGGCCCGCCCTAGACTATCAGGCAAACTAGACGGCTGTCGAACGTATGCTATATGAACAATTTTGGACTATGATTACAAAATTCAAATTTTATATAATAATCGAAAGCAGCTTCGCAAGCTATTATTGACGTACAATTAATATTTTGCAAGAAAGGGCAAGTCAAGAAAACATGGATTCATACTCTTTTGTATGAGTATATCTACTGAAACTAAAATCGTTGATGATAGGTTAACTTATTTTTGTTTTACACATTTCACTCGTTTCAAAAATGAAATTTAAATTTATACAAATTTGTTAATTTGTTATATCATATCGATAAAGGCATCTTTGCTAAAAAAAAGAAATATTTATAACAGGTGAAACAAATCTAAATAAATGATTATCTGCAGACCAAAGAAATCAGGTAAGGAGCCATGTGAGTTGCATATAGCTGCAGGAAACTATCTTAGAAAATAATCTTCCGAAAATTGTACAGTAAAATTATTACGTCTATTGCTGTTAGAGCCGTTTTATCATCTCATTATTAAGCAGATTAGATTAAGAGATTTATTTGAATCGAAGAAATGACTAAAAGGCTTGACTTTTAATTTAAATTTCAAGTGGCATTGTGTGTTGTCTATCGCCTGTCCTACCTCTCTTAAGTTCGAGAATTCATGTTTTCCCAGGGATGCTGTAGTACACATTTTGTAATACTGTAAAACAGATCCGTGGATTTAAAATTTTAAAAAACCCTATTGGCGGGATGTTATAATAATTTACGTAGGGGAGACGAGCGTATTTAACCATTTCCATTTTAGTGCATGCATATCTTTTCATTTCATACTGCATAGAAACTTCTTTTTGAGTTCCATCGTTAATTTATAAAATGCATCTACACACAAATAATTATGGAATTAGAACATTTTGATTTTGGCAATGGTGTACCACCAGAATAAAGTTGGAAGTAAAGAATTATACGACAAAAAGCAGTACAAAGTTATGGCAGCATAAAACGTTATTCCATTTTACATATCAAACGGCTGAGCAAAAAATTGTATTATACGGCAAAAAGTGGCGCAAAAGTATTTGACGACGACGGTGTGGCGTGAAATTGATATCTCCACTATGGCTAACCGCCACTAGGGCACAAAATTTGTGCGATGATGTGCTTTTCACTTCATGGACATGGTTAATGTGCAGCAGTACACGAAAGGTTTAAATCGAAATGAGACTGATCAGTTATAGAATTATGGTACATTATATCTACATGAAACAGGGTGGAAGTGCAACTACATTCATTTAGACTTGATAGGAGATGATGTATGATATTTAGGTTTTTAAAGCGAAAACGTTCTGTTATACAAACGCCGATTCAGCTCTTTTTATTGCTTTAAAATACAAATCCCAGTAGAAATGATCGGGAACACAAAGAATATTACTGCCATTCAGTCGTTCCTACGCGAAGTACATTAAAAAGTACAGGGTGGCGATATTGTTATATTTCACCCTTTTAATGAGAGTTCGTAATTACGTATTTAGGTATAATTAAAAGTTTCGAAAATTGGAACGCCGTCGTACTCCGACCGGGATTAAAGGGCAAGGCGGAAGAGAAAAGCACGATATCAAAACTATCAACGGAAAGCGCCGCGCCGCTATCAGAACTATCGATCGCCATTAGAAAGAACATTAATAATGGAAGGGAACTCGGGCAGTAAGTGCGCTCTGCGATAAACGTGTTGTTTTACCGATAACGAGTGCTTGCGTTTCACGTTGTAGAGAGTTTGGGAAAATGTGAATTTAAACATAAAGCAACAGGTGCAGAACCTCCCGAAATTTATTTAGTGTGAAGATTTACTAGTTTGGGGATGTAATTAATCATGGTCCTCTTTTAATTGGCCGATCAATGTGAAAAATTCCTTCCTTATTGCAACATATTTGCGATCTTCAATCAATAACTAAATAGTTTTAATTTCTCGCACAATTAAAGATAAACCGCCTGTCAAGTCAATTACAGGCAATCTGCCACAACTTCATTATCGTTATATAATCCTTTTTACCACCCGTACGTCAGTAAGGGGTAAAAAATAACCCACCACTTTTTTGACGGAAATACACTTTTTGAAGCACCAGGAATCCGAATCAAACAAAATCTGGATTATGTGTGCCTGCCTGTATTCTCATTTCCAACCAACATCAGAAACCGATTGGATTGAAGCCAATTTTGGCACACATATTCTTTAGATATAAAGGGAAGAGCTGAAAAGCTTTTGGGCAGAATCGCGCATGTGCAAGTGTGTTAAACTAGCAAAGACTGTCAATTTTTGACGTTTTTCCATATTATCGCTAAACTATTGTGTTGTGTGGTGCGGGTGTTTCTATATCTGTGCTAGCCATAGCAAATTTTGTATACCTGTATCGTGACTTCTCCACATTAAAAAAACAGGCTGACTTAGAAGCTTATGCCAAAAAGCCATATTCTCCACTCAGAATATGCAATGCTTCGTCATAATACCCAATAACCGAAGGTAGTATCAAAAAGACTTACCGTAAATTTGCTGAAAATTTGCGGCACCTGGAAAGAAAATTAAGTTAATAATTTTGATTAATACACTTCAGTAATATTCGGCAAATCAGATTGGTGATTGTTTCAAATTCTAACCAATCAGATGATTTTTTAAGTGATTAAAAGCTAGGTGGCTTTTTATCAGCGATTAAACGCTAGGTAGCTTTTTAAAGCGATAAAAATGCGTGCAGGAATGCGTAACATATACTTAATGATTGTGAAATCTCCCTAAAATACACTCGATCTTGTTTTTAAATCAAGATAATTATATTTTTAACTCACTCAAATTTTTTTGCCTCCTTGAAAAAACTTTAGTTTCTTCCGTTGCAACAAAACTTTCGTGTAAAAATAAAATTATCCGATTAAAAATCAAGCTCTTGTGTATTTACCCCCGATTAATCAAGAGACGTGATAAGAAATACGCGCGGTTACTATTATTAGCTTAAATGATATACACATACTGAAATGTAAAAAAATGCGAACTTTTTATTTAGTATCAGCCCCTAAAATAACGATGGTTCACCCTGCATGTCGAATTTCAATTATTTTGGAGGTTAAATTTAATGTGGTTATAAGTTGAGATAGGACACAGGTTCCTCATGTTATTCGAATTTGAAATAGGTTTCGATTTATATAAGAATTAATGATGTTTGATTATGTTTAAATGATCGTCTTTTTATTTTGATTTGTTATTGTAAAGATATTTTGCCTTAGTAAGATATGGAACATTCGGAAATATTTGCGTAGTATTTGTAAAAGTTTATCTCCGGTCGTCACGATAGGGTTTATCGTAATTAAATTTGAGAATAAGAACGGTTTCTCCGATATGAAAACATAGGTGTTTAATTTTGAAGACACAAGATCAAGTACAGGAGGGGCGGAGACTGAACGAGAGAACAATGTTTTAAATAGCAGAGGAAGTGGACATCAATAGTTGTTTTTTATTTTGGTGGACGGTAAAAGGTAGCCTTTTTTTATTCGGCAGTCAGCCGTATTTGAGCGTAGTAGATAGGCTAGGGGAATTCGGGCCCACTTTTGGTCGAAATCCCATGTTAGCTTAAACGATTAGAAATGGTTCCCGTTGGCACCTTCCATGGGAAGAATCCCAATCGGTTACCAGAAGTTCCATAACGCGCTAGATGTAGAAGCTGCATACTAATTTCTTATTTATTATGGAATTCATGTTGGATTTTCAAATATGGTACTTTTGTATTTGAAACCGATGTGTTATCTACCAAGAAGTCACCAAAAGTGTTCTGCTTAGTGGTATAACAGCGCGTACTATTTATTACTTCCGCGTTGAAATTGGAAATGACTGAAACGCAATTAGATTTGCTGATATAGTAAACTCGAGTGTTCTCGATTACTACCGAACGCTGCCGAGTGTTCTAGAATGTTCTCGAACAGAACACGTCATATTTCCCGGAAAGATTGCGTCACATCCGAGTTCTGCTTTATCGCCGTTCATGGCGCCTCGATGTCTATCGGGATTTGTGGAATATTCACTACAGTATTCACTTTGCATTATTAGAGATCGCATAAAATACCGCACTATTTACTACATCTATCACCCTTAATGTTTAGTAATGATGTGACGATTGTAGCAGTAATGATGCAAACACGTACCGGTTTGCTAATTTTCGGTGTGCGCCCTTCATTATATCGTCGGACATCTCACGCGGCGCCCCCATTACTTGAATAGAAAGAAAACTTGTATCTCAATTTCAAATACGAAAATCATAACATATGGAGAAAGTGTATAAATCTTCCATGTGGAAGAGATAACTCATCATGGATCCAGGATAGCAGAAGCAAGAACATCGAGATCTCAGGTATCTTAATAGTCTTACCAGCCCGGAGAAATACTCAGCATGCCAGCTTTAAACATACATTTACGACTCGGAGGTTTCACGTTCCAAAAATGAGATGGGAAATATAAAAATGCGAATGACTAGATGAAAAGTTTTGCTAGAGACCCTAAACCCAATCTTAGTAAAAACCGATTGTTGAATTACAAATTTATACTGAAATGGTAGACCTAGATGTAGCACGCGATTGCTCGGCGGCAACGTGCTCGACGTACCCTATCTGTCAACTAGAGTGAGGCATCCTGCCTCACCCTACCCTTTAGGGTAGCAGCGTGTCGACGCTCGAGAGTAGCTACCCTCGTTAGAGCATCCGACCGAAGCTTCGCATGCAATATTAATGCCAGCGGACCGTTCAAACTACCGCTTGCATGGTTCACTTTGTAGTAATAACGGCACGTGTGGAAAAACATTTGGAAACTATTACTACGTATTGTAATAACCAACAACCCTACGATTTCAAACCACAATCTCCATAAAACAAAGGAAAATTATTGACAAAAAATGTTCGGGAGAACATCGCACAAGGAAATGAAATCTGGACCCGACCTCCTTTATCGTAAGCCTTCAGTTAAAAGAACACGAACACACAACAACGGGATGACGGGTCAAGAACTGCTGGAAAGGGGAACGTGACGCGGTTGTGCGATACTCGCTTTCGCCGCAGCCGGCGGCGGGTCACCGTATTGCTAGTAGGTATCAGTATTATCAAGTTGTGGCAAATTTTATCCTCCTTTTTTTTAAAAAAATTATACTACGTAAATACGCGCGTTTTATTAAGACATAAAAAAGTTGTTATCGAAAAAATGACCTAAAACGGAGTTGAGACAGCTTTCCTTTGTCGTATATTTTACAGTTATGCCTACTTTTAAAAAAATACCACTTTGAGCACGTATAGCCCTTCACTAGGAAGGTACGAACGCCCTCACTCGAAGGCAGAAGTAATTCCCCAATTGAAAGATGTTTCACCAGAGCTGCTAAAGTTTAGTTCAAACTAACATGGGTATGACTCACATGAGATGATTAAATAAATTTATTATTATTCAAATGGTCACATAAAGTGAAAGTATAACTTTTCAGGTGCTCTGCTCAAGTTGTAAATCTTTAACTATCAGATGAAATGCTTTTTTGCATTTTTTACCCTGTTTCAAATATGCAAGTGCTCATACATTTTTATTTGCAATTCCGTGTTACCATTCGGTATTTACAATTCTAGCTTCACAGCTAATCGCATTTATACACAAGTTAAAAATGAACACAAATGGTAATTATCCACTTTTATTTCCATTCTGTAGAGCGATAAATAAACGAATTATTGGAAATTAATCAAGTACATTAAAGATCCCCAAACCGCTTATTTGTATCTCATCATCTGCTCAAATTGTTTTTGTTTTCCCCGTTTGGCGAAAGGCGCATCATCGATAAGTTATTAATCCGTTTGACAGCTCATTCTTTTTCCATTAAGCTTAATTGTGCACCGTGTAACAGTGCAAAATGAGTATATCAGTAGGATTAATTTAGAAGTTTGAAAGTAATGAGCGGAAATTAACAATAAATTTTGTAATTAAAATACACTGCGATTAGTTGCAGTTTCTCGGGCGGTGGAAGAACTTGCCAGCGATTCTTTTGCGAGATTTAACACATCCGGGAGCGAATTTTCTCTGTTCGGCCACCCTTCCGTTTGCAAGTATCTTTTGTTCGGTATTATTCTAGACAGTTTTTTGTTTCCGAACTTTGGAAGCATACGCCTTTCGTTTTATTTATTAACAGCATTTCAGTTCTTTTAGCTAATTGCTTTAGTATTTACTATACCGTAAAAGTATAAGATTTTTTTGTTGTTGCTCATCAGAAATTGTTGGATTCTAAAATAATGTCCAATTTTATTTACTTAATGGTCAGTTGTACGACTTAAAAATACTCCTGCGCTTTGTCTTTAAACGTTGAAACTCTAAATTGTTTCAGACATTTTAATTTCGATTCAGTTGGTGTTTGAGTTAAACATTCGCTTTAGACTTACCCTGAGTCGTTGTCAGAGTATCAAACTGATGGTTTTAGAAAAATTATCATTTCCCACGATTTGTTACATTTGAGTGCCCATGACCTGAGTTTAAGGGTGAACCAAAAATAGTACATTATATATCAAGGTAGAGAAGTCCACTATTATTGCCTGAGCACCAAGATTACATCTCGAGGCGCTTGCGCCGGGGGTGTAAGGTGCGAAGGCAATAATAGACTTCTCTACCGTGGTATATATACTATTTTTTTCACTACTAGCACTTGAAATCCTCAAAATTAACATATTATATTGATAAGAGAGTTAACGGTTGGACAGAATTGTTTGTTTCTTAATTTAACATGTCAATCAAGTACGTGGAAGTACAAGTCAAACAGGCCGTATTTTGTTCTGTCATTGAGATTTTTCAAAGAGTAATTTCGTTCGAATTTTTCAAAATGTGATAATTTTAGGTATGTAATTTCTCTGGAAATTGCGAATGGTGGCAATTATTCGTTTTAGAGAGCTTGTCTAAACGTTCATTGAGCGAATATTCGGGTTGTGTTTTCTAAAAGTGACAGCGTGACAGTTCTCATTATTGACTACTAGTTAATAATAAAAAATTATTAACCACTTTGAACAAATGCCGAGAAAGCCTACTTTACAAGTGGAAAAAAGGTTAATAATCATGTCATCAGACGCTAGTAGTGAAAAAAATGGTTTATTCTGGACTCCGACTTAAGCTCGTCGAGTGAAAATAAAAAAGAACAGGAAAAAGAAAGAGACAAAGTCAATAATGGAAAGGGATCGCGAAAAGATCAGATTTCTTTCGCAAGTGAAAGGCTTGCCAATTTCTCCATATCGCAGCTATTGAATTTGTTGTATAATTATATTTAATTGTACTTCATTGTTCTGGAGAACATCAAATGAACTCTACAAACATTGAAAGTACAGGTTTCAATATTAATCAATCTTCCTCACCTTTTTCTGGTAACATTACTTTCAACAAAGTTAGTAATTGCACCTTTAACTTCGGTTCTTCTACTAGCACTGAGCAACAAGTACATATAACTAAAGTTAGTTGTAATTGAAGGCTATTTTGTTTACTTATAAGCTTAGGTACGTTATATGGAGTTGAGGGACGAAAAACTTTTTTCTTAGGGAGGAAAAGTGCAGCTTTCGACCCTCAAAACGGGGCGAGATATGATATTTTCTAGAGGTACCTAGTAGGAAAAATCGGCTTCATTCGTCCAACCGTATAACCTAGTTATATCCGTAGAAAGTTCGTGAAAACCCGACTAAGGGCCGGTATTTCCATCTCGGGATAAAGTCAAGTATAAGATATCTTCCAGGTAAACCGACAGTTAGCGTCGCTTCGGGTATTTCGAACCTCGTTTAAATATTATCGGCAGGATAAGTTCTAGATAAAGTTATTGGGTAGATTTTCTGCAGTTATCAACATAAACCCAGGATATTGCGTCAAATTTCCAGTAAACTGGTGACGTTTTAAAAATTTGCGAAATTACCAACCGTACCTATACTAAATAGGAAGAAAGAAATTGAAGTATGGAAGTAAAAGTACGCAAATACATACTATGTTTTCTTGAAGGATATAGGTAACCTATTTTAGATTCCAAATGGATCAAGATTTTCTTGACACAAGCACACGATTTTCACATGTGCTGAAATTAGCCTTTTCTTTCTACGCGGTGCATTTACATCACGATTTTGGTTCATGTTCAGAGTACTCATAAGTAATAGTATATTCTATAACGAGTATGGAATAGAGTGTATTCCGCGCGAGTGGAAAGTTCGTCACACGAGCCGAAGGCGAGTGTGACGGTTCCACGAGCGTTGAATACCTATTCCTTACAAGTAATAGACATAATTTTTTCTACTACTACGACGAATTTTTGCAAAATATGTAAAACAAGCAGGGTTAACTATAGACAATTCACACATTAGTATGGACGTCTATGTACGGTGGGTTGGTATAACAGATCCCTGTGGCATATTTGATTTGATTTGTCTAAATGGCTGTATAAACAAATTCCTCGACAATTTCTCTTCCCTCAATATTATCCCAGAAAAGGAAAACTAACTTTTCTGTGATATTATTTACAAATGTGCACATTTATTGAATGTGCCCTGTCCTGCGCAGTGTATCGGCGTGGATCATTTAGATTTAGATAAACATAACCATAAACGATAAACGTATTCGAGATTGCGACCGGAATGTAATTCATGATGTGTATAAATTCAAATACAAAATGCTACAAAGAGGACGTTATGGATGCAAATTAGAAATAAACATCATAGCACTACTCGAAAAATTTGTATGTAAGGTATCTACGAGTGTAGGTAACATTTTAGTGAGCATTATATTTTAGGTTAGTTTTAAAACTTCCTGGAGGAAATGTGTTCTGGATGACCAACAACGTTAACTGTTTTGATATGGATGTTCTTTTTGTATAGTGCAGTGAGGTACATTAATTCATTGTATAATATGCAACTTGATGTTTGGTTGTAGGTATACCAACGTACGGGTTCCTCGTAATTGTAAACTTTCGTTGTACATTAGTTTTCGTATTGGGTATTCTAATTACAGTTCCACCTAAGTCCACCGATTTTTATGTTCCACAATTCGTGCTTACGACAAGCACCACTAATGCCAACTATAAGAGCAACCTGCAAATGTAAAATAAATATGATGTAACGAGTAACGATTTGAACGTGTAATGTTATAGTAGATATGAACTGTCGGGGGTGCTTTTTGAATAAACATTTTTACTTTGCTCGTTGATAGAATTTTTGTCTTTTTAGGGAAATAGCCGCTGGATTGCATTTTTAACAAGGCCTGCAACTTAGCATAGCTGCTTATATCTACATTATTGTTCAAAAGTATCGTAGAGCACAGCATGGAATACGTTTTCCACAATGTGGATGCTTTAATTTACTGTGATAGTTTGCTAAAGTAAGCACTACGTTCTCTGAAAATGAGTTGGTTTTTTTCTTGTCCTCAACTCCAAAAATTTGCTGTATGTATGTTCGTACACTTTTAGTTTGTCGGGAAGTAAACGGTGATTTTATTTGAAAGTTCCATTAAATCCTCACTGGCCACTGCTATTCATTTTCGCGCTACCGGTCCTTAAAATTTAATATCTGGCGCAAGCGTAATTAAAATATTGACAGTTTAAGAATTGTGGTTTAGGATGTCCTGTTTTAGATGTCGCCACATGTGCTCATTCCATCACAAGAGCTAGAATGAAATTATTCTACTTCACTCACTAGCAGAGAATAGGCGAGATTCTGTTGTTAAAAAAGAAGCAAGTATGACGTGATTCTAAGGTAGTAGTAGAAAAAGCTTATTCTGTAATTTACGTTTGACAAGTATATTACAAGTCACTGAATTTCTTTCCAAAACAAAAGCATTCGTTCAAATTGTCAGGTAGTAAGCTATCTTGCTCTAATAACGGGCGATCAAGAATGAGTGACTGTCGAGTCGCCTTTGAAAGTTCAAGTTAAGTAGGATTTCCCATGTAAACAAAAATTCCAAAAGTGACTAGACGGTCACTCATTTTTGATCGCTATGTATATGGCCTTGCCGTTCGCTATCTTTTTCTATTACAGACTTCTAAAATCGGCAACATTGGCTATGGTTAGGTAGCTATCTACGGGATATATTTATACCGCACGCTGATGGAAATACACGCAGATAGATAAACGGAAGATATCGGGCGGTATAAGTTATTTGGCAGGTACGAATCTAGTACTTTATCCGAAGATGGAAATACCGGCCCTAAGAATTGTTTTTTTACAGAGTTATCAAATGTGCGCGATTTTTTTAAATATTTTTTTAAGAGCTATTATCAACGTTTTCATTTGGTGTATAACTTATTTTTTCGAAAAACAGCGTTTCAGAATTGGTACCGCAAGAAGTACCTGCAGCGCCTTAAGTAATATGACCTGAGGCGGCAGACGGTCGATTTTAGCATACTCGGATAGGGCAAAATGGAACTCCATCGGTAAACATTTTGATCATTCTCGTTCAGTGGATTTCGTGCTAGCTCCCCTACTATTAGACCAGGGACAGACATCAACTCCTTGGAGACAGCTATCTGGAACCGGGGAGGGTGAAGCACCTTAGCCTAAACAGGGTCCTATCCTTCATTGAGAGGAACAGGCTCTGAACTCATTCCATATCTCTTTAGGGTACGCACACGTTATTACGAAAAGTTGTTCAGGATGAGGAATAGAGTAAACGTGCAAGATTTCAAATTTTGTTTGATGTTTTTGAGGAAATTCGAAAAAATGTTACTTAAATAACTGTTCAAAATAGAATGTAAGGACCGTATAGCAAATTTGAAACTGATCAGAAACACTCCGATATTTTGCTTAAAATATTTAATGTGGGTAAATTGAGGATTTCAAAAATAATCAACTTATGTATCTTGAAATAAGACTGTTTTGCTGAATTAATAACTCAGATCAGCCCTATAGCTATAGGATTCGTTAAAAATACCGCCCTGTATTTCAAAGTGCATTTTTAATTTCAGTCTCCGTATCGTTAAGTATGAAAAATTGTATTCGTCTTGCTAGCGGTTTTGTGGGTGCACCCAAACAATTATGAGCATGAGATTTAAGAAAGCGCGTTCCTATAATTTTCAAATATTTCACATTATTCAAGAAGTTGCAAGTGAACTCTCTCAATAACCTAACTTTTTTAATTTGGAAATATGATACATCCATTTCGTCAAAGAGTATAGTTACGTACAGTACCTACTTCCTAAACAAATAACGCCAAAGAGCTTGTCCGAAGAATAGAATAGGCGAATACAGCGAAGAATGATATCGATCGGATTGTTAAGCAAAGTTAAAGTTTTCCTTCGCGCGCTATCTGAGTCGAGTTCCGTTTTGTGTTCCGCCTCGGTTATGTAACGACAAAAAGCTCGCAAGAGTCTGCTGCTTTTCCCCCTTGTTCAAGAGGGGGGGGGGGTTAGCATTTTTCTCTGCGATAGACAGTAATAGATTCCCAATAACTGATAGGATGGAAGATATATTATGAGAACGGATAATGGTCACTAGATTCAATTAAGTTCGACTTTATGATGGCGGCAGGTGCTATCAAGATAAAACTTGACTTTTTGAAATAAAATAAAAATGCGACCGTCCGAGCACGTCTTACAAGTCAAATATAACAGACGAGGGAACGTCGGGAATTAGATTACAAAATGTCATTATTACCGAAAGCGATTCATATCATCTCTTCTAAACCTATTAAGTAATACTAACATAAATCGTAACCCAGTTCTCGGCTTTTGTCGAAGTTCCAGCATCAAAGGAAAAGCTTGTGCCCTCTGTATTTTCTCTTACCTTATTGTAAGAGGGCGAATAGTCTTTAGAATTGACCGCAAACTAAGGGTTGAAGTAAGCCCGCTGCGATAAATTAGGAAGTTGTTATCTTCTCGCTTCAACGAGCAAGTAAGGGCTAAGAGAATCGTCGCAACAGTGTCACTGTTATTAAGGACAAGGGTATAAAATGGTCTATCTATACGGTATAGAAAGCGTAGGATGTGATAACGAGCTTTAGGTATCTGCTAGGATCGCGTAAGTACGAAAATTCATTCATAACATTCCCCACTTTGTTGTTTTCAGAACTACTTAACCTCATATTAATCACACTTCATTAGTACGATCACTAATATAAGTTTAAATTACTTCATTCTATTTCTCAGTAAAGTTCGCCAAGACGACATCGTTTTTCCACTAATCCACTAACGACCGAAAGAATATCAACCACACTTTTCGACATATAATGGAACAATTTGGAAATGTTCTTGGTGCAAAAATAAAAATATTAGAATTAGTATGGAAGTACTGTAAATCTGCATTGTAGGTTTGTACCTTTGGGCTCGGTCATCCACCTTCAATCAAGTTTTTATCACACAGAAGAGAATCGTTAGATGCATATGTGGTGCAAACTATACACAACCCTGCAGACCGATCTTTACCAAGCTCCGCATATTCCCACTACCCTGCCTATATATCCTGGAAGTGTCTAAAATTATATTTAAAAATAAACATCAACTTCTACATAATTGTGACATACACAAATACCACACAAGAAATACTAATGACCTCAGAGTGCCACGAGGAAGAACTAATGTCAATCAGTCCAGTCCCTATAGGAGCTAAAATGTTCAATAGCCTGCCATTTACCATTAAAACGTCCAATAACTTCCATACGTTCAAACGCAATCTAGTCAGTTTCCTTTTAGACAAGATGTTCTATAATGTTGAAGAACTCTTAAATGATCCTGGTGCATCTCGGTAGGTAGCAAACCGTTAATTGTATCTCTGTGTTTGTTTCATTGTTTTATTGTATGTTTGTACTTACTCATGTTTGACTCTGTCCTTATACATCTCTATGTCGAAACAGGATAAATAAACATTATTATTATTACAATTTTTATTTTTTTGTATAATTCCCACAATCGTCTCCAGAAAGTCGCTTTAGAAACGGAGACCAGATTGAGCTATTGGGGTAGCTTTCCTCTATTATTTCTCAAAGAAATAACCGCCCTACTTTCGAAAATTTGTATTGAAGAAACCGCCCACGAGGAAAATTTAATTACCTATGCCAAATTATTCGCTCTCCATGAAAGTCATCCAAGGAAAATTCACCTTCAAGACAAAATTCGGCACCTCCAGAGGGAGATGCTGACGAAATTGCTTGAAGTGAGTTTTCTTAGGCTGTATTGAATATTGTTGGGGACTATTTGCAAATTTTTTGTAGAAAACTTTCAATTAATTTTGGTAAATTCCACCGGAAGATTCACCCTCGCTAGAACCCTCGCCAGAAACTTGCTTCAAAAGAAAATGTATGTTTCGAAAAGCTTGACGTCAAAAGGAACGAAAGAAAAGAACTTGAAAGAACTGTTATATAGTCCCAACGTCTATTCCCTTTTATTTCGGTGACAACATAGCTGAAGTAAATTATTCTTCGAGAATTTTCCTCCAGTAAAACTACAAGACGTAAGTAAATTCGCCCCAGGAATACTTGTTATCGGAAGATTCACCTCCTGAATATTTGCCTACGGAAAATTCGGCGCGGAAGGGTACCTACTCAATTCTAAAGCTCTCTTCTAAGAAAACTTACTTTTAGAAAAAAACTCGACCTCAAAGGATAGATCAAGAAATCTTAAATACCCTCGGTAAACTTGCCTTAAGGTAAATTTACTCCCCTAGGAGAGTTCACTCTCAAACACGAATTCGCTCTTTCCTGAATACACCTCTCCACGCAATTCATGTATTGCTATGTTTCCAATTCTAAAGTTTGTCATGACATAACTCTATGGTTAGGCAACAACACCTTACAGCACACCGAGCTGGATCAATACGACATGCACTGTATACAGCGACGTATATTCGACGGTCGATAAAAGTCCTTCGACTGTTCTTCGGAGTCGACGGAACCAGAGCTTCTGAGAGTGAAGCATAATAGGCTGCGGGGGTGGCGTAACTGGTTTCTCGATCCCCTGTGAAGAAGAGACCTTAGTATACCCATGGCAAGGCTAAAAAATTCAATAAATCAATCAATTCTTCATCCTGGGCCCTCAACAGGCTTGCGCCCAATTACAGAGTGACCCGTATAAAATAAATATCAATAAAAAATAGTCTAAGCGAAAATGCTTTTTACACCGTCGATAAGTTTCTAGAAGTATGTAAGTGCTCATTTGCTCAAGGTTATAAGTAATGTTATGTTACCTTTATGTTAAGTAATGTTAATGTTTTCCTTCTTCTTTTCTTTCTTTTTCTTCATTTTTATAACAAATTAATACAATATTATATTGTCAACAGGAAACAATAAAAGTTATGGTTAATCGTTACCTATGAGCAATTTTTCTGTTTTGATGTGCATTAGCAGGTAAATTGGGCAGTATTTTTATTTAATTCCTTACCCGATTGTATCCCAAGTACCAACAAAAATAACACACCATACATTGGTACAGCGGTACCATCCCACATGAGGTTCTCTAGGACTCTATCTAACAGTCGTAATTTTCTAAGTTATAGCATCATAATTCATAACATGCGTTATCATTAACATAGTAATAGTTTACTTAGGATCGCTCCTTTTAGGGTATAGATTAACGTAAATTGTCTTAGTTTAAATCAATTAATTTCTATTAGAAGAAATGAATTTCTTTACAATATGCTGGAATCAAAAATCCAAACGAAAATTTGTTAGTGGTCGTGTTGCAAAAACGAAAGAACCACCAGCCACCAGCGGAAACAATAATTTTCACTTAGGAAGATAATTACACGCTCCGAATTACGTACGCAAAGCTTTCTCATGTATGGTACGCTATTTAAATTTTCTGTGGCTTTATACAACTTTTTAACTAAATTTGACAACGAAGTTTCTTTTAAACTTTTAGTTCATAAAACAGATTATTATAAGTTTCCAACAATTTTGAATATAGCATAGAAAATGTAAACAGTTTACACGTCCCCGAAACTTTCGAAACTTTGGAGATGATTAATTGCATTTTGTCCGAGCATATTTAGGATACCCCCTGAAAAATTTAGCGCAATTTAATTGGCGGCCAGCAGTCGAGCCGGCCTTAATTACAACCCGAGTCACCTAATTTAGCGAATGGAAACTACTCCGGAAAACCTGAAACAGAGAAAAATAGACGTCAACTTCGAACGGTGTGATTATCATCGGGGTAGCAACAAGTTGCTAATAAATCAGCGCTTTTATACGTTGTGTTATTATTCGCCGCTATTTATTCCTTTAAAAACGTACAAGTTTTCTTCCCTATCTTCCTAATTTGTGTATTCGAGTATTCTAGCTAGGCAACCCTGTGGTATTACTTTTCCTTTCTCTTGCGGGTTTAATTCTGCACGCTGGCTTCTGGAAACATTTATCAAACTGTGATATTAGAATTGACATCACGATCAAGTTGGCGCAAGGCAAACCCGCAGACTATGAAGCCGCTGAACGTGACCATTAAAATGCGTCATGTGTAATCATGGGGTAGAGAGTACCTTTAACCATAGGGCGGCTTATATTTTATATGGCATATAAAAGGACCCTTGATTACGTGTTTGCTTCTGGGGATCGTTGTCAGTTCGTGAACCCAAGATTAAACTGGTGCACTTCACTTACTTTTTGCGATTCGATATTAATCCGCGTGTTGTACACGTTTTCTAAAACTCATTATAATTTTATGGATACGCAATTTCGTGCGCTACTTAATCTAACGATGTTTAAATTTATGGAATGCACCCCTTCATGTAAACGAAGCTCTTGGGCATCAGTCATTAGCAAAATGTTTAATTCATGCAAATACAGCTGTAGGCTGTAAGGTGGCGATCTCTGCGCTGCGAAATCAACCGCCATACGCTAAACTTTAATCAGTTGCACCCTTTTAAGCTTAATAGTTTAGTGAAATATAATAGAACAAGATTTGCGGGGATTGCTTTAAAGACAAATAACGAAATCCATTCCATAAATATTTTAGTAACAACAGCCGCCTCCACTACATTGTTTTATCTTAATTAATTTCAGTTTTAATATTAACGATTATCCTATACTTCGTGTTCGAGCCTTTCTACTAAAGGGATTTTGGTTATCTACGTATCTATGTACGAGTTATCCAAAGTTTCATTTCTACACGATTGAGACCAATAGAAAATATAAGAGATGTAGTGTGTATAAATAAATTACGCTGATTACACCTTTAAAAATGATACAGGACAACAAACTTTTTGACAGTAGACACAACGCGGATGTGGATTGCTAAATAATTTTCTGTGAGTCAGACCGTACAAGGTGGTTCAAGGTGGTCAAATTCAAATTCATGGCTCACCATTGGGATACCCGTAACGGTGAGGCATGCAGTGTAGGTTAAATGGGGACAAAGTCCCTCCTTTTTGTAGCTCAATATCGTATTTAAAAGACTGCATGAAAAAGAAAACTTTAACAAAGTTTTATAAGCTCACCAATAGAAATGCCGTAAAATATCAACAAAAAGTAGCGCTATTCTCGAAAAATGCGAAAATTCTATATATATAATTCTACATGGCTCCGTTAACTTAGCACCACCATTTCAAATTTTTGACTAAAGACAGATTGCGCTAGAATCTCTATGGCTAGCGCCACTTTGAGTTCAGCTAGCGCCATTATAGATTTTGCAGAAAAGCCCTTGATTTTCGGGGGGTGCTATGTTAACGCTGGCACCACCATTGCGTCCGATCATTTCCAAAAGCAAGCGCTGTGTTCGTCAGACCTAGCGCCAGCTAGCGCCACAAATTTTAGAGCTAGCGCCACCCCCCAATAGTAAGGGGAGCAATTTTTCCTAGCACCACCATTTTGTCTTTTCATGTAAAATTTTGACGTTTTGTGTTCTGCTGACCTAGCGCCAGCTAGCGCCACTTTGAGTTCAGCTAGCGCCATTATAGATTTTACAAAAAAGCCTTTGACTTTCGGGGGGTGCTATATTAACGCTAGCACCACCATTGCGTCCGATCATTTCCAAAAGCAAGCGCTGTGTTCGTCAGAGCTGGCGCCAGCTAGCGCCACAAATTTTAGAGCTAGCGCCACCCCCCAATAGTGCGGGGGGCATTTTTTCCTAGCACCACCATTTTGTTTTTTCGGGTAAAATTTTGACGTTTTGTGTTTTGCTGACCTAGCGCCAGCTAGCGCCACAAATTTTAGAGCTGCCATCACCCTCCAATAGTGTGGGGGGAGGGGGTACCATTTTGTCTTTTCGGGTAAAAATTTTGTTTTCTGTTTGTAGACCTAGCGCTCAAGTTAACCTAGCGCAATTATAAATCCTAGCGAGTTTATAATTTTGCGGTGTCTGTCCGTCTGTTCGTTAGCACGATATCTTGATAACGATAGCGAATTGACCGTTTACGATGAAATTCTGTAGATGGATTCTTTATCAAATTTGTAGATCGGAGTTCGTGAATTGGTAATGTAGACCAAAAAATAAAGTAGGCACTTTTGACATCTCTGTGAGTTATGAACCGAATTGTATGAAATTCAATATGTGTATAGCTTTAGCCATATAAAACGCAATTCCAAAAGTTGAGCTTAATCGATCAACATTCACAGTGCTCTTTTCGCATCTCGACCATTTACAAACCCGATTGAAAACTTACTTATTTATGGAAGCATTTAAAAGAAATTTGATACATAGCAACTTGGAATAAAAGCAAATTTAACGCCAGTTTCAAAATTTGGTTTTGTGCATGATGTGTGGTGCCAATTTTCTTATTTATGGAAGCAATTAAATGAAATTTCATACATATACACTTTAAATAAAAGCAAAACTAACACCAAGTTCAAAATTTGGTTTTGCACATGCTGTAGCCTTACCCAGGAGCTCGTTTTCTATATTTATTTACACGTCGCTGCGAAAAGGGCACTGTGAATGTTGATAGATTAGGCTCAATTTTTGGAATTGCGTGTTATATAGCTTAAGCCCTTAAGCTATACGAATATTGAATTTTATGCAATTCGGTTCAAAACTCACGCAGATGTCAAAAGGGCCTTACTTATTTTTTGGGATACATTACCAATTAATTTATGAACTTCGATCTACAAATTTGATAAAGAATCCAACTACAACATTTCATCGTAATCGGTCCATTCGTTATCGAACTATTGTGCTAACGGACAGACACCGCATCTGGGATGGTCAAACTCTTTACCTTTTTTAAACCCCAATGTGCAAATCTGTCCCTCTTAGGGTCGGAAATAATAATCAAATTATTTCAATTTGAAATTCTTTACTTTTTGGATTGATCGTTCTGTTTAAAGTAAAAAGTTCCAATAAAAATACTAAAATTTGTATATAAAGTAGCAAGATTGTAACCCTTCATTTCGAAGTAAACTGACGGCGAGGTATGCAGGTACAAACTTACTTAAATCCTTTATGAATGCGCAAAAGTTGTAAATTTTTTGTCACATCAAGGGTTTACAGGCGCGTCAATTGTGTGAATATTGGTAAATCTGCATTGTTAAAAAAACACCTTTAGATAGTAGTCGACGTGACGTACATACATAGGTATATAATTTATCGAGATAGTAAATACACAAGAGCTTGATTTTTAATCGCATAATTTTATTTTTACACGAAAGTTTTGTTGCAACGGAAAAAACTCGAAACCAAAAGTGTGATCAAATCGCGACAGTTTTAGCTGGAGCGATTTTATTAATATTATGCTTTTGATCGAGAGTTTTCTCCAGGAGGCAACAAAATTTGAGTGAATTAAAAATAAAATTATCCTGACCAAGGTCGAGTGTATTTTAGGGAGATTGTAACCCTTCATTTCGACAGTAAATTTTACAACCACTACATATTTTACGTATTCCTACACGCATTTTTATCGCTGTAAAAAGCTACCTAGCATTTAATCAGATAAAAAATCATCTGATTGGTTAGAATTTGAAACAATCACCTAGCTGATTGGTCGTATATTAATGGAGTGTATTAATCATATAAAATACATATGCCTTATTTGCACCATAAAAATTAGTTAGCTACGGAAATTACACATAAGTATATAAGAACTGCTTCTTTGTTTTTTAGCAGAATTAACAAATATGCTGATTGATTTAACAACTTTATATAGGCTATGAGTAGGTTGAAATTTTCAAATTTTGCACTGCGCTGTGTTCTAAACGATTTAGTTCGCAATACTGTGGTAGTGAAATTAATACTGTGACTTACAAAAAGAATTGTTTAGTGAGTAGAGCACAAAACAGAAAAATTTCACAAGAAACAGTACCTAATATGGAAATTTTAAAATTAAAAATTACGGTGCAATTAGTCGACAATACGGCTTAACCTAAACATCAAAAGTAAAAGTTTCCCATTAACTGCAAATTGTTCTATACAGTCCACATATTGTTTGGTAAAAACTTACACCAGTTGGTAAATTAGTAGTTTTTAGTGTTTTTCTTAAATATTTAGAAAACTATGGGGTTTGGCGAGAAAAGTACCATATCCAAAATAATCTACATTAAATTGTGAATAAAAATGGTCTTGTGTATAATCTTGCTCAAGTCAACGATTCCAGAATTACGGAGGGTGTAAAAGTAGGCATTTTTCGTATTTTTTCGATTTTCTGGAAAAATGAAATCATGTTTGAAGTAAAGAACACTGAAGATCTGGCTTGTTTTCGTTACCCGTGTTACTTGCAAGTTATTTCAAAGCATCCTATAAATTCACTGTTCAAGTTGGCTGCGCTTCTCCCCACTTCAGCAGCTACCAGGTAGAACATTCATTTAGAACTTACCATCAGGTGCAGCAATGGCTGCATGAGAAGAAGAACCCGATGAAGTGGGCATGCAAAATTGTCGAACACCTGAGAGCAATAACAACACATCCTGCAACTCCCCAGGGATTACTGTCCCTCATAGTGGAAGTCTCTTGAAAAAATGGCCCCCCTTGAGAAGGTGGTAAGGTTATCGTTCCTTCAAGGAC
This sequence comes from Photinus pyralis, assembly GCF_008802855.1. Classification (NCBI taxonomy): domain Eukaryota; kingdom Metazoa; phylum Arthropoda; class Insecta; order Coleoptera; family Lampyridae; genus Photinus; species Photinus pyralis. The sequence goes on from NW_022170249.1 coordinate 44,294,311, forward strand.
TTATCAGTAACATACCACCGGTCACAAAAACGCAATTTGTTTTAACCGGTTTTAACAAAAAAAATAGTTTCCTTAGTGAAAATCTCATATTTTTTTCAAAAGAATCTAAAAAAAAAGATGAAAAATTTCTACTGTTACACCCTCCGTAACTCTGGAATGGTTCAATTTAGCAAGATTATATATGAGGCCATTTTTGTTCGCAATTTACTGTAGATTATTTATTTTATTTTGCGCTAAATAGTATAGTTATTTAAATATTTAAAAAAAACTTATCACAACTACTAATTTTCCAACATTTACTTTTATTCTAAGTGGTTATGTATCAAATTTCATTTAAATCCTTCATAAATAAAAAAGTTTGCAATTCGGTTTATAAATGGTCGAAATGCGAAAAGAGCATTGTGAATGTTGATCGATTAGGCTCAATTTTTGGAATTGCGTTTTATATGGCTAAAGCTATACGCATATTGAATTTCATGCAATTCGGTTCATAACTCACGGAGATGTCAAAAGGGCCTTCCTTATTTTTTGGGTTACATTGCCAGTTCACGAACTCCGATCTACAAATTTGATAAAGAATCTCGTGAAGAATCCACCTACAAAATTTTATCGTAATCGCTCCATTCGTTATCGAGATATCGTGCTAACGGACGGACAGACGGACAGACACCGCAAAATTATAAACTCGCTAGGAGCTCGTTAATAAATGATAATTTTCTTCCATGGGGATCGTGGTCCCCATTACACTGACTGACCGCGTTACCTGCACGTTGTATGACAATACTTAAATTTGTCGTAAGTAAGTGGTAGCTCGGGGTTCCCCAGTAATATTGGTAATGCGTTTTCCCAGGTATTCCACAAAATTTTCGAGCTTCTCTACACCAAGGTCCCAATGTCTCTACTGCGAAAGGTATAAAAATATGGTTCTGTTCTATAATAATTGAACTGTATTTCCTTATTTTAATACTTGCCGCAGATTCAGCTACCACACCACTCGTTTTACTAGAAAATTAATCCAAAATATTTCAGTGGTGCCAAGTCATAAAGCTAGAAAAACTGTCCCAGACTACTTGGGTGTGGCGCCTACTCTTAAGATTTTGACTCTATCTGGGAGATGTCAGCAAAACACAAAATAGCAAAATTGTACACGAAAAAACAAACCGGTGGTATTATAAAAAAAAGGACCCCCACAATGTTGGGGATTGGGCGCCAGCTCTGCGCTACGTTTAAAGAACACAGCGCAGCGCTTGCTTTTGGTAGTCATCGAACACAATGGTGGTGTTAGAGGCTAATAAACCACCCCCAAAAGTTAAAGGCTTTATAATTGCGCTAGGATAACTTGAGCGCTAGGTCTACAGAACAGAAAACATCAAATTTTTACCCGAAAAGACAAAATGGTGGTGCCCCCTCCCCCACACCATTGGAGGGTGATGACAGCTCTAAAATTTGTGGCGCTAGCTGGCGCTAGGTCAGCAAAACACAAAACGTCAAAATTTTACCCGAAAAAACAAAATGGTGGTGCTAGGAAAAATTGCCCCCTGCACTATTGGGGGGTGGCGCTAGCTCTAAAAATTGTGGCGCTAGCTGGCGCTAGGTCTGACGAACACAGCGCTTGCTTTTGGAAGTGATCGGACGCAATGGTGGTGCTAGCGTTAACTTAGCACCCCCCGAAAGTCAAGGGCTTTTTTGCAAAATCTATAATGGCGCTAGCTGAACTAAAAGTGGCGCTAGCTGGCGCTAGGTCAGCAGAACACAAAACGTCAAAATTTTACATGAAAAGACAAAATGGTGGTGCTAGGAAAAATTGCTCCCCTCACTATTGGGGGGTGGCGCTAGCTCTAAAATTTGTGGCGCTAGCTGGCGCTAGGTCTGACGAACACAGCGCTTGCTTTTGGAAATGATCGGACGCAATGGTGGTGCTAGCGTTAACATAGCACCCCCCGAAAATCAAGGGCTTTTCTGCAAAATCTATAATGGCGCTAGCTGAACTCAAAGTGGCGCTAGCTGGCGCTAGTCATAGAGATTCTAGCGCAATCTGTCTTTAGTCAAAAATTTGAAATGGTGGTGCTAAGTTAACGGAGCCATTCTACATACATCATTTTGTCGTTACCTAAGATTACATGTTACCGATAACGAGACCTGAATTTGTCTATGTTATACTTTTAGTCCTTCCGTAGATTTATTTGTACTAGCGTAACTACGTTTCATATCCTTTATAGATAGATAGATAGATAGATACTTTTATTCTTTACCAGAGAGGTGTTGAATAATTCAAAAAATTTACAAACATTATAAACAAGCGTAAACAAACAACAAGAAAATATAAATATACATGTACAGTTAAAAATTAATAAATACTAAACTACGTAAACTCCTGGAAAACGTTAAAGAATTCCTTTAAAGAATAAAAAACAAAGGAATTAAGTCGCATTCTTAGCGTTTTTTAAACAAATCAAGTGAAGGAATTGACCTTATACCCTGAGGAATGCAATTGTATATCTTCACAGCTATTACTATATGTGAATTATTAATAATTGAAGATTTAGCTATTGGTATTCTAATGAGTTGAGAATGTCTTGTACTGTAAGCATGATAGTCGGAGTTACGTTTAAACAAGTGAACATTACAGTGTACATAAACTACACATTCGAAAATAAATAAGTTATATACAGTTGGTATTTTTAATTTCATAAAATGGGGGCGACACGAGTCTCGAGGCCCTATACCAACTAAAACACGAATGGCCCTCTTTTGCAGCTTGAAAATATTTATGACAAATTTAGAATTTCCCCAAAATAACAAACCATATCTTAAGTGAGATTCGAAGTATAAGAAGTATGTCATCTTTAGTGATTCTTGAATTATATTGATCCGTTTACCGATTTAGTGAATTGCTTTTAATAAGAATAATAAATGTCTATTTGATATTGTCAACGAAACAACCCTTTTTTGCTGTGTAAAGTAATTTTTGAGACCGAGATTTATTCCAAAACTGATATCTACGATTTTTACGATTTTTTAATACGTTATTTGTACTCCGAAGAATTTGTTCATGTTAGTTTATTTACATTTTGAATTAATTAGATTACATTTCTGTTGTATAGAAATTTAGTTATTTGTGCATTGTAAAGTAGTTTTTTTGAACGTTCATGCAATACACCGATTTGTACGTACGGTGTCAATCACAATTTTGCTTTTGCTAGTGTAAAGTCATTCGAATCATTGATTTTTGTTGGGTATTAATACCGTATTAGTATACGATTTACCCTAATGTCAGACGTTAGACATTGCTGCCGCAATATTATGTGCAGCGCTATTCAATCTTGTTTGTTTGTACTCGTATATCTATTTGTTACAGATAAGGCAGGAAAGCGCCCTTCTGAGCACAAAACGCGGTTACAACCAGAGTTCATTTTTATTTTCGACGACTGTTATATAACGTTACATTACATACTATTCTTTGATACTCGTACAAACAAATTGTAATTACTGCATTAGTTTGATAAGTCATTTAACATTGATTATTTTTTAATTTTAATTTTGACGTGTGTAAATCGCAGTGATATCAGCACAAATATATATTATTACTATTATTATTATTAACAATAATAGCTCCGTTGTTTTCTGCCGAAGCCTGTTTTCAAATTTTCCTGGCTACACGTTGATCAATTTTTAGGTAAAAAAAATGATTTCCATTCCTATTTGTAATATTTTGAGATTGTTCACCCTCGATTGTGACAACAATTCTTGTTTATGTTCTACCCCGTCAGTTATTTTATTTCTTTAGTTTATCAAGACCAGAGCAAGGATCTCTTAGTCTGCTTTGTTCCCCCTTTCGGTAAGTATTCTCTTTCCTCTTTCTACATTTACTAACAACTAAGTGCTCCCTATCAAGTTTACTATTACTATATTCCCTTCTTGCTTCGTTTTGACTCGTATACAAGAGCCTCTTCATTCACCCCAACCCACCTCTACCTTGCCCGAGCTTACCGTGTGCTTATCTCGTGGTAATTTTATTACGTTTTTTTTTTAATTTCATGCGCTTGGTGATTTTTCAAGATAGAAGCTCTAGGTCAGAATCTTGTACAATACATTGCGACAAAACGTTACATATTTTAGGGTTTTACGGTTGTATGCAATTATAATAGGAAAATATATTCGGTGGAATTTTTTCTTTTTTCATATTTTGTAAAATGAAATGCATCTAATGTGCGCCATGTGTGTCGAATAAATTGCCATAATAGATTTGTTGGCCTCCAAAACTATATGACTATTAAGAAATGAGAATCAATATTCGCCTATTTTTTAAATTTTTGACTGCCACTTTAAACCTTGTCGCATTTTACTATCGTCCTGCGATACATATTTTTTTTTGTAAAATACGCACTGTGTATTGACACGAAATCATTTTTTGTGTATAACTAATAATTAAGCGATTTGTAAATCGTACCTTTTTGCACACTTGTAATGATTGGAGCACAATGCAAATCAAAAATTTATTGTCGCTCAAATAGTATTTAAAAAAAAAATAAAATTCGCAGAATATGTGACCAGTTGACCACTTTTCGCCCATTATCTATCGACTTACAAGAAGAGACTGTTGCCCATTGGACATGAAGACCCTCTAAGGGGGTTGTAGGAGGAGGCGCACCCTATGAACGATACTGCACCCTCTTAAAGAAATCTCTATCACATACAACACAACTGCCCTCCCCCCCACCTGGATAAAACCTAATGACTACTCTGGATTAAGAGTAGGTATATAAAGGATTTTCAAAGGTTCATGCCGCCTAGATTTCGTTGAATGTCAAAATCAAGGTGATAAGAAAAAAACTTGGCTGTGTCGGTGCTGGATTTAGGGCAGAGGGTTTATGCAGTGTGGGGACTAGTAGGACTATCCAAAGAAATGCTTAACAAAAGAAAATAAGAAACGATTAAAGACAGTACGGCAGTTAGTTGGATTATTGGAAAAAAACCTGTTTTTATTCAATAGTTCAATCTTTTATCACCAACAAAAAATAAGCTAGTCTTCCCAACTTACCTGCGCAAGTCTAAGATTCTTAACACTTTTTATATACCTAGGGGAATACCTTACGCACCAAAAGATGTAACATTTTCCTACCAGTTTAAAACGATTATATTTACAATGAATTTACTTAAGAAATACTCGAAACGTTTAATTTCATTAAGTGTATTTGAGAGAAAGCTACCCTAAACATTAAAATCGAAGCTTAAATTTAATTATAATTAGCTAACGATCAATACTACAATTAATACGGAATCAAGTTGATTAAGCCCGTGAGTCGTAAGGAACTTGATAAAAGATAAATTAGAGACACTTACTTACAGAAATTTTGGCTCCATTTTTTTTATTGAAATGGTGTAACTGATAAATAGATCTGAATGGTAACATTTTCTAAAACCATCACTTCCAGAATAGCAAAAGTTTTACAGATTTTTGGAACGTGTTACCCACACACTTCTAGATTCATATCTCTTCAATATGGGAAAAACCACTTAGGAGTTATATGGATTTCGTTATTTTTAAAATTATCATCCAGTGGTTGCATTTTGTGCGTGCAAAAGACACACTTCAATGGCGAAGTATTTAATAATTCAGCACGTGCTATTTACCAACGTCTATGTTTATGCCATTTTGAGTGGAGCAAGTAGGTATTATACATATAAATCTACTCTAACGTCTTCATGCCTCAAATCTGGTTTATTCTGTAGGTAGTAAATAAAGTCATCCAAAGGCATTGTTTCCTCTTTATAAAACAAAAATTAAAACAATCGCACTGAAGTGTAACCGACCGTTGCATCCATGAAAATAAAGATTGAAAGCTACAAAAACTTACTAACTGCAACATAAATGATGATCGGATGCTATGAACTCGAAGGAAGAAATGAGAATTTATAAGATAAATGGGTGGAGTTGGAAGCTGCACGAAATGCCGGAAGAGCCGTATCAATTGCAATGTGTAGGACATATTTTACTTGACGAAAAATGTAAGGCGATTATTATCGTCGGAGATTTTTTGGGAAAAAATGTGGTACGTACAAGTAAACGGGGGGATCAATTAAATTTTAATGACAGCTAGTCCGCGAAAAGTACGGTTTCGTGAATGTCGAGTCGAGATTATAAAACGAACCAGCAAACACCAAACGGATAATTAACCAAGGCGGCGCTCGAGGAGGCGATAACGAGACCGTCGTTCATCGATCCGTATAACCCGCTGTATTCATTAACGTTAACACCACGGGACTTTGGGACGCTGCCACCCTTCCGTACAGTACACATCAAATGCTCGTTTTATGAGAATATGATGCGTTCGCACTAATAAGCACACATTCTCAGCTCTTCATGAATAATAATGCCTACCAAATTTAACGACGCCTCCCTTTAATAATGAGGGAACGCCGGAAAAATTTTCTTCGCCCGAAAAATGGAACGCGCTCTTAAAAAACCCTAAGTAAGTTATTAATGCGCGTTAATTTGAAGGCTGCACGCAAGCTTTCTAAGACGAAAGTCTTGTTTGTGGAAGTTAAGACTGCGCCCGGATTTTGCGGTATCCCGTATATTTTACACAACCCTAATCTGGTACATGTTGATATCGCACGAGGTAATACTCTATTCTCTAGAAAAAGATAATTGCTTTTCTATCCCATGCCGTCACTTTAAATTTGTTGTTGCTTTGGATTCAGGACCTCCCTTTAGCTGCTCAGATAACGCAGACCAAATGGTCATAATGAAATTTTAACCACTTCCTTGCTTCAGACGAGTCTAAAATACGAATTCGATAAAAAAGCTTCGCCCATCGTGCTGTGATAAGGATTTTTCACATATTGTACAATTTTAGAACCCTATCTACTGAATTCGTGCTAATTATGCTGTACCTAGCTAAGTAAAAAATTCCTTAACTAATAAAGACGTAATTTATAATTTATCGACGATGAATTGTATCAAGTCGTCTTTCGGCGCTCATAAACCCATGACAATTGGGTCGATAAAGAGCAAAAAGAAACGTTTTGTGTTATAGGAGCGCGGCACAATTACCTACTATCAAGATATAAACGCGAAAACTAATCTGACCATAAAAACGAAAGGGAAATGCTGTAAATTATAATAGCTATAAGCTTAATTATACTGTTTTCTTCATTTTCGATCACCATTGTACAGAGTGGCTCAATAACAATTTTGGAAACACTGCCCTCATACCAAAACAAGAAAACATACTGGTACTGGCATACAAGAAGGCAAGAGCGGGCTATGCGCACATGACCAATTTAGAGTCGCCCGGAGGAGCCAACTGGATCCGTGGCGCACTAGTATGTGTAAAGAATATGAATAGTGGGAATGCGTCGCGTCATCTTTCGCCTTCTTACTTGCCGACCAGTATTTCCGAAAATCACTCTTCACCGACGAGTCATGAAAGCCTGCGTAACCATTCGACACCGTGAGGGAGTGCTTTGAAAGGATGCGACAGTCCATGATTCGTCGAGTGCATGTACGTAAACAAGACGTTTCGAACAATTATTTATGAGTTTCTGAGATGAGAACACCTTCAAACTGGTGTAACTCAAAAGAGCAATAGGCCAAGAAAGGAACCCTATGGCAGTTTAATTAAATTAATTGACTCCCACAATGTTATTTTTGAGTTTTGTTATAGCATCACTTTATTGTATCGTTTTGTTTAGCTCCTGGAATTATTTCCGTATTAAATAAATAACATGAATAAAAATAAAATTAAATTAAATAAAATAAAATAAAAAAAAATAAAATAAAATAAAATAAACAAATGCTGTAGTTCTTTAGAAAGGTTTTATATTTTTTTCATTTGTAGATGCTTATAGGATTCCTTCAAGCGAGTATTTTTGTTTTTTTATAGGCAAATTTAGTTCTATTAGCTTATTCGTTTATTTTTTAAAAGCACATTCGTTTTTGTAGAATCAAAATAGGGTGTTCCAAAAAACATGTTATACTTTTTATTCGAACGTATTGTATCGTATACCTCTTGCCAAACTTCATTACACAAACAGTGTTTAAGTTCCCATGTTTTCATTAAAAGTTATTTTGAATTTGAAAGAATTCTATCATCCCTCGTATTCGAAAAATGTGATTTATTGGAATAGGTGGCCACCCGAGCCATCTGCAGAAGAAAATAGTTCTACTAAATCCTTGGCAAGACTTGAGGAGCTTGACTACGAACCTGTAAAATTTACATTGTAGTCTCCACATGCAATAATAATTTTATTTTTATTATCAATTAAATCTAGAATGCTATTTAACGTTTTGTAAAAACCGAGGAAATTCCTGTTGATGATATACACAAACAACGGCAAACGAGTCTAAAGACAAAACACCATAATTTGGTTTTATCCATATTTAGTTTTAAGTAATTCTTGGAGAACAAGCCGTGGGCCGGTGGGTATTCGAAAACCGGAAGAATTGAAAAGAACCACAGGATCGGGCAAATCATTAGAATATGAATATTAAAAAATCGGAAGAATTCAAAGGCTAATGAAACCTAACAGAATCTAAAAGATCGGCAAAATCTCTCGCATCTGGATACGAAGAATCTGAAACAAAAGTATCCGGAGAAACAAAAAATTTGAGAGAATTTCAGGTGAGGCGGCAGAAGAATCTGAAACGAAAGCATCCGTAAAACTGAAAGATTTCGAAGAATCGGAAGAATTTGAGGTGAACCGTGACTAGTGACTAGTGGCAGTTCGAAGAATTCGATATTCAAATAATGTAAGCTGTTGATCTCGTCAACCATGCGGTTTAAAGGGCTATTTCGGAAGTATAGCGTGTGGCATTGTCGAGTTGCATGTAGAAGTCGAGCCGAACGAACAAATCCTTGCGGTACATTTAAATTAATACTGGATAATAATAATAATAATAATAATGGTCTGGTAGATTTGAGTTTATAACGCATATCTCAACCCTGTTAGTAAGGATGCTGTCGAGATAAATTGTGATCGTGATTCTTTTATCAATGCTAGTAAAATCAGACATTTTTACATTAATACGACATGGACTTTTCTACTAATCAAAATCTCTATGCCTTTATAATAAAAAACTTCCACGTCCCTTAGTCGTAGCTGAGTGCCTAACCCACTCTGAACTAAATTGACTTAGAAGAACCGCACCCCAGCAAATCGCTTGTCAATGAAAAGGTAAAGTATAAATTGAGGGCAATTTAATTAACTTTAATTTTGGAGAGCTTGGCACAAACAATAAAAAATCATGACAAATTCATGATTATCGCTAAAAAAAATATAGAATCATGATGTTGTACAATAATTATGATGATGTTTTCCAATACCCTACCTTGCACTGTTGTATTCATTCGACAGATAGAACCGACGGGGCACTAACACGCGCATTTGTTCGTAGTAGAAGACTGATTTTGGGATACCTATACATTGTAGAGTTCAGTTCAGATAACCCCGAGGTCAAATTTCGCCGTCCGCATTAAATGATTATAAATTGTGAATTACTACAATATTTTTAAGATTGGAATCTTCGTTGAAAACCATAGAATTGTGAAATTGTGAATTAAATTAGGTACATATAAGCTATATAATACAAACTAATCAATGTTTTTAATGGAGATGTAATTGATGGGTAAACTTTAATTTACTTTAATTGTAAAGTACTCCATCTGTTGTTGCTAATTTAAATTCTTTTCGTTTTATTTTAGTAATGCTTAGGTGACTTATAGAGTGTATAGTTTGCCAAATCCAATTATTGTAACGGAGGTTACAATATTAGGGGTTGACCATCCCTTACCTGTCTTTTGAAAAACGCGATAAATCGTTTACGACAATGCCCTAACAAAATTCCTGTTTAATTAACGCACCAAAGTGGCGCTTTATTATACAAATTGGCCAACTCCTTTGATTTGTTTAACATCCACCAATTGCGATGTCTCTAGAGCCGTACCTCAAAATCCAACAAAGTATAAATGTGCAATATTGCAATGAAAACACGCCACGCACTTCCACATAGACAGTTTTGATGACGTAGAACCAAATTAAGGCAATAGAATCTACTCCAAACGACGGACCGTCTGCTGCCCACGATTTCTGGAAGCCATTACCAAGTTACTGCGTATTTCCAACTGACTGACGTAAAATCGCCAAATTTATACAGGATCCAGAAACGTTTAAAATTCTAGTAGTATTAATCTGTTTTTCAATTTGTACTGTTGCCGCCATGTAGTGGGGTATACATAACCAGTCTTAATCCTGATTTAGAAGATTCAGCTTGTATAACTGTATAATTTTTTGTTTAATTATACCCTAGATACTTTCCAGAGTTACTTTTGACGGAAATTTTATATTTATTGAATCTGTGGAATTTATATTGTTCATATACTAACGTCTCTTTAGGTTTAAAAATTCTTCGAAAGCTTTCAGAACTGTCTCTTTTTCATTTCGGTCTTCTGCTTTCAAATCAAAGGTGTTGAAGAACTTAACCGACTCTTCGCTCGCGTCAAACAAGAGTAAGTACATAGTATGTTTGCTTTTACTCTGGGATCAGTGTCTTAATGTCAAATTAAAAGTTCATTATTGTAAATTGTGTATTTTTATTTAGCTATGATGTACGTTTAATCATTATCAGTTCGGTGTAAAATATCCCAGACCATAAAATGTTCAGGTGAACGTCAATCTCACATCACGTTACACCTTTCCCAACAGTTCCTAAATTTTTAATAAAGATATCAATTTAATGCCTCACCAATTTTAATAAAAAATATCTTCCCCTGAAGGTCTTTCTCACACGTACAATTTAACGCAAAATATCTGGCCCACTTTCAGGTCTCATCGCAACTGAAAGTGTTTCTAAATATTAAATCTGATACTGATACAAGTTTGTCATTGAATGGCTCTATAAGTTCCCAGTGAAAGCGCAAAGTTTGGAGAAAAGTCCCTCAATCTCATTATTGTCTAATCGCTTTAAAGTTTAGCGCAACCGTATGCTGTGAATTTACTTTGTTCCCGTTTCTTTTCTATAAATGCGATTGTTCTGTACAATAGGTTGGAGTCTCTGGTGGATCAGATTTTGAGTGTATCATTTTTAGTAATCTGCTACCCAAACGAAGTTATTCTTCCACCCCATCACTTACATAATAATAAGCGTACCGTAGTCATTAATAACTCGTGTAATTATTTCTAAGTGAAATAGAATCATCAATATGAAAGCTAACAATGCATCACACGTATAATTCCATTCGTGGCGTTCCACCGGCTTCGTGCTTGGAGCAGTCACGCTATCGCTCTTGCTGATTTATCACAAGCCGCCGCACTGTTACCCGAGCAGCTGCGGTAGGAACAGAATGCGGGACAGGGGAGAACGTTGAGAGAAAGAGAGGGAGGAAAGGGGATCAGAGTCAGTCCCACACCCCATTACCCAGACAAACGCGCCGCGGCCTTGTCATCGCTCTAAAGCTCCGGGCGCTCTGGAGGGCTGTTTGTATTTCATATCGCATCATGCTCTAGCGATAGAGAAATATCGGAAATATGGGATTCAATAGTTGGGGGCGACGTATCCCATACCTATCTAACTTTCTATATATATAGAACTTCGCTCTCTAGATTTTGGTATACAAATACTTATATAATGCGCAACATATTGTACGATATAAATTTCTATTTCCTCTTTCGCATTGCTCTTCTGAGTATTTTTCAATGTCGCTGAACGGGGCAGCTTAGTTAATTTTTAAGTGCATTAAGACGTCGAGAATACACTGCTTTTTGTTCACTTCAGCACATTAATAAATAATCAATAGGCATTTTTAAAGCAATTCAATAAAATCAACGTTGTGAAACGGTTGGATTATTCCAGGTGATTGCCTAATAATACCTACATATTATTAGAATAACTCAGTATTTTCACTAGATTGATAAATAATTTGCCAGTTAATGCATGCACAACACTACATAACAGATGAAGGTGTATAAGGAAGCGTGCAGCTTCGTTAGCAATATCTAAACTAGTGATGCTCAAAAATTGCTGCCACATTGCTGCGTGAAATTTCTATGCTGGAAAGATGCTGCATTTATTAAAAAGGTAGAAGAGTGATTACAAATAGAAGATCGACCATCTGAGATACGGTTCTCTCTTAAATAAATTATTATAGCAGTAACTATCAGTTGCATGGAAGGAAGCGCAGACATTTCCATTATATGACAAGGCAATATTGGGTTAATGGCAGGTGTGGAAAACACAACAGGAATACTGCACACATCTTCTTGATTACATCTATTGCTGGTGAAACATTAGGGCTAAGAGGCCTGGATTCAAGAGACAAAAACAATTTGAAGACTAAGCAATAATCATATTTCCAATTGAACCATTCGAAGGAAATCAAGATATAGGGTAGTAACACGCAAAGCCCTCTTGGCTCTTCTCCACGACTCTATCCTCTGTTCTTCTCTTGACCCCTTCATATCATTCTTCTCCCTCCTTAGGTCGTCAATCAATTTGCTTCTTCTTCTTCCTCTTTTCCTTTCTCCCTGAACAGTTTCCTTTATTATCTCTTTCAGCAAACAGTTCTTTCTTAGTACTTGCCAATCCAGTTCATTTTTCGTCGCTTTATGATCTTCCTCTCCAATTGTATTTAATACTTCTATTCTCATCAGTCCATTTGATGTTCATCATTCTTCTCCAAATCCACATTTCAAAAGCTTCCAACCTTTCCTGGTCTCTTTTGATTGCCACGTTTCGCTACCGCACGTTAGAACACTTCAGAAAAACGCATCTTACCAATCTCTTTCTTAATTGAATTTCTCTCGTACCTGATAAAATCCACCTCTTACTATTAAATGCTTGTTTTGCGATCTCTATCCTGACGCTTTATTTATTTATTTATTGAAATACTCAAAACAACAGATACATTGTATCCAATGAATTTCTCTATCGCTTTTCCAACCTTGTGTTATTTCTGTACCTAAATACTTCTATCTTTCCACTTGTTCTATCCTCACCCCGTCCACCATACTGTTCTCCGACACTCCCACTTTCATAACTTTTGTTTTGTTATTAATTTTTAGGCCATACTATGTTTTCATTTCATCCATCTTTTCTAACATTATCTCAAGTGCTTTTTCAGTCTCGGGAAATACAATCACAAATCGTATGCTAACAATCCTGTTCCCTCCGATGTTCATACCATATTTTTCTCCAGTTGACATCTTTCTTCTTTAGTATTTGCAGTTTCTTCCAGTCTCCTTACTAGAGCGTGCACTTTTGCGGGTGCTGAAACTACATACCTCCACCCCTGGTGGGGAACTATTGAGAAGCTTGTTAAATTTAATGTCTTTATTTTATAGTGGGCGAAGTATGAGCTGATAGCTACTCTTCTCACTTACCACTGTATCCTTCTGGATTTTGAAGAAAACGGCATGATCGGTTTTGTTAAACGTCTCGATTAAATAATCGAGGTACATAACGTGGTCCATGGTAGAACAACATTTCCTGAAACGCGCCTGATATTGACTTAGTTTCTTTTTTTCTAGGGTGGCCACGAGCAGGGAGTTCACCATTGACGCGTTGCTGTTTCATTCGCTCCTTTCAATACCTACTCTATCAATTTCTTAGATTGTGAAGGGGGTGTAAGTTGCAGGGACTTTTTCTAAATAAGAAATAAGAAGATGAGTCGCAAGACTCACAACTCATTACTTTAACGAAGAAGATGGAGTTCTCCGTTAAAGTAATGGGTTGCGAGTCTTGCGACTCATCTTCTTATTTCTTATTTAGGAAAAGTTCCGTGTACTGTGTGTCGCTAACAACTCTTTGAAAATATTTCACAAAACAATATGCGACTTTTCCAGGGTCCGATGTTGTTATTGTATTTGTTTATTTGGCGAAGAAGGAAAGATACGCAGATTATGTGGGAAGAAAGAAGAGCATATAGAGCATCTGATATGGCAATGTAGAGAGGAAAGAAATAGTACACGAACATCGAAGGGAGTGAGCTGGAAGAAGAATCTTATAAAAAAAGGAATAAGAGAAAACTAATAGACAAAGATTAGGACGAGAACGAGCCAAGATGCATACGAGGAAAGTGATCCTTGTATAAGTAAGGTGTAGAACGGGGCGAAGGAATACTTACGTTAGAATGGTTTTTAGCATTGAAACTGCTTATGTTTTGTGTATGCCGTATGGGTATGTCACCAGTTTTGTCAAGTAGAAAAGAAGACAGTGGTGTCGTGTCAAGTATTGATTGCATAGTAGGTACTCGGCCGCAATCTGTAGATTAAAGAAAAGTCGCGGATACTGTCGATACGATACGTACTTAATAGTGCGCAATTCTTTTGTTAATTCCAATCTAAAATTCTCGCACATCTCCTTTAATTAATTACGAGCATGTTATGATCAGGTTATTATTCAGAGAGTGATCCCGAGTGAATAAGGCTTAATTGTTTTACATATGGCGTTATACGGTTATCATTTCCAATGTTTCCGATGGTTGCATGAATTTCGAAATCTGTAAATTTTTTGGATTTTTTTTGTACTCTGTGTGGTAGATGCGTTTTTCCGAAAGGCGTGAAATAAATAAGAAATAAACAGAAAATTGTGAAAATTTCTGTTTCATTTAGTCAGTCAGATTTTTATTAAAATCTATAATATTGAACAAGAAAACGCTCAGTCTTAGCCAAAGTGATGCAATAATCTAAGAAGAAGAATTCTAAGAAGCCATGCAAATAACAGCCCTTTGATCAAGGATGTATTGTAATTAAAAACCATAAATTCCATATGCACAAAATTTAAATGTACTTTAATAACGTCCGTAGGCGGTTGGTTGAAATCGAACCGTTTCCAAAGTGAAACTTTTATGCTCAGTATAGAATCAATAATATTTTTTTATAACAAGAGACGTGCCAGTTCTCCTTATAGAATTAATTTATTGTTACAATAATGTTAGACATAATAACTTCATATGCCAATAATTGCCGAGATTGTGAGCTTTTCATTGCGACACGTATTCGTAAGCTTGCAATTGGAATGGAATATTGTTATAAACTTGTAAAGTTATAACTGTCCTGAAAAGTGAAAGGGCATTAGATGTTTAGTTCAGAACAAGAAAGCTAAGTGAAAGATCAAAACAAAGCAATCGGCATACATCTAGGGGTTGAGTAATTCCATTTGGTATATGTTGCCCATATCGACACGCCGTCTATTGATGCCCTACTCGACGCTCCAAGCGCGTCACGGGCGTCACGGTTGGAGAGACGACATACGAGAAACCCAGCAATTAGGAGGGCAGATGTTGCAGCTGTGTTTCGCTTCGTTCTTGTAAGCGAAATTAATTATGGAGTTAACCCCGGCTTAACATTTTTGGAAATGCTAATCAGCATTATTACAAGGGAAGGCAGAAAATTTTGGTGTAGGTATAACTTAATGGTCGCCAAATTATCGATTTTACGAAATACTCGCGTTATTAGGAAAAAGCTTTTTACGGGCACAGTTGCGACTGCACGAATTAGGGGTGGAATTTCAGAACCGTTTAAAGGGGATGTGGCGAATTAAAAAATGAAAGGATTTAAGAATGAACAGATACTTTTACCTTTTTTACACGCGACGTTCTCTGTTACGATTGTTAAATGTTGCGTACTGAATATTGTCATTTTATAAATCTTTCTCCGCGGCTTCTTATATTAACACTGCTGATCGGGGTGTATATTATACTACAAATTCTACGAGTTTATCTGCGTTTCAGTGCTTTTAAAAGGCTGTGCAAATCTGCAGCGTCTAGTCTAACACTCTAAATTTTGAATTCCCTCGTTTCTCACCTTAAAGATTAACTTGTACCTTGCACCAATGCCATTAGATGTAGAAGAGCTCTTTTGTTCAAGCAATAAAAAATTGTGCCAGATGACTGCTGTGAATCAAAAATTCAGACCAACGTACACTTGGGGTGAGAAGGTTAATGCCTAAAAATAAATCTGAAGTTCTCATTCTCCTCGATTTGATGTAAGAGTGCACACTGTCTGTGGATATAGTTTCTGAATTTTGAAAATCAATCGTTTTGGAGATTAGTGCGTTGCGTTGATGCTTTTTCATCTAAAATTAAATTTTATAATATAACACGCTATACAGTTATAAGACTCTTCGAAAGTGGAAATTACTTTACGTTACAAAAAGAAGGATTTATTAATATAATTTCATCCGATCAATTTTAACCCAGTTTAGCTCCAAACAATTTAATTCAGTTTCAGTGGCACACATCAAACTAAATATCGATCCCGTTTTATCGCAACAATTGAGGTGTGCAGCTTGTTTTTAGTTTCCGCTTCGGCAATGCTACAACAGGGCACACGCGTGCTGTAATAAGGTAGGGGTGATAAGGGACCCTTGTACAAACCCTACTGTGTAATCCGACGTACCTATTTGACAAGAAGTGTGTCACGCAAACTACGATCTGTCCCATCGATCTTTGTAACTAATAATTAAAATGGCACATATGAAAAAAGGTGCTCTAGTTTCTTTTAACGACACGGTGCAAAACTGGAAAAACGCATTGACTTATAAAATGAATGCTATTAAACATTTACGTCCGGAGTAAAAGGTGAAAATAAAAATAGTTTGGATATTTCGTTTTCAATAACCAAAGTCATTTCCCGGCGATGCTAGAAAATGAAATAACAATAAAAATGCCCCTTACTACCGTAATTGGGCAATTCGGAATCTTCTCACTAGCTTTAGTGTACACCATTCGCCCTTTTTATCCACGTTAATATAAATTTTATATCGGAACATCTTTAAACGTTCGAAATGTTGGTGAAATTAATAAGAAAAGCAAAAGGAGAACCCTATTATCAACTAAATATCTCATTCTTGTTCTGTGAAAAGAAAAGCCTTTGTTAAGATAAAATACCGGGGAAATTTCTTATTTAAAGTCATCTTTTTAGTGTTCTTCGGAAAGCATGAAGTGGAGAAAATGCCAACTCGCCTTCCTCTTCAGAATACCAGCACCCTGTTCGATTCAATACGTTAAGGAGGGAAGCAACGTTACGCTATGAAGCAATTGTGTTTAACTCGGTTGAACTATTTTATTTATTATATTATATTATTTATTATATTATTATAGGTTATGTTTTGTCATATCAGTAGTAATTAATACCACCATTGAGTCTGATACTCCTGTCTGTGTAATTCCAACGCAACCTTCACGAAGTGTTTCTATATTATTTATAAATAAATATACAGTCAAAATTAAATCAATTTATTATTAAAATAAAAAATATTAATTAATTAATTAATTAATTATCCCTCTCTTGTTCTGGGCCCTCAACAGGCTTGCGCCCAATTACAGAGTGGCCCACATAATGCTTTTTAGAGGTGCCACTGCAGAAGGTCTTAAGTTGTTCTATACTACTCCGGTATTTACCTTACGAATTAGGAAAACTGCAGGAAAACCTAATTCGGAGTAGCCGGCAGAATGCTCAAAACTGGTCTAAGGTAATTTCCTTCTCTGCCACAGATGAAAAATTCACCTCAACCCACCCGACCTCCGGATTTATAACTCAACTCAACTAATTAATTCATGTAACACAAATGTATGAAATTTCGAAACAAAAATTCACTGCATATGGTAACGCAAGATCGTTGGATTTCAAATTATTCCGTCGTGCACAACATACGTTATAAAAAATATTACAATAAATATTCAATGAATGCCTAGAAACGTGTGTTTAAAAAAATTGCATTAGGACAGAGGACTACTTTCCACTTTGCGCATGCGCGATCCATTCTGCTGTCTTGTCAATTGCTTTCCTTCCTTATTACGATGCTCCCTCTTTGCTTTAGAAATTCTGTAACCGGTTGGTGTTTCAGAGGCGCTATCCTTAACCATTCGGTTCGCTTCCACTGGGAGTATCATTTCTTCCCTCATGCATGCCCGCCTTTGTTCTCCTTATATGAGAATTTTGAATTTCCATTTTAACATGCAAGAAAGTGGCAGTGGCCTTCTGCGGTCTTAATACACTTTAGCAAGAGAATTTCTTTCAGTAGAACATAAAACATAATGTGTCAGACTATAGATTTTGAATCTCCTCTTGGTTCTGTCATTCTGATGTGTTCTTTAAGAAAGGAACTTGCAACAAGACCATACATAAGATACTTCAACCTTGCTTAGGTACTATTGTGTTCTCTTCGTAACGTGTGAGGATCACCGAAGTGCGTAAGAAAGTCTGCGTTGGTTGTTCACATTCCATAATGATAAAAAAAGACATTCCTATCATAATTCAAAGCCTGTCAAAAGATTCCTCACCGCTTCTCTTTTCTGTGATCCTGATGCTATTTAATATTAAGTTTGTATCCGGAGAACAAAATACGTGTAATTGAGAGTGATAAATAAATCACATGGCGCTTCCGAGATCGATTTTTTAAAAGATAAATTTGGTCAGTATAACGGGTGTTAGTAATAAATTTTGGATTTGGTAATCTTGAATTTTTGTCTTGGTTTACAATGTATTTTTTATGACAATGATTATTATTGCCATAAGAAATAACTTCAAGGCAGAACTTGGACATTTGGGAGAAGCTGAAGAACAAACTTTAGGAAAGGACGAAAATTCAAAATTTTGGGTAATTCGAAAAAAGATTTACGATTTAGGATCTATGCTCGAATCTGCCCTACTTTACCCTGCAAGACACCGCAACATTAAAACGTCTAAAAAATTCGCCTCGTGTTGTTTGAATATTGTTAACGTTACTTTTAGAAGCTGATTTACCCGTTTCGGATAAGCAATTTAAAATAAACTTATTACATTAAAGGAGGCCATTCGTTTAATTAATTTCGTTCAAGAGAAAGAGCCTCCTCGCTGTCCGGGTCGGGATGTAATGACAGAGACGAGAACGGTAAAGCATATTTCATTATACAGGGAAAGGATCTAAGGTAAGACGTTAAATCCCACGGTCGCAATTACAACGAGAAAAGACGGTAGTGTTCGTATCAAGATTGATTGATGCGGCAGGACTCCTGCTCCAGCTTTTCTCAGAGCCCTAGAGCGCTAATGATACCTTAGAAGCCCACACAAACCGGAGAAATTACTATTCTCGAGCTTGTTCTAATTTGTACTACTACAACTACCACGATCATTGATTGTATCTTAGACACGACAGTAAGACTAAGTCCATTCACTAATCATTTTACAGAGCACATCACCGGAATAACCTCTTTAATTATTCTCTACAATTCGTTTTAAATTTGGCAAATAATTATCACGGTCTAAATCCTATCTGCTCCTAGACAACTAACAAATGAGAGACGTCAATTGTGTGTAATTATTTGTAAGTGTACATTTTTTGGTTCAATACATACTACTGGACTAGACCCATTCCATTCTCTACTGTGTAGAAACCAATGTGTGCAGTGTGCTGTACAGCGAATACTGCAAGACAAGTAAAAATTCCACTTTATATGTGATGCAACCGGAACTTTAGTGCAAAATTACGAGGGCCATTTATGAATAAATCTATTTTGTACGTTGGAATCACTGACGGACTAGTTCCACTATGTCAGATGTTATCCAAAAAAAATTTAGTCCTCGCCCATCGACGCAGTGCGTATTTGTTCAACGAAATTACTGAATAAATGCCTATTTGACCAGTTTGGACAATATACGATGGACGTTGTTTAATCTAACATATATAGCAACTATGAGATGGTTTTGCAATAGAAAGAATCTACGCAATGTACTATGGTCCTAATTTTGACATTTTTTTTAATACCAACTTTGAACGGTTTAATCTATAGGAATTTTTGAATGGACTCTTGCATCTTCAAATTTTTAGAGAAAAATGTCAAAATGTCAAAAACTATGACAGATACTTAGATCTTAATTGCGTTGAATTCGGAATAAACTAGGGCATTTAGAGGAAAATAAAAAATTGTATATGTGTGAACCAATTTCCAACTATTGTTACCATCTCTTTCTCGTTCGTTCGTTGGCATAAATGATAGAGAATTAAGATCTCGGAAATTGGTTCACGAACTAGTGACACAGGGCTCATATCCCTACGTTAATTCTTGTAAATATAAAGTTTCTACTTTAGGCACATACGCACACACATTACAATAAAAATAGTAAAATAGTAAATTTTAATTTCATGAAAACAAGCTGTAAATAATTTATGTTAGTAAAGTTAGGTTCTACATTTGATACTGTTCTCCAAATACCACTCATCTGTGCTATAGAAACTACCTATGCTTTAAGAGAAACTTTTTAGAATTTTATTTTTCATTTTCTTCCTTCAAATGATTGGGCAACTGCATACCGAACGATCCCCGAGATATGATTTTGGGTTATAACTTGGTCCGATAGTCTATGTATGTAGCTGAAAATAGCGACAATTCTTAAATCATTAAGAACCTGTGTACCAATTATCAAACCAATCGGATATTTCTAAACAAAATTATCGTCCACAATGAAAGACAGACCGACAGGCAGCAATAGAAAATTATAAATGATCGCGAGGACCGTTAACGCTTTGGGGACCATCCCGAAGGCTGTTTTGTGACCCGTGACCCATGTTCTGTTATGGAGGAACTGTCTGGTGACTTAGAACTAGACTCTCCACAACCATAGTAATTCTTAATCATGTGCAAAGACAAGAGTGCCTTGCTTGCACAGGAGCGATGCGAACAACCCTCATAGTCGTTATGAAGGCCCTTCTGGGCTGCCCCCACTAGATCTCCACATGAGACAGCAGAGAATTCTGGCATCCCTGCGTTTGAAAAGCAAGGGGCTGTTAAATATCAAAGGTTTTGAGAGAAAAGATAATGGAAACACCCACGAGTTAGCCCGACTGACCTCAAAGCAGGTATTTTATGGTCCAGGGCCGGCTCTTCCACTTACAGTTGCAACTGTAAACTACTCAAGATAATATAATAATAACTCACGACACTCAAACCTAGTACAGGGCAATATGGTCCTCGTAGTTAGATTACCGCCATGCGAGGGAAGCCTTCAGAGGACCATCTCTAAGCTTGGCGCGTTGGTGCACAGGGCTCTCAAGAAAGAAGATCACTTATGGGTATACTTTCTGGGCACTGTAAACTACACAAGCACATGCACCGCATGGGTTTGTGAATGTCTCGAGCTAGTCCAACTGAGACGATCCATGTATCCTGGCCGGACAAGACAACAATTAGAGCTGCTTCCCTTTCGAGCATCCTTAGGTTTATCTTTACGTGTGGGTTAGTGACGTTGAGGGGTCGGACGACTCTAGTCAGAAAACTAGCACAAGGCGCCCGAATACGAGGCGTGGGCCCTATCCACCATCCTATCGTAATCCAGAATTCAGATCGTTAACAAATAATTATTTGCACATAACGCCAATGGATCATTTTCACTTGTACTAATTGCCAAAAGAAAAAATTCCTGTGTCGGTAAATATTGACGCTCATATAATACATAATAATATGTAATGAATTAAACAAAATGTGCGGTCTTATAAATTGTGGCGATTCACTTACAAATAATTACTACAATAATTGTTCGAATAAACAATCATAGTTATTTACATAATGGCCCGTATGAATAAAAGTAAGCAAATGCTTATACTTCAAGTAAATACTCGTAACTGCCCCTTCATACTGGTCTGTTTAGCATGGTTTAGCAGCGCTGCACTGCGTCCTGTCCTTCTGCTTAGCAGCGCTGCTAAGTCGCCCAGTGCGAAGGAGCACTTACGAGTATTTACTTTGAATTTTGCAAGTATAAGCATTTGCTTACTTTTATTCATACGGGCCAATAAGTCATGAAAGTGGTCGTTTACATGACGCAGAGGCTTATTGAAAAGTACGAGGACGCGCAGCGTCCGAGTATCTCTTTAATCCCTCCAAGTCAGGTGGACTCACTTTCATGACATATTATGTATAAAATTTTACCTGAAACCGCAACATGTAGATAACTTTTCCAAATTAAATTATTCATATGTGTGAAATATTGATATAAATACCTAATCACGCATGCTAAAATCTCTTTATTTAATTGTTTCCATAGAGATTTCAAAATAATTAAAACAATCAGTGTCATTTTTAATGTAGTTTGCAGTTTATGATTTGTACTTTTTCAACTATACAGTCTTTATAACTAGGTACAAAAGCAGGTATCAGTGAAGAAGAGTACCTACGCGAGACGTTGTTATAATGTAGCCGGAGCTGCGGCCGCCGTAGTGCAATATTCGCTCTCCAAAGAGGTACGAAAAGGCGTACAAACCTTTTAATGACTGGCGCAAAACTAAAGGAATAATTACTTCCACACATATTCCATTAATTGTTAGTAATTAAAAACCATTATCCTGTGTGTAGGTATATTAATATTTAAAAATATTCACATATCTCCATTATAATTATCCAATCGTTGATTGAGTAACTTATTCAATGAACGATCTAATTGTTATTTTGCATCTACTAGGACTGTAATGGGAGTCAGGCAAAAATATTACAGTACTAGTCAGGTAAAGATCAACTTTCTAATGTCAAAATAGCCCTGGAATTTATATTTTCTTGACGGTTTCAGGTAAAAATTTAAAAATGTCAAAGGCTACTGAAATGGACTATAGTATATAATCGTTTTCGTCGTTTTGTGAGGTTTTTGCACGCAAATCGTAGTTAATTTATATTATTTTCATTACGCTTATATGCAATTTGCGGGTTTACACCCTTTTTTGATAAATTCATAATTCGGTGTAGCTAGCCAAGTGTAATATTTGTGAATCCAAATCCGAATTCCAAGTTAACTTCAGCGACATAAAATTATACATAAAAAGTGCAGTTTCGGTACAGAAATCATTATGTTTCCTCGATTCTAAGTGAAAACATTATTTCTGATTCCATCATTCATATAGTAAAATAATTAGAATTGCTATGGTCACTGTCCATATTTCAGTGATTATTGCAGTACATGGTTAAAAATGTATCAAAAATTGTTGCGTAATTCAGGAAATATATCTATTTATTTGAACTTAACTCAAATTTTAATTCAATTCAATTTAATTGAGTTTATTTTTTGTTTCAACGCAAAAGAATTGTCATGTAATAATTTTTTTGGTCTACTTCTTCAATTTATATATGTATATAAACGTAAACCCCCAATATTTATATTGCCACATTCGTTCAGTTGTCAATATTTGCATAAAAAAACAGATGTAGTGTTAGTTGCCTAAGTTTAGCTGAGTAATAACGATGTAAACCGTGAACACTAAATTTTGATATTGAACCCCAAACTGGGCAATATGCGATTAGAACCAGAGGAAAAGGAGGTGGATGTGCGTATAGGTGGGTAGCTGAAAAAATTCCTAATTTATATGGTAGGTTGTATCCTTGTGTCAGTATCATTGATGAGATCTAAATAATTTATTTACGAGGTGACTGAAACAGTTGGATTATGTAAACAATTTGTTATCAAATGAGATAAGACTATTTAATGCAACTCATACAGTTCGTTTAGCTACTGTTTATTTCATAATCGTCAAACTAAATCGAACTGCCAACTGAAATGCAAAAGAAAGAAATCCAATCTCATAAACTACACAGGACGATTGTTTTTTCGGTAGGAATACCGCATAGTACGATGGCGTCGCTTCGCCGAGAGACATTCGTGTCGCTTTCGCCAGCCGTACTCGTCTCACCGCACCGCAGTCCTTTACGTGCAACGGCGGGTTCATGTCGCCGCCTAATTGTCCCTCAATGAACAACTACCAACTAATACAGAATATCAAGATACGTAGAGCTTTATGGGATAAAACGTTATGGGATAGAATAGACACACCGGCCAGGGAGGTAATTTGGGAGGACGTCGCCGAGCAAATGAAATCTACAAGTGAGTTTAACGTTTTCCTTTCTATAAAATCGGACGCTTAGTTGAGTTAAAGGTTTGCGCGTTCCACGTTCACAACGGACATGCGTCATGCGCCAAATGGCATGGCCACGGTCACGCTTGACGCTAGAAAACACAAACCTTCAATTATTTGCAGGCGGTAAGTTTCGTTACCGCCTAAAGCACGATTTACACCGATTTCTGTATCAGCTCGATTTTAATATAACGATTTTACATTAACACACACTTCGAGTATTAGGTAGGTACATGTTTCGTGAATGAACTTTAAACCAAGCGTGTGACGCGCGTCATCGTCGGTTCGTTCGCCCGCCTTCGAATGTTGTGCGTGCTTCCTATCGCGGGCTCCACAATTAGAATGTACAGGTTTACCTTTCGATTTATCATACTGCATACAATCGGGTAATATTCATTATTACATTCGCTATGAATATTACTGGTGGCGGGCTAATTCGCTACTAAATTACTGTATGCATAAGGTCTATCGTAAAAGAACTTTTGGGTGCGATGGTTCCTACGACGACATTCATTTCAATAACAATAAAAGAATTAAGAAATGAACATTTTGTTGAAAGTAACCAATTATTAAAAAATATATATTGTGTATGTATGTAGTTAACCTACAATCAAGATTACGTCAAAAACCGATCCCATTTTGATTGTTTTATCTTTTATGCACTAAAGTCATTGCTTACTTCCGAGCTTACTTCCTTTACATACAGGGTGTGGAAGCGGTTTACACGCTTAGGGATTTCAATGCTAATTACTTTATATCGAAATATTTTCTCCCCTAATTAAGTTAGAGCAAAGTTGCAAGTAGGTTTCTTGTAGCTTGAAAAATTTACGTCTGCTCGTGCCCTCATTTATTATTTTTCAATTCAGGAAACTGGTAAAATTAAATAAATTAGAATTTAGCATTTGCTTTGTAGTAGGTACGCAGCATGGACGAATTTCTGTTTTAATAATTTCACGGCACAGGTGATTTTTGCTAAAATGCTCATGTATAATTTCCTTAATTTCTATGATTTGCATCAAAAAGTTACAAATGGGCAAATGAATAGACGCTGAATTTTAAAATCTACAAAAAAATATTTTATTTACAACTTTGGTGTAAAATAATTAGGGAAGAAAATATTTCAATATAAAGTAATAATCATTGAAATATTTAGTGCGTAAACTAATTCTACCCGGCTAATATGATACATAACCTTACTCTCTAGGCGGCCGATAGCGCCCACGTGGTCGACACTAGAGGAAAGTGTATTGTGAGACACCTCGTTTATCACTAAAAATATTTGTATACAGAGTGTTCCATAAAAGTTTTGTGATGTTAACATGGTTTTTTTTAAATAGAATATTCTATATTATATTTTTAACTTGTTTGCTATATAGGTATTAATCATTGTTGACATTGTTTATGTCGTGCCATTTTTCTTAAGTGTTAATCGTTTCGTTGTATGTAAAAAGTGACATTTCATCACACATCATCCGTTAAATAGCTCTAATAAAATTTTTACCTGAAGGCTTTATTTTCTTACAATTAATTTTCAAACTCTTTTTTATGAACGTAGTGGGAACGAGCATGTTCAAATTAAGGGTGATTGTACACCAATGTATATCAAATATTGCGATTAAAATTAAGGATGTCGGACACCAGTTATATGAAATGATGTCATTGATTTTAAATCAGCACGTTCAAAAATAAAAGCTCCTTAAATTTTTTGTTTCTTGAACATTTATTTGGGAGTGGGCTTAAGAGGCCATTTTCAAAGTTAATTTTTTTGAAGTTTGTGCCGGGTGTGCACACCGAATGTTTTTATCGATTAGGAAAATGTGCTCTTGTTACCTGTTTGTTCGTCCGTGGATCCCTGTGGTTTTGAACTACTTTTACAGAAAATAAGTTTTAAAACCTCTTTAGAATAGTCAGCATTTTTTAATAGTTATAGCAGAAAAAAGTGTACCATAAGCTATTAATACAAGCATGTGTATCTGTTGCACTGTTTTGTTATGCATATAATAACGCCGAGAATAACGCTATAGTCATTGCATATAACAAACAAGTTAAAAAGGAAAGGGTAAACGATTTACAAAATCGCATTTCCACTCGCATTAATTTTCCATTTATAAGATGCAACTTCTGTTAAACTTTCGTAAAAATCCGGTCACAAATAAGAAAGCTAGTGTTGTACATGTGCAATCCTTTTTTGACGTGCTACTTAATTTAATTTGGAAGAAGAATCCTACCCTAAAAAATTTAAGAAGGAATGGTTCACAAATAACGAATGTGGATCTGGGCATGTGCAAAATAATTGTTTTATGTGTTTTTAGTCTGCGTGTGTAGAATTTATTTTGAATGCAATCATTCCTTCCTCTATTTAAAATTTCAGAAAAATCCATAAAAAAATAACAGTTAGCGCACTGATGCACATGCACAATGTATTTTTTGACAGTTCATTTCAATCTGATTTTATAACCATATATAATTTATAAGCACAAAAATCCAATAAAACTGAATACCGGACGATCCTCAAGATCTTCTCGCATCTATCATTTTTACGACACACCTTAAGAAGGGGTTGATGCTGTCCCACCAGATCAGCATACCGTAACACAAATTTTTTTAATGGGAATTCGTTTTACTTTTGTATATAAACCTTGAATTTTCGCCTTGAAGTTTACAATATAATGGGCAATCAAAAAAGGATTGACGTCCAGTCACCTTTGGAAGGGCAAATTAAATACTATGCGATCAAAAAGGAGTTGCCGTGGAGTCACCTTTGGAATTTTTGTTGGTGGGACATCGTACTTAACTTGAACTTCCAAAGGCGACTCGACAGCAACTCTTTTTTTGTAGCACAGTAGTTCTTATGGTAATAATTCCATGGCAGTAGATGAATGAATTTGGTTTCAATTACAATCAGCCATGGAATTATTCTCATAAGAAATACATTGTACATTTCAAGACAAAAATTCATAAATGAAATAAGTTAGTCTCACTGGTTTTGTAATTTTTTCCTCTATCGAGTTACGTAAAAATCCAATATGGTGTCCATAAGAAATAAGAAAGCTGATGTGATTTACTAGAAACTCACAAGTAATAAAAATGTATTAAAAAATAAGTTGTATGTTAAACTATGTCCATTCTGACATGAAAATAATATTACCTTTTTGGTCTTACATCTATGTAATTTTACCCTATTGACTATAAACCAAAAAGACTTTAAACGTTAACACAAAAGTCGGGTTTTTATGGCTTTATGGGTGTGATTATGTTAGATATTCGGTATCGATATAGTTTGTTTTTATATAATTAGAATGAGAAGCTTTAAAAAAATACTCAAGATGGAACTTTGTGTTTACGGGTAGTAGCCTAAAATATGGAAATCAATATTATTGGCAGCGCATTGCATGTAAAATCACAGTAATGTGTACACGTTTATATTGATAGAAATCTTCTTAGATAAAGTCCTTCTGGAAACCTTTTTAGTAATTTTAGGAAATATGGCGGTTCCTACAAATTTATCTGGAAGGTATTTATTTGCAATTTGCAATTGTTGAAAATCCTCTTCGAGGTTTAGTAAACATTTTTTTAAATTTTCCTTCAAACATTTTGGGGGTCTTTCAGAAATCTTTTTAGCGAACTTCAGATAACTTACAAATTTCTTTAGAAACCTGTTTGAAAAATTTTTAGGAATATTCTCAAGATATTCCTCAAACAGAATTTTTTCGAAACTTTAGAAGCGTCGCTAGTAATGTAGGATTTTTGATAAAACCCTTCTTGCATACTTTTTAGAAATAAAATTCTTCTTACAAAACCTTCTTGAAAATGGCCCTAAAATACTCTTTTTAGAAACTTTGGGTCTCCCGGAAAAGTAATATGTACTGCTAAATTTTTGTAAAAAAAACACTCACACAAGATATAAGTGCTTATACACCAAAAATTCTCCAATATTGTTAATATGCAACATTTTGATGTAAAACGAAATCTTGCCAAATGTGGTGTGGATTCACTATTTTGAAACGATCGCCATCTTCAACAAGTCGAACATGAAAAGATAAATTCTATAACTGGTATACTGTTATGCTAGTGATTCTTAAATCAAGTGAATAAAGGGAGACATACAGATGGTCGTTTTTGAAAACAAAAATGCATATTAGATTGAGTTATTTTCCTACTAGCTTGCGAGATCCCCTCCTAAATAACCAGGGAAAGTTTTGCTGTTATATTTATTTTTTGTTTCTTTTTCAGAAGAGATTGTAAAAGCGAGATGGAAAAATTTACGCGATTCCTACCGAAAACTACTTCTACGAGTAATCGACAACCCCCAACTGTTGGGCACCCCAAAATGGAGGTACTTCCAGCACATGGACTTTATCAAGGATATCGTACTGAGCACCAAGTCGAAAGTGCTAGATATATCTCTGAAGGGCTCCGAAATAGTATCTATTGAACCTGACTACTCCTCCGTCACATTTGAGGGCACAATGCAAGAGAGCAACGAGTCCAGTGAGGATCCTTTGTCCATAAACCACGACTTTTCACCCGAATCTCCCGTAAAAGTAGAAAGGGGCGTTAAAAGAAAGCAAAGTAATCATGAAAACGGAACCCCACAATCCACTCATCAATTAGACACTGACAGTGAAATAGAAAACAGAGACGTGGAGGAAAAATCGACCGCTAACTATCCCAACGATGATGATTTGCAATTTCTTTTAAGTTTATATCCCCATTTCAAACAGGTACCAATGGCAAGGAAACTACCGTTACGTATGAAGATTGAAAAGATTATTCATGAAGAATTGTACGACGGACAAAGAGACAATTCGTTTAATGTTTTTTAGATTAGTTTTGTTTTAGCCTTGGTTTTAAGATTTTTTCTTATGTACATTGACTTTTGTAGTCAGAACTGAAGTAGAATGTTAAATTATGTTAAAATTATAGTTGGTACGCAATTAATTGGATTTTGTCGTATACGAATTTCGAATGATCTGCCCAAAAAGAATTAGCCGCCCCAAAGCTTGAAAATCTGATTAATTTCCAAACTTTTGCGGCTTATTTCCAAATAGTCCAGTATGCAGATAATTTTGACCTGCAAAAGGTGGTGTAAAAGATTTTATTATTTTAAATGGTCCATTTGGGTTCAAATAACATG
Source organism: Photinus pyralis (assembly GCF_008802855.1). NCBI lineage: Eukaryota > Metazoa > Arthropoda > Insecta > Coleoptera > Lampyridae > Photinus > Photinus pyralis. The sequence goes on from NW_022170249.1 coordinate 44,323,320, forward strand.
GATTTGAAGAGTGCACACCAATTTTTTCCCGACGCAACTTTTGGCAACCAAAAAAACACAAAATGTTTGAACCTTTTTCAATTTTTCGCTTAAAACTCGAAAACGATCCATATTTTATGAATAACACTTCTTTAGTAAAAAAAAGAAAACAAAAAACCTCTGCGTCGATCAAAGGATGAACAAACATAATCGGTCCAATAGAAAAATTATTAAAAGCGATCAATAAACACCCATTTTTTCCAACTTTTCTACAAAACTGAGTTAAGCTTTTTTTTGCGTTGTGGCTTCTAAAGGAACGGTAAAATACACTACCCCCTTCCTAAAGATTGTAGGACATCCGAGTTCAAAAAGTGCCAAAAATTTATTTCAAATTTGTTGGAAATTTTTGAATTAGCCGGAATGAACAAGACTCATCCAACTTGCTCGAATGGCTCTCCCAACACCACCCTTTCACTGCAACTGACGCCCTCATGTCACTAAGCAGCGGCATTTGTGACGTTTAAGCCTTACCCCTTATCTAATAACTGGCAAGCGAAAGTGTATTTCATTTCATATATAAATTGTAAGATGCTGCGTCATGAAAACAGCAACCCCAAACTTGTAAAGTCCCTAAGAACATTGTTTTGGGTGTAATGCTTGTCAAAACCACGTCTTTTGTTCAAGTTACTAATAATTTTCGACCTTCTACATTATTTCAAGTTATTTCTAAATTGTAAGGTACTTGTCTTTTAAAACACACCAAAACTTCTATTCTCAAAACATCGTTTGTGGTTGCGTTACCACCATAATTTTCATTTCCGAAATTCTTTAACTAACACGCTTCAACTACAGTATTTTTGGTTAATTTTCATATAAAATTTAATGAGCTTGGTTTGATAAATAGCCCTCGAAATTTAAAACATTTCTAAAACCGTCATTTTAGATGTTACACTTACCCAAACCACGTCTTTACGCAATGGGCTAATGAATTTGAATTTTCGACAGCATTTCTAATGTGCTTTACGTTTTACAATATCCCTCGGGGCGTCGTTTGGGGATAAAAAAAAGCACCTCATGGGGTAGGAACTTTACAAATCAGAAAGGCATGCTCCAAACCTGGGTATAGCCGTAAGTTCAATCGTTCCATTTGTCATGGTTGCTGAGACAAATACCATTAAACACTCTTGCAAGAGATACCTAATAATACTAACAAGTTCAAGACAAAATTATCTGGTCTGAAAATGCGAAAAATGAAAATCCACTTTTCGATTCTTCAACGCTAATGAAGTTTGTGAATACGTTGATATATTGAATGCATTTTTGGACCAATTAAATGCCTCTAATAAGGACTCGGATTTAACATGAATGCAGAGAGAAAGAATGAAACTCCTAGTCACCCTTTTTGTATAGTTTTTAGGCATGATGTGACACAATAATCTTAAGTTGCATGTTTCGATTTCAAAATTAGTAAACTCTGCGACAATTATTATTAAAGCTAATAAAAAGGCAAGTGCGGTTTTTGATAAGAATGAAATTATCAACAGACTTCTAAACACCTGTTTAAAATGCCGACACGGCCGACGCAATAGACTACACATGTGTTTCTAATTTAGACTTGGATAGATAAGATGATTACTGTCGTGTATAAATTTTTGATTTGGATAATGATTGATTGAAAATCACGGCATTTACATGTGTGGAGGTAACTTTCGATACACAATATTTAGTCACACTTCACCTATTGTCCAACTTCAAAATCATTTTGCATTGTATGCCCAATGTTTAAATGTAAAAATCCAAATTACTTACTGCATTTTACGCGGCACCTAATCTGTGCTTGTCAAAATTCACCCTTAGCTTTCCTGCTTCGAACCATTTGGAATTTTTGGAGACCATTCCGCACAAGATGCACTGCACTTCGCGTTAACACGATCGAATGATTTGGTCATAAGTTATATTTTTGATGGAGGGGCGGTAACGTAAGCAGGTAGAGATTAATCACCTGATGCGCTTATCTGCACGTGCGGTCACTTTTACCTTTCAATAATTGTTTTGCCGTACCGAATGAAGTCGTTCCTGATAAAATATGACATGTGAACTACAATTTTTTAACCCATGAGATTGTGTTCTAAATTAATTTTCATTCTCACATGTCTACCTTCCAATTGCATTTTGTCACTGAAATAGCTTTCTTTGGCTCGTTCAAAAATAAACTTTAGCTTCTAATTGTTTTACTCAATATTGCCACGCAGTATTTGAAATATAACAATCGCAAAATATTGTTATTAATTTATAATACCTGTGAGAAGGTGCGTGACGAAGCGTAGGTTTTTCTATATGAAAGCGGCGGTAGTAAAGTATTGGAATGGAGTGTCAAAAGCAAGAATGGGGAAGAATTTAAGAAGATTTCGAAAGGATTTCTGAGGATTTATAAGCAATTTTACCCGATTTCAGGGATTCCCGTGGATGTCCAGGAATTGGCGGGGAGCTTAAGGAATTTCTTTGATCGCTGTAAAAATTTTTATATTGGACCGATTTTGTTTGTTCATCTTTTGATCGACGCAGAATTGTGTTTTCTTTAATTTACTAAAGAAGTGTTATTCATAAAATATGGACCGTTTTCGAGTTTTAAGCGAAAAACTGAATGAGGTCCGAACATTTTGAGGTTTTATGGCTGCCAAAAGTTGTGCCGGGAAAAAATCGGTGTGCACTCTTCAAATACATGTTATTTGAACCCAAATGGACCACTTAAAATGATAAAATCGTTTACACCACCTTTTGCAGGAATCGGCCCTTCTGACTGCTCCGCATACTGGACTAAAAGGTTTCATGCCGAAATCAGGAAATTTTAGAAATTTATAACAATAAGCATATCTAACACCAAAATGACTAGTGGTAGCGGATCTTCATCAAAAACAGTTATAGAATAGTCTTGTTAAATGCATATTTTGCTTGCATGTGAGTGGCATTTAAAAATAATTCAGAACCCTCTTTGGACCGTGCTTAAGCATATTTGCAATAGTTCGATTTCATTGGAAATATCGGTCGTCTAATGTAAGCAGCTGTTTCAGTCTTTTGGTGAATTTGCAGAATTGTAAATGAATTTAAGTATTTATTTAAACAATAGTGAATTTTCTCACTTACAAAGTAAGTAATGAAAGTTCAGTTTAAATTTACATAAATCCGTATTAATAAGTTATCTTCAAATTTATATACTTATCGCATCAATGATTTATTTAGCACTGTCAAGACTTACCGCAGTTCTCAGAAAAGTTAACGGATTTGGTCCAATTTCTCGTTGAAATCAGATTGTAAAAGTCTCAAACCGTTTCCTTAGCAATCGTAAGCGAAAATCACAATAAACAGTCAGAAAAACTCATTAATTTTATCAAACGGCCCATACTCATCGCTGAACCCGAAAATCATAGTCTCCCTGGTCGGGAACTCCTGCAACATCTGTTATAATACAAAAAACGAAAAAAGGGAAATAGTCGATTTTATCGCATTTAACTGCGAATTACTCATTAGCTATTGTTCCGAGGGAAAAAATCAATAGACATAAATTTGTTTAGAATCGAATTTTCTACAAGATACAGTTGGTCAGAAATGTAAATGTTCAAACTTGTAATTACTAAGTAAAATTCACCCGCTGAATCCGAAAAGTATAGTAATAGTAATTTATTTGTGTTAATATATTAAAGTAATGCTTACACTCGTCCGAAAATAGTATAAAACATAAACATAACATATGTCATATATACATGAAACATATAGAATAATATTACATAAATAACATGAAAATTCATTTAAAAAACAAGTAATTTAGGTATAAATTGTGCACAACGCTTGTGCAGATAAAGCGCATTTTTTTACACGAAAAAGCTTTTGTCTTGACATCACCAATCGATATATTTCTTTGACCAATTGACTAACCTACAAATTGATTAGTTGCATAATGAGCAAGTAGGTGACTATAGTCGATTACAACGACTTCAGATTATTTAATCTTTAGATTATTTTAACAGTCACTTAGTCAACCACGGATTGTAAGAAAGTACGTAGGGCCTTCGAGGATGTGGGTGCTCTCACAGTCACTTAATTTTCTTGCTACGCCACTAAATAGAAGCAAGAGGAATGTTGCTGAGTAGTTTCGTTTCGTTTATTACGACCAGTTTCCCTTTACAATCTCAAAAACTCTCTGGTACTACCAGCCAACATAAATGGTTTACTTTGCAGAAATAGGTATTAGGTACGAGAAATCACGATAAGTACTTCTTGGACTTTTGTTACAATTTGCAATAAACTAATGGCGCTAATCGGTAACAAAAACACGGTTCTATGACTATGGTTCTATTTTAACAGAGAATAGCTAACGCTGGGGAAAGAAAAAAAATTAATCCTGCAATAGCTAGCTGCATCAAGTGTACCTACCTTTTCAAAGTAAGAAACTTTCGAACAAATAAGAATTACATTTAACTTTCTCTGCACTAACTAATCTCTATAATCGCAAATAACCCGCGTAGCCGAAATTCACTGCTAGCCAGATTTGTTTATACTTAAGGCTAATATTACACAAAGCTTGTGTTATCCGCTACATTTAGACCCTAATAATTCATAGAGTGCTTTATAAGGTTACTCCCCAGTCCAACCGAACAAAGTTAAGTGGAGACTTCCGATAAACACCACCCCAAATGTTCAGTGCTCCCTAGAAAGCAATTCGTTGTGCGGGAAGAACATTTCCGCGATCGAAACCGGCGAAAAAACATGTTTTATACACTAGTAACTATTTTGGGTGGAGAAGAAAAATTGCTGCGAATATTCAAAAAAAGACGAATGGTTATATCTGTGATTTATCATTTAGAAATCCAAAAGAAAAGAAATTCATAATGGAGAGTTAGATGCAAGAATGTTTGCATAAAAAGTCTACACTTAACAGTTTCGAATTGTTAGGATAGAAACTTACAGTAGGGTAAGTTGTAAATCACTGTTCCGCTATTGCAGCATTGACATTTGAACTGTACGTCCTGTAAAGTGATAGAGTGATGGGGTAGCAACCCCGCGCTCACTCATCCGACGCTCTGGAATAGGATGACCCGTGTTGCCCTGCGGTATACAGCGCAATATTCCCACAACCACTAGATGAACGTGAACGGATATGCTCCAACCTTTCCAAATAAAATTCACCACATATTCCGCATTTACGTTGGAGTATTAACGTGGCGAGGAAATTTTGCGTCTTTAGAAAATTAGTCACGCTTAGAGCACGCGAATTTTCAACGCGATGTGGACTCTTATAACGGAGGCGCAGCTGTAAATTAAAAAGGGGAGAAAATTCTGTTTTATCCAAATAATTAACTGTGCAAGTCCTGAGGCTGCCTTTCCTGCTAACTAGACCGCATTATCCGGCTGGTCTCGCAGGGTTTTCACGACCCTCATAATTACCGATGGTATCTAACACTGACGCAACGTATAGCGTAGGGGCGTCCGTATCAATCACGGAAAATCCATTATCGGGATTTTAAAATTGTGTCATTAGGATTTAAAAACTATTAACAATATTAAATGCGTTTCTGCAGCTAACGGCGATGTCCCGTTTCGTTCACTGCTGTTCATTTTTCATAAACCTCGTCAACCAGTACCTTTAATGCAAAGAGCTGAAATGAAAACCTTGTTTAAAACGAATATTTTGCTTTGATAAACCGTACTGTCAGTTGCGTAAAAAAGACAACCTTTTCTGTATATATCAGCAACTTTGCAGAGCTTTGTAAATTTGTGTTGGATGTGCATTTAGTGAACAAAATATACAGTAAAAGTATCTTTTTTTTGTTACAATTGTCTACGTTTATACGCGTTCTCTGTAAAATAAATTCTTTCCCAATCTCTGCGCTTTTATTTATTGGGAATAACGAACGTGATAAGTCAATCGGAGAAAATTTTGAATAGCAAAGTATCGCGTTTATTAAATAGTGGACATTGTGGAATTCAAGGATAAAATTAGAAACAAAATAGCCGTAAACTTACTGTTAATTTTCAGTTGTGCTGACGGTGCAGGGGTAAATACTAAAACTAAACTAAACGTTCCATTAAACTTGTTCCTATAGCAATCTACATGGACGTGTTTTTTGTAATTTTTCATTTTTTTGTCAAAATTACAAATTATATAACAAAAAATGTACCGATTGAAACTTAGACTGATTTGACGGAGAGCTGGCTACATGGGGTGCGACATGCTTCGGGCATGAAATATTTGACCTGGAAAAGATTCGATTACTGCCCGAACAACGAAAGCCCATCAAACATGTAAATTTTCCAACTAAAATTGGCAAAGCTGCAAAATTTGCGAAAATATCAGAAAATTTACACGTTAAAGAAAACTTCTGACAATTTAAATTAACAGTGGTTATGTATCGATCAAAGTATGTGAAAAGTGTCAGAAGTTAAAATAGAAGAGATTATGACAAACTAAAATAAAACAAGTGGGATGGAAATACAGTTAGAGGCTTGGGTTTTCGCCACAGACAGGATTAAGGAAACGATGAGAAATCTAGTAAACAATGTATGGAAAGAATGGGTCTATGAATGGGTTTACCCAAAAAATGGAAGGAAGGGGAATTGTGTCTATCTTCAAAAGAAGTAACAAATATTGTGTAGTTAATATAAAGACATAAAAAAGCGATCAGTTTCGTTTGAATGGAAATGGAAAGGGAGGAGTAGTTACAAAATAATGTCAAATAATAAAATAGTACAGGCAAATACTATACAACTATAAAATTTATAGAATATTAGTTACATTATGCTGTTATAATGCAAGGTCTGCGACAACGCCATAATACTCGTATGTAAAGAATTCATGAATGGAATACTAAAAAGGACGTTAAGGTGTTTTTGAACTTATTGAGATTATTTATGTTTTTAGATCGGTTGGCAACAATTGAAGAATTTACAAACGTTATTATGACTACATAGGTTGGGAGATTGCCCCCAGCGAATTATGGCAAATCTTGTATGGGTTTCAAAGCAAGTAAAATACATTGTTCTGAGGAAATAATAGAGGTAAATAAATTACACATTTAAGGTACCAAATGCAAGGAAACAATGGGGAAAAAGTACAGATAAGATAATTAAGGAACAAGGTAGTGGTAGCGATGAAACGGGTGTCAGGAATTGGAGAGAGGAGGTTCAAGAATGATTCGATGCAATAGTGAAAGTGCTGTACGAAACGGAGATATGGGGGTGGAAGGAATGGGATGAACCGGAAGGAATACCTACAAAAAATGTATTATAAAAGGGTATTAGGGCTAAACGGAAGGACGCCAAATTGTATATCAGAGGAAGAAACAATAATGGAAAAAATAAGGATAGCAAGGCCATAGGATGGGGCGATAGAGAAAGCGAATTGATGAAGGAATGCTTGATATCGAGGATGAACGCAAAAGGAATGTGGGGAGAACAGCCAGCAAAATATTACGTATGAAATACATAAGAAAATACCCTTCAAAATTGGATGCATCTGGATGCACAAATACAACAGAGGGTGAAGAGAGAGAGAGCACGCAAAAGTATAGTGCGAGTAGATACAAAGAGCTAATAAGGGAGTGGTTTTCAAAACATTAGTGGAGAGAAAGAAAAAATATTAAAACAATAGCGAGATTCAGATGCGGTAATGAAAAGAGAGGGAAAGAAAACATGGAGACAAGAAGAAGAAAGAAAATGTAGTAGGTGAGAAGTGGATGGAAGATGAAAAATGCATTTTAGTTTTATTTTGTAAACATTTTTGCCAAACTGGCGTCTAATACAGAATTAATTAATTGATAGAATAATTAAAGTTTATTCTTATATTACTTAGCGATTTTTTTAACAGAAAGGCACTAAATAGAAGTCATTGCCCTAATTAATCAAGTCTTAATTATACTTGTTTGTGATCATTTTTATCATACCTACTTAAAAAATACTATTAATTCCGTATCTCCGAAAGTTTTATATACAATGCCATATACATAATACAAGACATTGGTCCCCATTTGGCCCTCTACTCTCCCGGTTTAGTTCGAGCTCGGATCCAATGTAAAATGGTTTCAGGGCCAAATTCAAAACAATTTTCAGAAAAATTCCGTGGTTGCGTAAGATGAAAATTCAGCATAATAAAATAGGGTTTCCATTTAGAAAAATTATAGCTTACATCATATCTCAATAACGAAAGAGTTAAAAGACGATCCTTAAGTGATAGTTATACACAGTAAAATATGTGTTATATTAGATTACTTTATATGCTTTAAGCCAAAACGTTGGTGATTTACACCATAATTTACATGGTAAAATAAAATACAATGCGATCAAATATGAGTTGCTGTGGAGTCACCTTTGGAATTTCCAATTTCCAACGGCGAATCGACAGCAACTCATTTTTGATCGCCCGTTATCAACTTAGAAATCGACCAAATAACCACCAACCACACACACAACCAATTAAATGTTTGAAAACATTAATGAAATGCAATTAATCAATTCATTTTCATACTACCCCTCTGTTCATCGGATGGATGGTTTATGCATTCTACACAGGCAGCACGTAGAAAGTTTAGAAGGATTGATTTGACAGGTGTTGACTTGACAGCAACACGCAACCGTGAATGAAAGGAGTATATACAATGACAACTGAAATTAGAATAACTAAAGAATGGCAACAACCTTCAGAAATGTCAGTCATTACAACTTCTCCGCTCACTTTCAGTTTCTGGATTCTCGAATTGTATACAAAATGATACATCTAGAGACCTATCGGATGTAATAAAAAGGAATATTAGGCAAGACAATATCAAAACTGCTAGGCAGAGGGTGAACAGGTAAGATGTATGTGCTCATAAAATACTCCACCTTCTGCCACATATTCCAATTTCTCGAAAAAAAGTAGAGAAAAATACAACATATGTACTTATTTCACCCTTGACTTTATGCTGTACGTTTTGTATATCAGGCGTGAGTCCAATGCGATATAAAGTAGCAAACGCGGGACGGCGAGGGGGTTTGGAACGATGACAAGGGCGTTATGCGTCTGTGTACGTAATGGGGTGTCGGGCGCCGCTGCCGTCACGTCTCATACACCCCGAACTATTTCGTGGCTATGCGGCTTGTGATAAATCAGAATACCCAATGCGGTTTTCCACATTGTAGGTTATGTCGCAAGTCCATTGGTATATCTGATTGCAATATTATCAGCTTATAAAGCGTCACAAGAGAGAAAAAAATCACTTCCCTCTTCTGTAGAGCTTTAGATAAACGTTCGAATATTTCAATTTCCCTTTTGATAACGGCAAGCTTGAAAATCTCAATAAATTGAAACGGTTAGGGGTATATCTGGTCTGGCGGAGTCCATCGTGTATTTTACTTTTATTAACAATCCTTTTCGGCTGCAAAATTCAAGTTGAAATCTTTGGCGTTCGTGGATAAATGCTGTAAACTCTAACGGCGCAGTGAATATACATTATAATAATATTAAAGCTCTTATTCGTTCATTGTACGGGTTCTATTTTTAAGGACGTTTTAGTTTATTCGAACAATCAAACAGATTGTATTTAATAGGGCAAACGACAAATAACAATCAATATCGATAACAAATTATTTAAACAATTGTTGCAATTCATTTCTTGAAATATGACCATTTCTTGAAATATGACAATTAAATCAAAATTCAAAATTCTTTTTTTGATAAACTAAAAGATGTTTTCTCGTTCAAAATGCACTTTGAGAATAAATAATATCCTGCGAGATAAGTGCACACTGTAATTATTTTGAATGTATGCGAAATGTAATTGCTAGGGTACTACACCATTTTTTCTTAGCATACTTCCCGTAACGCAATAAGTGCAAACGTTTAAATCTACTGGAGGCATTTTTGTGTAATAGTCAACTAACAATATTGTTTGACAGTATTTTTTTAGTTTTAACGTTTTAATTATGCCACTATTTGAGTTCGGCACACATGGTAAATTAAAAATTATTGTCGTATCTCAGTGACGATCAAAGATGATAGCTCCATAAATGTATGTATTTACACCATTTATTTCTATAAAACAGAAAATGTACCGTTCCAACTAATTTTTTGCAGAAAAAGGGCCAAAATGTATGCCGTCATCCTAAAGCGCCATCTGGCGAATCCCAATAGCTGTAAATTAACGATCTTCTGTTTCAAACCTCGAACGCTCTCTTCTAGGCTTGATTTGTCTTATCGCTTCACGATTTTGAGTACGATAGCATTCCGACGTTTACCGAAATATTGTGTATTGTCCATTTTATTTTATGATATGAATGATAGATCTAACAAGTTCCATGAGAACTCTTTGCAACTCCTTCAATTATGTTCCCTGGTTTTGTTGCGTGTAACTAACTTTCAGTGCCAGTAGTAGAAAAAGTGCACATTTGAGAAGATTTCGTTAGTGTCGCCCTCGTGCCACCAAACCATCTCGTTTACAAATTACCAAATTTCATATTAAATCTGTCACTATTTTTACTTTGTTAACTTTGTAATCCATCTTTGTTACATCAACTCGTGGCAGATATAATTCCCGCACGGATCGGCAGCGTGCGAAAAGTACGATATTGGGTGCGTGCATACGGGATCAGTTCTAACGCAATAGTATGACCATTTCCATTACAATAACGGTGCGCACGCGGAAAAACTTTCGCTTCGCTACTCGATTTGAATACGATACGTGAACTTGGAAAGGAAAAGGTACGTGGAACATGAAAGAAAAACGGAACGGGAAAATCGACTCGATGCCGGCGGTGTCCGTGATAATCTAATCGACGACGCTGCACTGCTCCCTAATGACTTGCTCGACGCGGCAAGATATTGCGTCGGCCGTCGCTCCAGTTCCAATTACGATGGAGAATGGTAACCTATTCGTTATATATCGGAGTATTAAAAGCAAGGAAAAGTGCAGCTGCCAATATTAAATAAAAATGTAAAAGCTTCGCCGATTTCATTGCGTTTTATTCGCAGATTGTGTTACGTTTCCACGATTCGTTTAAGCACACCACATACGCCATACGGTATTTCGAAAACTAATAAATGGCGAAAAAAGCTTATTCATCTTTTGGTGTTTACGCGCGATTTTAGCATGCAAGTTTTAGAAAAATTCTGGTTACCTATTTCTTCAGGGTACACTACTTTTAGATTGACGAGTATTACGCGAGACAATAAATAATTGGATAAGTAGTGTTCTTTGCGGGTCCGCTAAATAATTTGTACTTTTATGGGTAAAAGCAAACTTCATGTAAACAATCATTTTTACATGTACTTATGTGCTGAAGTGCCTGGGACTGTAGAAATGGCATCCATTTTGTGCTGCATGGAGTTCAAAGTAACTCCCAAAATCGATGGAGACAGTGCATTCAAAATAATGGACGCTATTTGCCTGACATAATGTTTAAAAATAAGTAAACATAAATTTCCAATGTTTATTTATGATGTTTTAAGAATAAAATTTATATTTATACAGGGTGTCCTATTAATAAAGGTCACAGGCCATATCTATGGAACTGTTAATTGCACAGCTTGGGGAAAAAGATTTTGTTAATAAAAGAGGCCAAGAGAAATCGCTTGAAATTATTTTCAAGTTTCTAGGTTTGCCGATAGAAAGGCGTTACGCAGAATAGTGATTTTTTCCTAAAATATAGTCAATTAACATGCATAAAAAATGCTTGCAGTTGCATCGCAATCTTGTATGAATTTTGCATCATTTTGATGCAGCAAATATGCTCTCGCTTATGAAATATGAAGGCTAGGGGGTGGAGAACATTTCTTTAGGGAATTGAATGTAACTTCAGTTTAGGTTAACCCTAGGGCTTACTGATAGTCACATAATTGGCCTTATTTGAAAGGGCTCTCTTCGTGCAATCAGACTTTATATGAAAAGACTCTTTTTTAGTCAATGTGATGAGTGGAGAGGGCGTTCAAATGCAACGATATAATAAGTAATTATCCACTAAGATGAAAAATATCAGTGAAACCGCATTTTAATATATGTTCTGTAAGCAGAGATATGGCGAAAATACGCATATTTACAAATTTAGATTGCAATATTTATGTTCATCCAAGTTTGCTTTGAAACAAATGAAACACAATGCCACGCAAAAAACTGAGGAATGTATTTCCCCCTCTCTTTGAAGCTTGGAATCATTTTCATGTAAAATCTGATCACACGAGAGAGCTCTTTCCAATAAGACCCATTTTGTGAAAATCGATTGACCTAAACTGAATTTACATTCAAGTCCTTGAAGAGTTTCCAAAGCAACCTCTACTTCAAAAACATACCAATTTCTTATACCAAGGGATGAAGTATATTTTTCTTCGTAAAACGGTATGCATTTTTCGCAGATTTTTGTTTTTTCGTTTTTTATATTTTGGCCTTGACCGCGAATTATAATGTGTTTTTTTATGTGTCGGTTTGTTTTAATATGTTATACATTTTGTAATTTTAGTATTTGTGCTAAGTATATTGTTTGTATGTATTAAGGACATGGTGTTGTCACCTACTATAAGGTAAAGCAACAACGAATAAATAAATGAAATAAATGAAATGAAATGAACATTGGTTTAATATCTGATAGTGGGGTCAACAATAAACGCTTCACTTGAATTAAAGCCAAAAACGTTGATGTCGTTGAATCGTGCTCTATACCGTCCCTATCAATTGCATATTACTCCTCACAGCACTCAAATCTTTTCTGTCGTTAAAGTTATATGTTATAAAGTTTTTTTTACAAGTTACTGTTTGTGGAAAATAATAACTTAAAGTCAAAATGTTGAAATATCAGACTAAGGGTTCCACAAGATTCCTTAATCGGACGGTTGTTATTCCGAATTTATGTAAATGATATTTGCATGTCAGATCAGAATAGCATTTTTACACTTTATGCCTATGGTACAACTACCACAATTACATCCAGTTTCCCTACTAAGAGAGGGAAACAAACTGCAGTAAAAAAAAGTATACTACTGCCAATCGGTGGGTAATGAAAACTACAGTAAGACGCTACAAATTCAATTTTCTTTGACAAATACTGCTAGACAGACATAGCCTCCATCAGCTGTAGCTGTAGATTGATGCCAAACTTACGAACAATAAATTCAAAATGATTTTGAGAGTTGTACTTAACAAACGCTGTGGTTCATAAGTGTAAAGCAATAACTTTATAAGATCTAATTACTGTTTGCAAGATAGATCAATCATTCCTAGAGACAGCTTGCCATAAATAAATTGATCAAAGATTTATGACTCCAATTACAATTAAATGCAAAGTTCAAAAGTGAAAGTCATTAATTTACTCAATTCTATACAATTCTTGAACACAATTGGGTTTTAAATCCCTCTGATTTTGTTTTAACTGTCATACAGCACCATGTTTTTATGTACAATCTATACAAACATAACGAACTACTGTGTATTTCAATTATTGAGTACGAGTATTAATACATATACCACGTGTACAGTTCGTATAACTTTTAAGGCATTTGTCAATGTCTTGTGCTACTAAGTCCCCATACCAGTGTGAAAACGCGACAATTCGCTTCAAATTTTTGACAAGACAAAATGTGTCTGCAAAAAATTGACGGAGTAATTTGAGTAACACGGACAAATGTAAACTAATGGTACACATTTCTTAGGAGAATGCACAGAAATCCGAATTTATATCGTGAAGATTCTCCCAAAGCCACTTCTGATCCTAAAAGATCTGGCCAAAACAACACTACAATCCTCCAATAAAATGATAACTAAATAATAATAAACGTATCTGCTGGAATAGTGTTGAGGAACTACATGCGGCGAATGTCCTAATTCCTGGAAGTCATTGAAATATTAACAATTATATTGTTTCTGCTAGCAGTGTAGCTTATAATGCACAAGCAACCCCGCATATCACTCCACTGGACTGCTATAAGAAACCAGGTTCTGAAGTTTTTCAAAATAAAATCGATGTGTCTAACCGCCATCAAAACCTCCTATCGGGTTAGCAGAAGAGGGCAATTTTTCAAACTTATTAATTTATAGTGAACAAAATTCACTATAAATTAATAAGTTTGAAAAGTAAGCCAATAAAGTGGCGATTGCTGCAACTTTTACGCCATTTACACTTTACTTTTGTCCTTCCCATATAATCTGTGTTAAACTAAGACCAATCGGTAACGAGAAAAATCTATAACTGATGTGAACACATTTGGGGTGAACTGCCAAATCTTTGATAAGGGTTGGTAGACACTAACGTATAAAAAGGATTGAAAATCATTTTTATATGCCATCGGAAATAATGAGCCTCGAACGAGAAAAGACAAGTGCCCAATATGAATCGCGTTTGAATGCGAACTAATTTAGTTGCATACGGCATTTTTATTCAGTTTTTAGTGAAAGAGTTCTCCAATTCTCACTTAAGAAGCGGGAATTAGGGAATTTTGTAGGCGTCGAGGCGTTCGATTATTCAACGTATTAGACCCGCCGCCGCTGCTCACGCCACTGAAATAAGTTCGCAATTCTATTTAGTTCGCAACATTCATGTCATACCACTCACATTTGCAAATAGGATATTCATTCATAATCAAAAATTTCTTAATTACAAATTACCCCATCCCCCCTGGATTAAGAAATTGTTTTTATTTTACCTATCTACAATGAAGTTTAACTAAGACGTAGTTGATGCAGTGGATTACAAATTTTGAGGTGCAGCGAGTGACTACAGCAATCGTTACAAGATTTAATTGAAGACATTGATATTTACTTATTTCGTACGCACTGATCGCCCGTTGTCTACATTTTCACATTTTCGGGTATGTTTACAGTGAAACTGTAAGAAACTTCCTTTTTCCGCCCCCACAAGGGAATGCGCCTTCTACACAGAAAACATAGTACCAAATTAGACTTATAAGCGACTAATCCAAGAAATGTCGTCCAGCCGACAGATAGGATACCGGGAGATTATTCAATTAATACACTAAAGCTACATTCACAATGCAAGAATTAACAATTACAATTTAAAATTACACTTAACGTAGAAATTAAGAAAAAACCATCATTCACAATACAGAAAATTAACTTGTTAATTGTAAGAATGACAGCAACGTCCCCTGTAGGTATCTTATTAACAACACCAACAAGTTTCCATTTTTTTTACTAACAGCAGCGTTTTTTGAAATAAATAAACCACCTTTTTTTACGTTTAGTCACCTTGTCTCTGTAAATAATCATACCCGCTAATGTGGCGACGAAACGAGCTTATTAATTTTCATATGATAGAATTTAAACAAATCCCCTAAAATACAAACACCGTGCGCATGACATCAATTACAATTAGCGTACAAATTAGCGCAGAAGTTTGGAGTTTGTGTAATTTCTAATTGATTCCATTGTGTAAATTGTGTAAATAATGTTCTATGGTATGTCAAACTTCTATACGTGAAGTGTAAGCGCTCATTGGTAAATGGTAATTGCTAATTCTTGCATTGTGAATGGAGATTTATTAAAGGGAAAACATTAACAAATTGATTCTTGGCAATAATTTAAGTTAGAGCCGAATAGAAGTGAAAAAGGTAACACCTTAAGAACCATGTTAAAGATTTCTAGATTAATTTACTTACTATTGACAATGATTTTGGCGATATTTTGGTGGTCACATTATTTCCCCCGAAAATTGTAAAAACGTTACGTTAGTGTCCTTCGACAAATGTCCAACTACAATAATACCCAAAAAATAAAGGTGATGTGTCAGCGGTCAGACTGACAGATGCGCTATAAAAAGCCTGGAAGCAGTGAAAGCCTATTTATCTCTTTACAGGCCTCTTTTATTGCAGATATCTTGAGATCCAAAGATCACATTAGGTTCAATGGATGCCGATCCACCTGCAAAATTTCATCGATCCATCCGTTCTCTTTTAAATCGATCAACATGAAGCCATCGAGCGAGCGAGCGCCGATCGGACCATTAACAGAAAGCATAAGCGTCTCGCTTAACAACTCGACGCTAAAGTGACACTTCTAAACCTTATAAAATAATTTACATTTATCATTTTGACGGCCACGCTGGAAGATTAACGTAGACGAGTTAGGCCATTTATTACTAGTTGTGCAAGTTCCCATTTTCTTTTACGGCGCTCGGTGAATTTGATGGTGAATAAACAATAATCAAATCTCCCTTTCCAGTCAATAGACTGAATTTATTTGAGGTTGAACGAATGTGTTTTCCATTTCTCTATTTCACCTGCTTCATATTTACTAACACGCATTTTCTTCCAGTGGAGTGTTTAAGAGAATAAAAACAATTTTGTTAATAAATAAATTGTCCTTTTTTATTTTCCTTTCTGTGACGAAGGTTCAACAAAAGCCAGCCAATACGAAAAAGAAAAAAATTCCATTCCGATAATGGGTGTAAACAAACACATAAGTAACGAGAATAATATCAACTATGATGAGCTTACAAAACCTTACGACAAAATTATCAAACTACCCTCTTTATCATAAGCATAACTGTAAGAGGTCAATTAAGATTGAAACAAGCTGGAAACACTTTTGCAAATACAGATTTTGCAGAATTGGGAACAGATTATCCAAACTTTTGAAATATATATAAATTGGTCATATACTAATAACAATTGTTTTCCATTTACCAAAATTCATGCAATTAGTATTTTAATCAAGCAGTCACCAGAATTAGAATAAGCTACTGAATGCAACGAAGAAAAAGATCTTGAAAACCGTAGGAGTCATTGAGAACTTTGACAGACGAACTAAGGAACAGACAGAAGATGACCTGGACAATTAGGGTTGGAGAACATGGTTAATATGATGGACATGGAGGGGCCAGCGTATCATTTTTCTAATAATAGGTATACTTTATGAGAAGGTAATTCAGCAAAGTAGCTGCTCGTCCAACAACAAAAATCGAAACATAACAAAACAAGTAGTATCTAGTTAATTATAAAGGATGCTTATGAAAATTACTTCGAGAACATAGTTTCCGTTTAAAAAACCATCTCGACGTACACACCACTTTTATGGAACACCCTATATGTGTAAAATATGTTTAGGTTATAAGACTTCTCGTACCACAAAACTTTTGTTTAATCCATTTTGCTATCTAATCGGCCGACTACAGCTCTGTATTGATACGAGACGTGTCTCGTATGGCCAAAATGCCTTTGACAACAAAATAAAATTTGATTTGTGTTATTTCTTTTTGTTCCATATAATTCCTCTACATTCTCCTCTGTAAATTACGTTCACAGAGATGCCCAAAATAATCCTCTACAGTCTACAGCGTTTAGTATTGCTGTATTTGATAGAAATGGAATTAAAGAGTTGACAACATAACCACATGAAAATATTTAAAAAAATACTCCGTACACCAGGTGTAGGTTTCATAAGTTATCAAATTAAGATATACACGTGTCCAATTAAATTTAGCGCATTGGCATTTGGGAAATTAATATCCAATGCGATTAGAAACGCAGATACGTTTGTCTATCAGAGATCTGGAAATTGACCTAATAAAATTTCTAACGATTATCACTTTTAAAACACGAAATTTAATAGAATTCCACTACGAAATCACAACACGTTGTAATTGAAGTAATTATATAATCAATTTCTGCTTTTTGTGGACCCTCGTCCAAAAATAACATATTTTAATTAAAACAAACAATTTAGAGTGCCAGGTTAAACGTGTAGGTGGGAATGTGTCAATGTGGTTTCGTGAATTTTACATAACTTTAAATACTACAGTGGACCCTGCTGAAGCGAATGAATTTTTATAAGGATAGTTTTTGTTCAGGAAAAAATTTACCGGCGCAGCGTATAAATAAAAAAAATCTGCAGAAGCTTAAAGGTAAAGAATGGAGATAGTGAAAAGCTACGTATAGAAAGGTTTTGTAGATCGTTAGGAACAAAGGCTTCAAGCTAGGAAGGTTCTGAACGGGATCATTAGCGCTGAAAGAGCGACTGCCTGCATAAATCAGCCGTTCCAACGGGAGACGTTCCAGTAAAACTGAAAGAATAGGAATTAGTGATTCCGGTGTAATTCCCATTACATATTTTTTCGCTTCCTTTGCGTCTTACGCTGCGATTTTAAGTATTTCATGATGTGAGTCGAGGAAATATAGATCGTAGGTATAAGGTATGTACATTTTGTGTAGCTAAAAAAGCTATAAATTTATAAACGTGCATACATAATTAGGTTACGTCTTAGGATAATTTCGAAGGATACTGGGTTGCCTTTATACAGGGTAATTAATGTAAAGGGCGTGTGAATTTGGAGCTTATTCTATACCGTGAATAGTTCTATACTAATACTGATTTACATCAGAAATATTGCAAAATACGTCTGGACAGATTCTTGAGAAGGAAAGAAATTAAACTAGTATTTGGATTACACAATCTAAACCCCTTAGCAACCATATAATCCAGATGGCTTTAAAATAGTAGGTATATTAAGTAACAATTGTTTAAAGCACGCGCAGATGCTTTCAAGACCATAAACGCGTTTCTTATAGTATTATACATTTAATATAGTAGTTTAAAAATAAGGAAATAAAATAAATTCATTTTGACGTTATACTCGAATACATTTTAAATTAAGTGGACTGAAAATTCGCAATTCTATGATTGCCATAGAAATGTCACCTGATGACGTTTGCTTATAAAAATTACCGTATTTGAAAATGAAATGAATTCAGTTGAAAACGTTAATCACCGTCCTTTCAGTGGCTTGTTGCAGAAGCAATTAGTAGGTACCTGAAAAATCCAAATGAAAAAACCTTATATAAAGAATATGATAGTTTGTTGGCGTGGATGAATAGGAAGCAAATATCGTTCACACAAGGTCATAAATGTATCGTCAATGCTGGCATATCAGAAAAAACTCTTGGTTGTGGTTGATCCATGCTCAAAATGGGGGTGATTAACCATGAATGAAATAAACGACACAATTCCTCAATACCTTCCCCATGGATATTTAATTGTTGACAGACAGTCTGTCTGGGGAAGGTTTTGAGGAATTGAGTCGTTTATTTCATTAATGCTGACATATATGAAGAAAATGTATTTAAATCTTCTCTTTTAGTCCTAAATCGATCTGCGATAAACTACTGTCCTATTTTGGATTGCCATATTACATTTTTTAATGCAATCTTTATTTTAAAAAAGTGGTTTTATCATCATATCTGTTAGTTATGGTACTCTAATGATATCTCGAAAACAAGTGTTACTACCTACATGTTTTTTGTGTGTGTTGTAAAACAGGTTTAATCCTAGACCCTGAGTAAAGTCGTCGGTGCATAGGGCCATTAGTACTAGTTCCACTTTGATTGATTACAACGAAAGTGCGACTTCCCTTTGGATGAAGTAAGACTAATGGTGGGGCGGAGGACAATCCATGAGCAAAATTCTGTATATTAGCATCCTATTCTACCCTAATATCTTAAGCGACTTCAGTTGGAGTTTCACTAATTGCTTTTTGTTGTGTATTTCACTTTGAGAATTCAAAATCGAGTTTTATTAAGGGCAACTTGTTATGATCGAACGTTCCTAAACTTGAATTTTTCTTAATTCTAGGCGAGAGAGTGTTTTTGCCGGAGCAAATTCTCCATGGGCCATATTTACGGGAGCGAATCTTCCGAGAGTGAAACTTCCGGGGCCGAATCTTGCGTGAGCGAATTTTCTAGCGCAAATTTGCCGAGGCGAATTTTCCCACAATAATCGCATACTGTGTGTTGCATGGGTTCAGAAAGGTGTTGAGTTTTCTGCATTTTTCTTTCTTTTAGTATTAATTAAGAACGTCGATATTAGTTATAACAATCATCATTATTATCGCTACTTTTGCGAGATCAATCGAGATTTAGCACGTTAACCTTTATTGAGTAAGATGTGAGATGGAATGAAGATAAGAAACATGCATTATCGATACCAGATGATGTTTTAGGAAAACAGTTTATTTATACTCGTACTATAATTTTATAATATTTAGTAGACACATATTGGCACAGCAGCATGCTCTTATCCTGATGATACGAAATAATTCGGACGGAGATTGGGCGAATCTTATTACAAAGTAAATTAAGAAACATCTATCGATATTGATGCATACTTCAATGAAACGCTTGAATTGAGCACCGTCCATTTTTAAACATTCCCTTGTTAGGTAATTTAGCACTGCGTCAAACCTGAAATCTTGTTTTCGACATGTTAATACCCGATTTGCCATCAATATTGCTAATTGTGTTGGACATATCGTATGCGAAATAAATACTCCCACACATACGTCAAGAGTCATTACGCCTCACGGAACACAACGATCAATAGAATTTTCCATTATAAACACGTTAACACCAGATTTCGTCAAACCCTCTTCATATCATAATTTTTCGAATTGAATTTGTTTCAAAATGTAAGCGGCGACAGCGACGTACTACAAAAATCGAACGCTGGTATTCCCAATAGGAAATCTGGAGTCAAATGAAGTTTACCGAATTTAATAGAAGCGGGATGCCCTGGAGTGCAGCGCGTTTTGTTTATCTGTTCTTTGTTATACTTGTTTTTTCCTCGATGCGGAAACCGAAAAGGATTACGATTTCAATGTATGAAAAATTTTATTTGGTAAAACGGCAAACTTCAGAGTCGGGTGTTTATTACCGTAAAAAGCTCTGGGAAATATTTAATATTCATATTTAAATACCAACTGGATGCTACAATACGGAAAATACGGCACGGTATAAACCCCCCACATATTTTACCGTGGTGAATTGTAAGGGTTGGAGCTTTTTAGCGAGAATATATTTTATTGCGTTAAAGGAGAAAGTCCCGCCAGATGTTATGCTAAGCCCTCACTCTGACCTAAAAGGGATCTTGGAACCGCTTGGGACTAGCGGCCGACTTCATGTACAGGAATAAAGTTCGAACCGCTAGCGATTTAAGTTTTTATTTTGAATTCGGGGTTCGCATTTACATATCTTGTGCCCGCAAGTCTACAAATTTATACTGGAATCGATATGCTCAGTCGTCGTATACGTAATTGTTCTGTAATTGTATACAGTTCATACGACTGTGGAATATGAAGCATTCTGAAAGCCGGAAAGCGTATCAGCGAACATCGAACTTCCACCCTATCTATGAGTTTCCTTGAATGAGTTTAGAGCGCCTCGGCGAAGTGATCCGATTTAGGTACGTGTTTGTTTTCACATTTAAATTGTTCAAATAACCGTTTTTCTCACGTCTTTCGTCACATATTGCAGCTGAAAATACGCAATCTGCTGCCAAACTCAGAAACGCGAGCGAGCTAATATAGCAAAAAGTGATCAAAGGCTTAGATTCGCACACGGGACGATATTGGCGCCAGCGGAGATAGTAGAGGGAGTTTGGCATCCCCATGAGTGTCGTTTGATAGCGTAGTCTTACTAGTACGATATAATTCAGCGAGTCGAGAGGTTTTCCTGCGGCGGCGTTATAAGTTACGATAGCGTCGCGACGACCTTACATTGAGATGTTCGAAAAGTGGTAAAATAGAGGTTTTTAGTTGATCCGGTAGAATTTATTATGTAATCCTTGCTTTTCAAATAATTCACTTTAGCTTGCAAGCCAAAACACAAAAAATAACTAGGCTTCGGAAACTTATTTTTTAAAGCAAATCATAATCCGCATTGGCTTGACCTACTAAAAGAAATCTTGAAATTCAATTGAGATTTATATTCGCTTATCTCTTAAATAAAAAGCCGTTTCAATAACCCTAGGGAACAAGGATAGAGGAGGTCAGAATTTTGAATTTATTATATCTTTTATTATATTTCAGCAACAAAGAAAGAATTAAGATGGAAATGTCAGATTATTATGTTTCGACACCTACAGTATATATCTCTGTTCTCTTTCCTCCTCTCCTTACCAGGACTTCAATAATGCCAAAGGCCAAGGCCGGTTACAAATAAATTACAAATGTTAAGCCTCCATTTTCCAAAGCAAGTCAGCTTATCCCAACCGCGCGTGTTTTGGATAATAGTGAACCATATTCCACAAAGCATGTGCTTTTGGAAAAGTGGAACACTCGGTGCCAATTTTAGAACCACTAATTTTTTAATAATACCATGTACTGCACTCTCTCTCT
Source organism: Photinus pyralis (assembly GCF_008802855.1). Classification (NCBI taxonomy): domain Eukaryota; kingdom Metazoa; phylum Arthropoda; class Insecta; order Coleoptera; family Lampyridae; genus Photinus; species Photinus pyralis. The sequence continues at coordinate 44,345,433 of NW_022170249.1, forward strand.
CTCTCTCTCTCTCTCTAACTTTCTTTCTATTGGGCTACGAAGTCTGTTAATTAAGCAAATATCAAGCAGTTTTTTTTCGGAAAAAAATGACAGAAGTGTTGTTGCTCTCAATCAGTAAAAATCTGCAATCCCTGAGCGTTATGAATTTTAATAAATATCGCGTTGAGAGCCGAAAGGATTTTTGTAATTGCTCGATGGGTGTAGGTCCTAGAGAACACTTCGCCGAATGTCCACAACGCCGACATGATATTTTAATGGTCCATATCGCCGACTAGGGACACTGCACCGACAGTGCCCACATGGTCGACAAGTGTGCAACAGAACGCCGACAATACCCACTTCACCGATGGACACCACGCCGACGGTGTGCAAGGGACACTAAGCCGAACGTGACCACAACGCCGACTATTCGAAAAGCCAGGCCCCTCACAGTCTGTCCAGGTTTATTATGAATTTTTGTATGAGTTTGCATTTTAAAAAGTTGTAATGTTCCTAGGGGGGTATATCAAGCCGACACGGAAAACGTTGACTTACCCTATACTTACGGTTGGCAACTCTGGCAAAAACTACAAGCAGAGCCACCTACCTTTCAAGTTGAAACGATGGTAGTCTCGCGGCACTTTTGAATTTGGATGACAGTCGGATGGGTGGCACGAATGGACTCCTACGTTGTGTAATCGGTTCTTTTATGTGTTGGGCCGTGAGACATAATCGGGAAGGGAATTAAATAAAAGACAGAACTTTTGTGCGTAAGAAATGAAAAGATCAAATAAATATATTAACGCACACACAAGACCATGCCAGGGAAACCTTCTACGGGACTAAAACCCTGGCACAGGCCACACAAATACATGAAATAAATCACCTACAGCAATAAAATGCAAGAGAAAATACACATAAATAAAACATCTCAAATTGTATGATAAAAATCAGATAATCAAATCAAATGCAATTAAACAAGTTCATAAAAACAAAATACACAAGACATCATAAATGCAGTGGAAAACATGATAAATCAATTCAGTATAAAAACACATCAAAATACCTGTACGATCAATAGAGATAACACAACTCGTCAAATAAACAAATTGCATGTACATAGGAAACATGTAAATGGTGTGGCTCTACTCCATCCTTCAGTTAACATATTTTAATTTAACACGAAAATACATGTGAGAATGCCATTGGCCAAATAGCAAGTATTCATGTGAAAATCGATTATCGCTCAAGCAGAACATATTTTAAATAGAGGAAATGTAAATGAGAGGGCCCCCACTCGTATTGCTAAGATGTTAAGAACTACAATCCGCACGAGACGAGTAAGCAACAGATACAGCGAAAGATCCAACTGCATTAGGTACCTACTCCACGGAGACAGAATTACCCACTCGCACACACAAACATCGAAACATCAAATAAAAGAGCCCCCCGTCGTATAGCTAATGCGCCACGAATAAGAAAGTAACAGATACAGCGAACAATCAAACTGTATTAGGTGCTTCCCTCACGGAATGGTTACGGGTCAATCGAACAGAGCAACATCACACCGATAATCAACTCCTCATGAATAACAGAAATAAATTACTTAATTAAACAAAATAATCGCATAATCATCTGTACAGTATTACACAAACATGATTCATCTAACGGTACTCACTCAAACAAAGGCATGGAGTACGCCATGATTCAGATATCGTAGTTTATGCAAAATCAGCAAAATGTAAATATCACATTGTGGCAAGAAATTCAATGATTAAATATCTAGTACAAGAAAGAATAAAATGGTTACTACCTGTAAATACATCTTCAAAACACCACCACCAAAAATAATCAAGAATAATAAAAAAAACCGGGAAAGCGTGTGTCTTCCGTCGACCTCGTCGCCATCTTCTCCATTCTCCTAGCTTCGTTACGAAAATCCCCTAGTATTCGGCATCTGCGCAAAACCGTCATTGGTTATATACAGAGCATATTATATTTTTGTTTCGGATGTAAATGTGTGTTGCCTAACCATCAGGGTGGATTATCACAAAGTTTTAAAAAATGTCCTAAACCTACAAATAATCCAAAGCTGCTTGTTTCCACACTCCGTCGAATTTCATTAAGAATGTTTATCTGAGTTTGTAGTTCAAAAAATGTTCTAAATCTATAATAACCTAGCGTCAAAAGCTGCTGTTTTCATAAGTTATGTTCCCTCTTCCGTATTTTTGGTTGACTTAATTGAGAGTTGTTCCGTGTTGAAAATCTTTAATCCCAAATTAAGTGTGTAACGTTACAGGGCGTTCCATTACAAAATATTATATTGTTAGATATCTAGGTAACCGGATGTTAGTTTGCTTTTTTTTATTTTCGAGCCCTCATATCCTTCCCGAATCCTCTCAAGTTCGTCAAGTATTTACAAAGCTCATCTCAAGTTCCCCGCAAATTTTTACGTTCACTTCTCAATTTCTTATTTTCCTTTGAGTAATATAGAATTCTCCCAAACTGAAATCCACCACGAATTCCCTTTACGTTTCCCGTTGTTTCCCTCAATTACTTCTTAAGTATCTCTTAAGTCTCTCTTAGGAGGTACTCTAAAATTTCTAAAGTTTCCCAGTTTTTCCCGATTTCCCTCGAACCTTCTCGTCAAGTTTCCTTCCAGCGTCCTTCAAGTTTGTATCCATCAAACTTCCTTAAAATTAATTAATCTCTGATGTTCCTCTGTAACGCCGCGTACTCATTTTCATTCACCGATTTTTTCCAGTACGACACGATCAGGAAATTTTAGTTTCCATGACAGTGGCAGACCAGACTACGTTTCCTGCCGCCTGTCACTTTACTGGCCGCACCTGTCACTTTACCGGCCGCACCTCACGTGGTGACATTGCTAAATGTTTATAATGGAGAACTTATCACCAATTCTCACACGGAAACGCCTATTTGTCGGGAAGGACTTCCATAACATTCGCAAATTATCTCTCATGTTATATTGGTTCACTCATTTATTTAGGATTCGCATCTGCGTGAAAAATTCACCAGACATGTGTAGAAGCTCCCATAGTGAATCTACCTTCTAGGAAAATCTTGTCAAAGAATATGATAGATCAATGAGCAAGAAATTCATAAGACTGACTGCTTTTCGTGTAGGTAGCATATTTCCATGTGTATAAGATATTGCCGAAATAAACTGTTTGTCCAATTTAAAGGATACAATTTTACAAATCGGATGTAATCGTAAACGTTGAAAGTTTTTAAAAGAAAATATCAAGTGGCATTATATTTTCAAATAAAATTTCAAAAATTAATTCCGATTTACACCAGTAGCAGCACCGCAAAGTTAAAAGTAATTAAATCTCTCCCCTACATAAACTAATCCTGGATTACGAAGATTCGACAGTGATGGTCACAAATTAGGGCAAATTTTATTAGTGGTTTATAAACTAGAAGAAACTTGATTAAATTAAAAACTTTTGGTTAAGCTAAGATTTAATCGTTTTATTTTCTGCGGTTTTGTTATGAGACTTAAAAATCTGTTTTCGTTTGTAGTTACGTAATACACATGGTTGAGGCGCCATTTAGAAATGCTTTAAGTATGAATTTCTTTTATGGTTTTATGAAGGATTTATTGTGGAAAAAAAACGTTAAAAAATAAATCCCTTCTTTGCACATGGTTATCGACTAACTGCATTACACCCTACAAACAGCAAGGGATGTGCTTAACTCAATGGAACGTAAAAAACTTTTATTCGGCCTATAAACGCTAAGGCAATTAAGGATTTAAAAACTGAAAGCACTTCGGAAGCATTTAAATTTCTTTACTTCATTCCCAATCGCTTTAGAATCAGCATTGCTCCATACTGAATATACATAATCGAATCAAAGATCGTAAATTTACATCTTTTGTGAAGCCAGAGTCATCAGAGCCAGGCGAACTGCATTAGATGCTGCCTCTTTATGGGGCCATCCGACGCGACGCAAGGACTCCCTTTGTTTCTATCTTAGCCCGCGCTCCTGCTATATTAAAATACTTTAACTCGACGCGAAATTTGAAAGCCCGTTTTTATCGCGCAAAAAGGAGTACGGTCGTTCGACGAGAAAAAGTTAGAACAGATTTTATGTGCATTTTAAATGTTTTAAATTTCAAACCGGAAAATTGTTGCGGCGTCTTCCTCAGAATTCAGATTTGGATACATCAGGAGATACCGACTTATCTACCAATTTACGACGTATGGGGGGGTACGGTCCCACAAGAAATCCTCCTCTCGCCTCCTTTCGTCAGTCCAGGTTAACTCGATCATGGAATGTTAACCCGTGAAGTTATTTCGAACCAGAAAAATCTCCCAAGAAATATAAATCCTTATGTAGATGCAATTTGTTTGTCATCTGGATGAATTTTTCATGAAAAGTTATTTCTTGAAAAGAATATTCCGGACTCAGTGTGTACCTAGGGGTCTTCCTTGAAGGCTAATTAATATTTATGTTTTGTTGACATGTTTTCCTGGTCGGAAGTCTGAATGTGAAGATCAAATAAGGACATTTGACAGTTTGCGAATTAGTTTTTTGGTCGAAACACAAAAACGTTCCGAAAGCGAATACCTGAAAGACGACAAAGAGGGCACATTCCCTTGAAATATTTGCCCTCTAATATTCATCCCTAAAATCTTAAGACCTTCTGCAGGGGCACCTCTAAAAAACATTATGCGAATGCGGGTCACTCTGTAATTGGGCACAAGCCTATTGAGGGCTCAGAACAAGAGAGGGAGAATAAATAAAATAAAATAAAATCTCCCGGAATATTCGGTCCACAAAATCTCCCACAAAAATTCGTACTTCGGTGCTTTTTTTCAGGACGAACTGCTGTTAATTATAAAAATAAAGTCAACCGTTCATTAAAGATGCAATGAGGTAGATAATTCGTGGGCAGATAAATAAATTTACACTTTTTGATGAGATTGATCAGTAAATTTTTATCGGCTTCTGTTGTTGGTTTAGCTTTAGATGCTATCAACAGAACATTTCATTGCCTAAAATTGTGAGAAAGAATGTTTTTTGATCAATGGAAAATGCCCCAACAGTAAAATTCTGCTGCAACCCAATAATAGAATTCATCATTTTATCAGAAGTTTGTCTTCTGCGCAACGTATGAAATGAGAAACATTTATGTTTTCACTTCCCATTTGCTGATCCATTCTCAGACGTACATTAATGACTCATATCGACGCTTCGGTCTTCGTTGTAAACGTGCAGCGCTCAAAAATTGGTTTTGCCGTCTATTAAAGGAAAATCGTTATTTATGTACGAATGTTGTTGGACTAAGACTAAACTCGATTGATTGATGCCCAAGGCTATATTTTAGCCCACTTGCTGAGCTTACTGCCACTGCCACATAGTATTAACCTCCACAACCATCGTTTTTTGATTCTTTACGTCGAGGAAATTTGTATAATGCTTCTGGTTAAGTAAAACATAATGTTCTATTTTTTTTCTAGGCTTTAACGGTCCTCGAGCGGCAAGTGACCTTCATGACCGGGTTCATGACACTCCTTCAAGAGAACAACACCTAGGCTCCGCGACGAGGATTGCTCTTGCCTCTCTTTCTCTGGTTCCCACAACCTTTTGGATATAATTTTGAATAGCCTTCCAATTGTCTGGACATTGTAGCATCAATGGAACTACGCTCGTTACTTCCAATTCATCCGCCACCATCAAGGTACCGCGTGCCTCTTCCAGTCTCTATCCCAAAATCACGGCATTTATCGTTATCTCTATATCTCGCTCTCCTCGTTCTGGCGGTACTCCTCTCCACCAACAAAGTGCTGGATATTACAAACAGATCTTCACTGGGCACTACGTCGCGATATGCGCATTCTCATCGCCTTCTTCTATATTTCAGGGTAATTCCCCGTACGTAGTATGTTATTGAAAACCTCTCCAAATACTTTCCGGTGCCGCCTGGCCCACTAGAACCACTAATTCAGGTGGGTCAGCTTGGTCTTCTCTTATCTCTGCTTCGACCTCACGCAGAGAAAGAAGGCTTCCAGTTTTTCAGTTATCTCTTCATCTTTACCGACCACTCTCTCCCTGCGTCCAAGGGTGCTGGCTACTATCTTATACGTCTCCGTTCAATTCCTAATATAGCTGCTTCCATCTACGCCTTTTCTTGTCTTCTATCATCTTTTTAGACACCCTTTTTTTATCTTTATGCTCCTCTGCTAAGGCTCGGTCCACTTCGCCTTTCCTCGTTGCTTAAATAGCCCGCCTCCTTGCGTCCATATATCTTTTTCTCTCCGCGGAACTTCTTGATCCCACCAGTGTGTTGCTAGTTTTTAGCTCTTTTCGTAACCCTTGGTATCACCTCGTCTGCCCTTTTTGTGAGCAGCTGCTCCAGCTCAGACAGTGGACGTAGTAATTGTGTTTTCTTTTCCAGGATACCCCTTAAAATTTCCACGTTTATCTTCCTGCGATCCCACGTCTCCACCTTCCATCAGTTAGTGCTATGTTTGCACTGCACTGCACTGGCGACGATTGAGGTACGTCCCCCTCTCACAAACGTGGACCGAATTCCCGAGTATCATCTCCTCTACTTCTCCTTCTCTTGGCGTTTCTCGATCCCCACCTCGTAGAATGAGCATTAAAATCTCCCGCCAGGAGGATTTGTCTTCTGCCGGTTAACTCACGCGTAATTTCATCTATGTCTTGTTTAATGGTGTCGAAACTGTCATTACGAGGAAGGTACCACCCACACACTACACTATTGAGCCGTACATAATTCCTACATACGCACTTAACGTGGAGATCCTGATTAAGTATTATCACCGCTACCCTTCCTATTTTGTTCTTGAACATGTTCGCCCCGTTGACCTACCCACCTCCCAGATTTTAAGTTTTTCTCGTGTTTATTTCTTTTTCTTTTTTCTTATTAGGTACACTAAATAAAGACAATCTCAGTTTAATGAAATGTATTAATCTGTATAACAAATTTCTTTACAATAATTAAAGAGAACATTTAATATACTTGACAAATGTCTAAAAATTGGTTTTGTCGACAAGATGGAGTCAGAAGTTTTCGAGGAAGTTTTGAATAAGAAAAATATACATTTCAATATGACGGCTCTGTAAAACAGATTGTTTTCATTTTACTCCTACGATTTTGTTGGTTTAATTTTAAGTTTCTGTTCTCCATTAACCATTTTTGAAACTGTGGAATCTTCAAAGTGCTTCCCATGCACACAACAATTGAGTGGAAATATGCTTTACACAAAAGAAAGGACAAAGGACGAAAAGGTCAGTGATTTGATTTTCCTGCTTCTATAAAAGTGCACCGAAAAAGCCGACTGCCACGCTGAAAATCTTTAGTCTTTACTGTCACTAAATAGTAGCTACTGCTCCTTTCTGTAACTGAAACAAATTGCAACTAAACTTATCTTTTTTGTAATTTATACAATTATTGTTCAGTCGCGTGACTAAAAAACTGAGACAATTGATAATAAATTATAAAACACTTGGCTATAAGCCGCTCGCAAATCGATTTGCTTACTTAGGTACTTCGCTGAAATTACTATTAGTAGCCTATTATTATTAATAATAGGCTATTAATAGTAATATTATTAATTGAAGGTGTATTAAATTGCTCAAGACGCAACTCTTGTTCGTTGTACGTCCCTACTGCCTTTTAATTTTACTAATTTTATTGCTTGAATGTCCTGTTTATAGTTATAATCACTGCATAATTGCTATTTAGTAATTTATGAAATAAGTCATAAAACTGTATAGTGTAATAATATCGGCCCCTCGTCTTTGCATGACAAATTTTCTTTGTGGGAAAGTAACTGGTAAGTTACAATATTTTCTGACAGGGTGAGGGTTATAACATTCTATTTACGAAGAACATCCTTATCATTAATTACAATTACGGTTGCATCTCTACTTTCGTTAATAATTTTTGTACGATGTAATTTCTATTCGAATAATCAGTAGTAAATGTATAATCGTGATTTTAACGATAGTTACTCTATTTGAAAGTCATAGAGTAGGTAATTTTTAACCAATGTGCAGAATGCATGCATACCAGCGGGTGCAATAAACTAACAATTGCACATTTTACTGCCGCCCTAGAGAGCAACCAATGAATACTAACAACGCTAACGTAATGTGGAAAATTGAAGTAGACATTTGAAAGAAATATTACACAAGTTTTTGTGGAATTGGCAAAATTCATTATGTGACTGGAGTCTCCATCTTGTGTAGCAACTCGCTCCTAAAAGCTTTACAGTACGCGATTTTATTTGCCCCGGAATTTCTGCGGAGTTTTGAATATGGAGTATAATAAAAAGTTACAGACATTTACGCTGCTGTGTTCTTCGACCTATTTGAAATCCGCGGTGAGGTACAAGATCAGACTAACAGTTTTAACAATTTTGAAGCATTATAAGACCCCCCTCCTTCATAGTCTTCGCTAGTGCCATTTAAAAATGACATTTCAGTTAGCACGTGCAAAATTCTCGCTGCTTAGGCTACATTTCAAGTAGATTCATTTTCAATATTTCACAGTACGATTATTTTCCTTACATAAACATTAAATCCAACAACATTCCCAAATGGATAGTTTTAGTTCATCTCCTAAAACGTCCTAAAGGTGTTTAGTAAAGCACTTCAAAGTCGCAGAAATAGTCCAGACACACAGACCAACGGAAAAAGCATAAACAACTCGAGCATTTTTATTTATGAATGTAGTTATGATATACACATTAATCACAAAGACGAATGGAATTCAAATTTAACATAGATTTCGTTGAATGGGATCAGTTTTAAGAATTCCAATTAGTTTATTGATGGATCATTACGGACTTTATTTTATAGGGCAAGAATGCGGTAATTGATAACGCAGATATAAATTCTATTGATATTTATACGTTACTTTAACACGAAAGCAGACCGTTAATCTTCATTATATGACGTACACAAAATAAAACAGTATTATATTATAGCCTTAATGGAAATTACATGTTTCTAATTGTAATTATCGCCTGAGCAAAAAATTTGTTTGTTATTACCATGAGTCATTTTGGAATTAACAATCTTCCTGTATAATCCGGACTCAGATTTACCTAGGTTTTTCTCTCTACCCCACTCATAATCAGAATCGCAAAAAAATTCTCCTCCCGAGGAAATTTCATATAACTAACAGATAATGATTTTGACAAAAAAACTATACGTGCTCAGGAAAATGTAATACATGCTCAACAACAAGTTATTGAAGTACTCGGCCCCACCTCGTAACTCTGCAGTAATGCAACTTACCTGTCATGAATCATGATGTGAATTAATATTATTACTCTCGGGCCTTGTTCCTGTAGGCATTTAAGAGCAGAATTTCCAATACCTGTTAATCCACGGAGTAGTTGCGAAATTCTTTGGTTTCAATTTTTTTATTGGAAATGAAATGTTAAAGAAGGTATTAGTACTATCATATAGGCGGATTTACTTTGAATTTGGTGATTTCGATAATTTTCAACTCCAATTGTTTCTATCTCCGGTTGTTAAATGTCAGAGGTACTGAGGTGGGCCACTCCCGTATTCTGGGCGAGACGATTAAGCGATTGTGATTGCTCCTAGAAGGGCGAGCGGACTCACAGACCCTCTTCATATAAGGCAAAAATCTAAAAAAAACTCAGTTTGTAAATAAAACTTTAAAAACCACAACTACACACCTGTGAGGTATTTTTGAATTTGGTGGGTTCATCATATTGAAAACCAAAAGGTACAGTAGTTCTCGCTAGCTATAGACCGCCCAATTGTGACCCAAATACCTTACTTCATCTCTTTGCGGACCTGATTACGTTAGATTCTTCACGAACACCAATCACACACCCAAGCGGGCCCTTTGCGTTCCAGAGCGTGCCATAAATTCCGCGAAAGTGGATTGGCGTGGACTCACTTGCATCACGATAATGGCTATTCTTTCAAATGGACTACCTACATTGGCACCTTCTTCTTTCCTACTGGTCCGTTGCTTGTGGCACTTTTTCGTACGACGGTGGATCGTTTTTTCTTCAATAGTGGAAGAAGGGTTCGTCGTGCAAGTACCGCCCATCAAGGTCGCGTTATATTACAAGAGGTGCCTACGATGTATTTCCACTACAACCGCCGCGCCGTCCATATTGCGAAACGCAAGGGTTTTAAGAAGAAGGCTATATAGCGAATATTCTAGAATCCCGATACACATCGAGGCACTATGAAAGATTAGTCGTCGACGATAAGACACTGAGGCAGATGTAACACATTCTTTCCGAAGAAATATGACGTGTTTTATTGAGAGCGTTCCTGAAAGACCGGCGTTTACTGTATAAGCTGTATAAGCTATAACCTGATCGCGTGTAGTTCCAACATCGATTCGCTTGTGTTATATGTTATAACTTATGAGTGATAAATCCAAATTAATTGTTACAAATTGATTTATTTCAAGACTGGTATAAATTCATTGATAATTAATTGTGAATAAATAAATCACGAAATTTACGTTACATTAATGAGTGTGACCGTGAGGCCTCCCCTTTGACAGAAACATGATACCTCATATTTGCAAATGGGTGTAAGATTCTACCACGCTTTCCCAGAACACATAAAATCTATTTGATATACAAACATTTCAAACAAATAGTTTCTCACGTCTTCAATAAAATGGTTTTACATCGTTCGATGAGTTTTATGTCAATGTTGCATGTTAGGTAATAGTTTTTTGTATCAAAGTTTGCTCCTTTAGATATTACTACATGATATCTTACCAATAAATGGAGAGGTTATTGAAATCACTCAACAATTTGGTCTTGAGATTTCACCGGATCTTTACGTTTCCAGGTCCCAAGTCCAAAAAAGTGGTTTTTAAAAAATGTCCGTATGGATAATTGTTCTAAACAAGGTTCAACCGAAACTACCCGACCACTTTGGCTGAAATTTGATGGTATCGAGAGCTGAAAAGCTTTTGCAGGCGATTCGAAAAATGGCAAATGCGTTTTTGGCAATAAAATCGATATCTATTGAATTGCACAACTTTGTTAGGAGTAGATCGAATTGGCTGAAATTTTGTACCAAAGGCCCTGAAAGCTGAAAACTATTGGAAAATGGGAAATGTCCTTTTGGCTATAAAATTTATATTTATTTAATGAGCAACAAAATTTTGATTGAGAGAAGGATGCGGAAATTTTAAGTCACGCGTTAAGAAGCTATCAATGAGTTGATTGTGAAATAAAATTCAGTTGTGGACAAAATAACAGCCGTGCGATTTATTAGCTACACCTACGATTCTTGGATCTTTATTTACTTATTTATCGACTTACTACAAATATGAGAATGTTTGTCTCTTCAAATTTGGAATTTTCTCCAAAATTATACATGTCGAATTCATTTTCACTTTTTAATTACACACTTTTAACTTTTATTCCATTCAGTTGCTCTTCTGATGTCAGTGCTTTTTATCTCGAAAAGATCCACTTTAACGGTTGGCCTCAAACCTTTCATACGGAATACTTTAAAAGTGGTTTGCTTTAAAATTTTAACCACGTGGTTTTATATAAAATTATAGGTTTCAAAAATTAGGGCAAACTAATAGGCTGTTTACATCAATTAATCAATCAAAAATCTGTGCAGATCTTTAATATTGTATGACGTGGAAGGTATGTCTATTACAAACAGTAATGATAAAGAAAAGAATAAACAGAAAAGCGATACGTGCGAGAAACCTATTACTGATGTAACATCAGTTTTTTGAAAACCTATTAATTACATGACGGACAGTCGCATGTAGATATAGGTACACATAACTAATAGATGTTTTGCATTACCAAATTAGAAATAATAGTGAACTCATCTTAGTTTTTGTCACACTATAGTAGGCGTAAACAAATCGATGGAAATTATAATTTTGATCTAAATTTCGTTTCATCGAAACCTATTTAATGTACACACAACTTATACATAGATATCGCATCTGTGATACATTTTTACCGTATGACATGGTTATAGTATGGTGGTACCATTGACTTATCTGTAGTATCACATGCAACAAGACATAAAGAACTCAGTGGTATCAACCACAGTGTCAACCTCGCATCAGAAACTTGTGAATAACATACTTTCACCATAACAAATAGTGGTAACATCTAACATTTTATTAATGTCATTTATAACTTTTCAGATCGAAACAATTAATCAGCTACTAGGAACGGCACTAGATGCGTAAAAAGCCATTTTATATCCGCGTGTACTTGAAATATTTTAAATTTACGGCTTTGATATTACCTCAAGTTGCCGTGCCCGTTGTTTTGTTTAGCAATAAACATTTCAAAATCTGTATATAAACTACTCTGATAGGCCATTTAATTTATCTTTCTGATGTCAACTATGTTTTAGCAGAGGACAACAAATTTATTCATCAATAAGTGGCACAAAAACCTGAACTTTTCACCAGTCTTGGGTTCGTTTAAAAATTTGTTTTGGATTTGCCCCCCCGTATAGAAGCATTGTCCATTTAAATTGACTTTATTAGAGGTACCCAAAATATCGTTATTGTTTGATGTAAACAACTAATCTTTATTGAACCAGCCATATGAAATGATCTCTTTATAGGTGCTAGATGTCCTTCTTTTATGTGAATTTTATATTGAATATAGGTAAACTGGTGACGTAATATGGCAAAGGTGTTTGTTAATTTTAGATTCATCTCGATGCCTAACTTCGAGGCTCAAAAAAGTATGTCCAAATCGTTTGCGGTTTTTTTTCTAAACAGTTTACTGCCGACCTAAATATCATAAGAAGCTTTTTAAAATGGTTGTTATTATAACTAATACTTCCGTATCTAATTGATAGGGTAACAACTGCTTTCACAAAGTTAACACAAAATTACTCTACCAATCAATACGAGCAATTATCACCTGAGTAAGGAGGCTTACATGAAATATTTGCAGTATAATAAATAAGTATACCTTTAAATTAGCATTAAATTACGCATATTTCAGATGAAACGTTTCCTATTTAGTCTTCGAGGATTTCAGCTTTAAAATGTCTCTATTCAATATTGACCACCTACTTTTCTAGGCAAATACAATCAAAAATTGGTGGGCGCCCATTAAGTTCTTTGCATAAGACAATAAATTCTTTCCATTGTTAGTCTACTTCCTAAAAGTCACTCTTTCTTCTACGTTAAAGTGGCATCACTTTCTTTGTGTGGTACGTTACTTTGTTTACTCATAAATTAAAAACGTGCCAATATGTTTAACACCTATCAATAGACATATTCTTACTCTAACCACCACCATAAATTAAAATACACATTGAATTGTGTCACAGTTGAAACAGTTGAATCGTTAATTAATTGCATTGATTAAACTTTACATCTGACGTCCAATATCATTTAATTTAATTTATAATAACCTGATTCATTTTGTTGATAATATTCAAGAATTGGGTAGTAATGGCGCTAAGATATGGTGCGTAGTCGTCGTTAGACCTCGGAGTGACATACACGATATTTACATATTTCGCGAAGTGTAGTACTTATTTCATGTATGTACTTCATACAAACTTAAGATATGAGAATTTCGACTTCAGTATCAATTACAAATTAAATTTAGAGCAGATTATACAAACATTGTTTATAGAACTTAATTGAACGTATAGTTATGAAATGTCTGAAGTAGGGTAAATTAACAAAAAATCATTTTGTGTTTAGTGAAGTTAATAATTTTGTAATAAGACGTTATGGGGACTTTGAAATTTAGAGAATTAGGAAGGTAAGTTGCACTTATTTCTTGTTAAACTAGTTCTTACGCTTAATTAATTACTGCCGTTGATAAAGGTAATGAGAAAATAGTTAGGTACTCATTGTGATTAATTTTTCTCTTGCATTACCTAACTTAAAAGTAATCGATCGATGAAAAATTTTATATTTTAAAATTGTGTTCGGTAAAATTTATGCCCGAATTGCAGTGTGTAAATTAAGTGATTAACTTTTGGAAACGGTGACAGTAATGGTTTTATTCAAATAAAAAGAAGAGCCGTTAAAGTGGCCAAAAGTGAACCTAAACATTTCGTATATGAAACAGTACTGGAAAAATTACTTATTTATCATAAGATTAATTTGAAGTAGGCGTATTAGATCATTCTTGCACAAATAAAATACCTGCATGTAATTAGTTTAGGCGAATTAATTTTATATGTGGGCATCTCCGGAACGATTTGCACAATTTTATTAATGAATGTGGTACATTATTACTTAGAGAGGTTATCTACATCTGAGATTAACCTCAAGGAGTGCAGATTTTCTTCAATATGTACCCCCAATTCTCGCAAAACGCTCACCGTAAAGAAATATAATTAATAAGAAAATTAATTTACTTGATTAATTGGTGAACATTAGCTGTTAGAATTACAATTTCGATGTATCCTAACCTAAATTTGTATGTAATAATTAATGATAACATTTGATCTCTTCTGTGGGCACAGTGAATCTGAATTAATTTTTTGTACCAATTTTAGCACGTGTCTAGTTGACAATGCTCATAAATAGAATTAATATAACGAATTGGAGCACCATCAAAATATTGTTTTTCGCCCTACCCCAACCCAATACGCATTTTTGGGTTGGTGAACTTTTCAGTCGTACATCCTTTTTCGTAATTTTCACAATACTTAGTACACCATCATTACTTTGACGCGTGACGCTGAAATAAACGGATTGAATATGTTTGTCTTATTAAACCCATCAAATTCGTATATTTAAGTCAGGGATAAATTTGGATATGGCATTTTGTTAAGTGTATTTGGATGATATCAACAACAGTTCCAAGTTATGCATACTAAATGTGTTATTAACACATACAATGATGTAGGTAGTTTGGTTACATCTTTAGAAATGTGCTCCATTAATAAGCTAAGCAAATATTTGACTAAGTGTCCTGTTACTTAAGTAACAGTTGTGGTCGTGGTAATAATCTATTTAAATTGATTTGATCAAATTCGGTTTGACGATGTAACCTAATTTATTGTCTTCTTCCGTATCTATTTAACAGTTCTAAATTTCTGTAATGTACACACATTTCGCACTCTTCTCATCACATTTTCTATGTGTATATCGTTAAAGCAGATTTTTTCTGTCGGTACAAATTACGTTTACACATGGAATTCAGATATTGAAATAGCAAATCTGAGTTTAAGTGATGATGATTGTATATGAATTAACGAATGTAGAGCATCTGCACGCATAAACAAACCTCTTAAATGGGATTTCCTATAAAATCTAATAACAATAACGTTCATGGTTATAAAAATTAGGTCGCTATGATAATTATTCAGTTAATGTATAGAATGGTTAGGGGTATGCACTTTTGTCTTTGCCAAATCAGGTCGAGTTAAACATTCGCAAATTACATATTTCAAAGAAGCAAAAAGTTCAATGGGACAAGATTTATTCTTAGAATTCGTGTGAACCAAAACAGAGGATCACTATTTAGGTAAAATGCCTAAATTAAGTGACCGGTTCTTTACGATGGCGGATGGTTGTGATATCCAGCGAGACTGTTATCCAATGCACTGCTTCAAATGATATTTATCATTATAGCTTCTAGCTTGAGGTAGGTGGCTATTGTGATCACCGTTTTTTGGACATTTCATCAAATGTCGACGTTTTAGATCATTTTAAGCAACTTTTAAAGAACAACATTTTTCCGTCTGTAGGTATGTGCGTAGGTTCGTACGTGCGTCAGTTGGCAATTTTTCGAGGTAACGGCTCGACGAATTTTGTTCAAATTTTGGACATGTATATTAAGCATACTGAAACGAAAACTAACGAGCCGGATTTTTGATAAAACATTTTCGAGCGCCGCAACGGCATCGAACTTTTGTTTTTCAAATAGCAACCTATAGTATTTTACATTATTAACCAGGTAAGTGAGATTTTACTGGCGATAGGAGAAGTTGACTGGCGAGCCGTCAGGCGAGCCTGTCATCTCCTAGAGCCAGTAAAAACTATTACCTGGCGTATAATGTACAATATTTTATTTGTTACTCATTTGTAAACGTAAATAATTAGTTCTTAACTTGATCTCGAAGAAATGTCTAAAATATCATATTATCCATGTAACAGAGACTTCGCATTAATTCTGGCCAATGAAATTACTAGATTACTAACTTGTAAAATTTTTACACGGCGGCTGTCAGTTTTACAAGTCAGTAGCGTTTAAAGATGACGTTTACCCGTTTGCGTTTTGTCTTGTTAGTCAACGTTTACAACTGAGTAACAAATAAAAATGTTTTTTAAGCTATTCGAAAGACCTTATTTTTCTGTGTACAACCTATAAAAATTGTGCCCGGTTTTATTACAAAAAAACTGAGAAACAAAATTTAAATAAGTTTGTACGCTGTTTAGAAGGTCTCGTTTCCCTTATCGGGTGGCTCCACTAATTAAAGCAGGTACCTTCTGTCTTCAACTCCTACAAATAAATAATTCCGGAACAACACTTTTCGTAACGAAGCGCCTCTAGATACCATCAATCAAGCGGGTAGCGGCCATATATGTACGGTGTGTTCATAAATTCCGGTACATAACCCGAGTGCTTCGTTACAAGACTATTACGAAAAAACAACCAACAAAAATTACACTAGAACTATTATGAAAACAGTATCCTAGAGATTATAAAAAAGAGAAGACTGCGTTCATTAGAAATTTTAGAGAGAATGTCTGACAGTACAGCAGGGACATATATTGTTTGGAAACAAATTCAACGCTCATCCCAAGAATTCAATGAGACAGGTCGGCGCTAGAAGATATAAAAGAAGATAAAGGATGGGAAGGACAAAGCAAAAGGTAAAATGCTACGGAGCAAAATATTGAGGGAATGTAAAAAAGGGTGTTCGCCCGTCCACCGATGTGTTCAACACATAGATATATTCAAGAGCCATCAGATTTAGTTTAGATCATTGAATAAGCACCTTAAAGAAGTATAACGCCCGTGTTAACTGATGAAATAAGAAATTCTGCCCAGGATTCTGTCGTCCCTCTGTTGTGGGGGAAAGTGAACCACAGATTTCTTTACTTCTTTAAAATTTCAACGTTGCCAGATTTTTGGCAAGCGCTTTGAGTTTGAATAAACTAGATTAAAATATTCAATAAGCTTTTATTCAATGCCAATAACAATATTATGTAAGGGAGGATCGATCTGAAATGTAAGATCATAAGGAACAATAAATAAAGTAAAAAATGTAGTTTAATCTAATAAGAAAACAACAAGAACTGTTCTAAGGACCATTATCTTTACATAATAAGCAATCAAACTTTACCTACCTCCATATAAGGATCTGGTAAATATGACAACACCGTTCAACTCTGATAAACAAGGAAAACAAAGGACCCCTAAGTATAATTGATTTCCCTGTTTAAAATAGTCATTATTTACTGCCCGAGGCCAAATATCCTTCAATATTTGTGGTAATTAACCACTTTGCAGTGTATGCAACACATCTTACACCAACTTCAGGTTTTCCTATGTAGTTATACTTCTTATTCAATGGTTTAGATGTTGTGTACCGACAGTAAGTCACTATTAAATTTTTGCAGAGCAATAAGCCAATAAACCTGGACAACTCATATTTATTTGCTTATGATACGTCGCAACACTCGCAACGGCTACGGAGACGACGGCGACTACCCATGAAAACAAAAAAAATCACTTAAATATGTGCTCTTTTGTCCTCCCATCTGTCTAGTTTATTTTTTCCTAATTTATACATCCACAAAATTATATTGCCATCTTTGTAAGATATAAAAAATGAATTAATTTACATTTTACCACCTACCTACCTAATACCTAATTCATGTTTAACTAGAATTTAATTTTTTTGGTTCCTTATGAAACTTCAAATTTATAATTTTAATATATATAATTTGAAATGCATATACATATTATTCATATTTTATTTTAAGGCCAAGCTCAGACGACATTACGTAAAAACAACCCGGTGATAACTTTCCGGATATCATGTGTTGATATTAATCCCGTAATTACGCGGAAATTAATCGTATGAGATTATTAAGAAATTATTTAAAGTCAATTGAGCATATCGTCGTGAAAAATATTACAAATTTAATATTTGGCGCCTAACACTACGAATGATTTGCTCTAATTCTTTAATTCGTTGAGTATAAAAAGATATCAATAATAACATTTTTATTACTCTAAGAACCATAATGCATTTGAACGTAAATTTATCTATCTAAGCACAGATAAGCTTTATTGAGTTTCTACAGGTTAGTACTTCTAAACAAAAGATTTAGAAAATAATTTGTTTGACATTTTTCCATGTGAATTTCCAAGTGGTTATATGTCGAAATAATATACGTAGAGACTTTAATTAGCTTAATGTATCATAATAAGAGCATCAATAATGTCAATACGGTCGTAATATAGATATGATAACTAATATTCTATTCAAAAGTCTTGACCACTCTTGACCTAATGAAAATATTTCTAAATATCAAGCGATAATAAATGACCTATATATTTATGTTTATCAAACTGAATTATATTCAGTTATGTAATTTTTCTTAGGCATGATTTCATCTGACTAATTATTTCTTGTTAAAAATTGAAAATACAACGATTATTTTAGTTTGATGAATTGTATATGACGCCGACGATGTATATCTCTAATGATATGATCGCATATTTTTAACCTTTCTTAATGTTGCATGACAATAAACTAAAATGGCCATAAATTTTAATATATTATCTATGTTACAATTAGCAAATTGTTATCAAGGTTAATGAACTCCGAATTCTTCCTTTCTGAGGAATACTTTTTGCAGTCGTACGGATCTAAGTATTCGAAGTTATTATTACATTCTGTTCTGGTTGTATTGTTGCACTATATGTACTGTAGGTAATACCATTGTTTAAATACTTTTAAACAATGGTAATACCACAGATGTAATACTAATATTTACGGTTGTTCTCTATTTTTTATGTCAAAAAATACATATAATACAAGGATCAAAGAACACATTTACATAACTTTTCATAGGCTCAATAAAACAAAGAATGGCGTATCACATTATGGGATGAAGTTTTATAATGCATTACCCACGAAAACTGAAAACTTAGATTTACTATCAATCCCTATTGTAAAGGAATATTTAAAATGTCTAGCATTCTACTCACTAAACGAATTTTTCAACAATAGTTTCAATGACTTAGATTGCTAGGTCTATTTGTGGAGATGTTTATATTTGTTGTCTAAATGTAGGTAAGTATATTTATTTTGTCCTTTGTCATTTTACCTCATTGTAATTTGTCTAAGAAAATAGGTTTTTTAATTAATGTCCATTTATGCCTGTGAAACAATGACGTGTGAAAATACTTGTCGGGATAATATCATCACTAATAAACTATTATGTACAGGGTGTAAATCGAAAAGTGGAAAAGTGACATTTAACATGGGAAATTACTTTTTCTTTGCGCAAACGTTTCCTAATTATTTTACGCAAAAATACTTCAAATAAAAGTTATAGAGATATAAATTCTGCACCTAAGTAATTAATGTGAAACGATTATTCTACCTCTTTTTGTACGCGTAAAAATTAATTATAAAGAATCTGTTTTCACGAGTTTTTAGTCTAAGTAGCCATGATAGATACTTTAGATAGATACTTTTATTCTTTACCAGAGAGGTGTTGAATAATTCAAAAAATTTACAAACATTATAAACATGGACTATGATAAAAGAAAAACACTTTTCGATTTACACCCTGTACGCATGCATACATACAAAAAAGTGTGTTAAAAGTTTGTCCTAGGGTTTGTTGTGAATTAACTCGTTTAATAAGTCGACGTCAAAAATCAGTTAAGTAATTAGTAACTAATATCGTCAATGCATTACCACCTTGAATATACCTACGTCCTATCCTATATTGACGGGATTCACTGCCCTAAACCCCATTTGGTCCCGTATTTTGAAAATTCGCACATAACTCGTAAAGTACTTTGCAATAGATACTTTCCTAAATGCCTTAATAACACGAGTGACTCCGATATATAAAAATGGTTACAAAACTCCTTTTAATTTCCGTTCAATTTGTTAAAATAGGTACCTATTTGAGAGGCTTATATATATTTGTTATCTCACGATATTCTACTTAGTAAACTGGGAATATATAACTTTAGCATTAGTAACAGAAGTCAATTTGTTAGTTACATAACATATGTTACCAACGAAATTGCCAGTGACTCACGGAGTTTCCCCAAGGAACAACCCTTGGTCCGCTGTTATTTTTAATTTACATCAACGACTTGACTTCAAATGTGAATTGTGATTATATACCATATGTTGATAATATAAAGTCATATTTAGTATTTTTTCAAAAACTGAACTTAGTAATTTTTATTTTTGATAAAATAAAATAAGCCAGCCAGCCGGCCAAAGTGAGATTAAAAGCTATCTTTTACAAATAAATTTGCAAAAATGCGCTAAAAAGCAAGTGATTCTAAACAATGTAAAAGATAATACATACGTTTTCTACAAGAATGACGTAATTCCTCGCGTAATTCAGATTTTGAACACTCACGCACGATCATACCGAAACAAACAAGTTAAAAAGTAATCGTAAACGATTTACATAAAGCGCATTTCCACTTGCATTCATTTCCCATTTGTAAGATGCAACTTCTGTTAAAATCGTAAAAATCCCGCCACAAATATGAAAGATAGCGTTGCACATGGGCAATCCATTGTTGACGTGCTACTTCAATTTCAGTTTATGAGAAGAATTTCATTCAATGCTTTTCTAAATGAGAAAGTTGGAACTGCGCATGCGCAAACCTAAATTTTAAAACTAATGTTAGATTTTCCTTTGTTCCAAGCGCCTAAGTAGCAAATTTCACTTAAATAGTTCCATAGATAAAAAAGTTGGCACGGCGCATGCGCAAAATAAAATTTTGAAACTGGCGCTAGATTTTCCTTTATTCCAAGTGCCTAGGTATCACATTTCATTTAAATTCTTCCATAAATAAAAAAGTTGGCACTGCGCATGCGCAAAACCAAATTTTGAAATTGGCGTTTGATTT
Organism: Photinus pyralis; assembly: GCF_008802855.1. NCBI lineage: Eukaryota > Metazoa > Arthropoda > Insecta > Coleoptera > Lampyridae > Photinus > Photinus pyralis. Next base: position 44,366,522 of record NW_022170249.1, read on the forward strand.
TCCTTTATTCGAAGTGCTTCTGTATCAAATTTCGTTTAAATTCTTCCATAAATAAAAAAGTTGGCACTGCGCATGCGCAAAACCAAATTTTGAAATTGGCGTTTGATTTCCCTTTATTCGAAGTGCTTATGTATCAAATTTCGTTTAAATTCTTCCATAAATAAAAAAGTTGGCACTGCGCATGCGCAAAACAAAATTTTGAAATTGGCGTTTGATTTTCCTTTATTCGAAGTGCTTATGTATCAAATTTCGTTTAAATTCTTCCATAAATAAAAAAAGTTGGCACTGCGCATGCGCAAAACCAAATTTTGAAATTGGCGTTTGATTTTCCTTTATTCCAAGTGCCTATGGATCAAATTTCATTCAAATACTTTTATAAGTAAAAAAGTTTGCAATTCGGTTTATAAATGGTCGAGATGCGAAAAGGGCACTGTGAATTTTGAGTCGATTCGATTCAACTTTTGGCATTGCGTATTATATGGCTAAAGCTATGCCCATATTGAATTTCATGCAATTCAGTTCATAACTAACGGAGATGTAAAAGCGATCGAACATTTCTAAACTAAGTTATCGTTCACACGGACAGATAGATGGACAGACAGACAAAGGAACAGACGGAGAGACCAACCGGCAGGCGACAGATAGCAATGCAAAATTATAAACGATCTCTAGGATCGTTAATAAACGGCATAAGTGTAAAATTATGGAACATGTAAAAAAACGGTTTTTTGTTTTTTTTACAATAATTTTTTTGTAAGCGGTACAGAAAAAATTCCTTCCTTGGTACAAGACTCGACACCATAACGAACCAAATAGCGAAAAAAGTAGAACAATAGCTCTTAAGATAAAAAAACTAGTAGCGTCGCAAAGTTAGCGGACGGACGGACGGACGGACGGACGGACGGACGGACGGACGGACAAAGTGGCCACAATAGCGCATTTTTTTTATTTTTGTGGAAATGCGCTAAAAACACAGACTATAAGAAACTATAAGACGTTACTCTACCCGAATCCTAAATTACACTGAAAGCAGGTAAATTGAGATGCGCCAGTCTTATCAGTAAGTGACCGAAAACAGCATGTGAAATTTCTTCTTTTTTCGACATATAAGTTTCTAAGATGTTTACGGCAGCGAATATTATAGGCGAAATATACATACGTATGTACTTGAATGGATCAATTGGAGCACTTTAAATTAGAAATAGCAAGGAAAAATGGAACGTCCTTGATTATTCAATGTAACTTCTCGCATTCGGTGACAAGTCGTTTTAACATATAATTTTTATTAATATTTCGTAAGGAAAATCACTTTTTTAAGAAAATATCGAAAACATTTTACTGTAGGATACGTAGTCCTTTGATTTTGTGTTTTAAAAAGGTACGATATGAGTGATCAGTCGAAACTTTTGCCCTGCACGAAGTCTTTGGCTAAAGTGAAGCAAGTAGGTACCGTTTAGAATTGGGTTTGAATTATGCCAGTTTTCTAGGGCTTTAAGCCACGTGCAATCCTGAAATGTTAATGAGTATCTCAACTTTCGAACTGTGCACCCTGGTTATGTTCCTCGCCACGCACCAGGGCGTAATTGAATTGAGGTACATTTTAGAATTGGGTCTCACGATCGAAATTGTACCTGTTTTGTGTACCAGAAGTCTCAAAAATGTACCAAATTCTGTATGAAAGCGATGGAGAATTTCAAGTTTCACATTGTGCACACTCTACTCATTAGATGTGCACATTCTGCGTGCAAGGTCTTTATTATAAGTACACAATGATGCAAGCTTGAATGATCTCAACTCTCAAACTGTGCGTCCTTAGGTGATCTTCACCCTACAGGTCTTGGGCATAAGTGAAAAGAGATTACGTGCGAGAATTAGGTTTCACCGTCGGACTTGTCCCTGTTTTGTGCGCCCAATGCCAGATACACGTCTTGAAATATAATTCGTTATGAAGCTAATGTACGAAAATGCACGTTTCTTATTAGTGTATTTCCAAATATAAGAAATGCGTTATTGTTGACAATGGCAGATGTCAGATCTTATAGTGGTAAAATCTGCCGAGTACTTTCGTCTTGTTTAGCATGGCAGCAGGCTTGCGCCTTATAGATTAGTCGACCAATAAAGTGCAGCCAAAAAAATACGAATGCTGGAAATTTTACACATTAGCTTTTACATACTAAAATTAAATGAAGACACTCGAAATGTTGGCTTATTCCCCCACAGCCATTAAATGTAATTATATTTGTCGGTTGTCGGTGTATAGGTCTATTAATCTATCTGTATGGCGTCTGAAAATAATGTTTTCTTATTTGTCTACAAGGAATTTTCACAGTGAAGTCCGCACAAATAGAGGTGGTAGATCTGGAGGAGAATATCTATCTTAGAAGTGAAGCGTCGGAAGTGGATAGGATCACCGTCCAAAATATTTGGGTCAATGCTGCTTATCTAATGCAAATTATTTCATTAGTGAAGCATTTAATTATTTATTTATTTATTTATTTATTTATTTATTTATTTATTTATTTATTTATTTATTTATTTATTTATTTATTTATTTATTTATTTATTTATTTATTTACTTATTTATTTATTTATTTATTTATTTATTTATTTGTTTATTGTCTCTGTTGTTCTGGGTCCTCAACATGCTTTCGCTCAATCATTAAGGGTTCACGATGGTGTGTGGTGTTTATAGCCTGGGCGATTTACAAAATATTCACAAATAAATGCTTTCATGTGTTTTCTGAACCGTTTGGACTTAATAACTTAAAAGAATTTGGAACCCCATTATAAATAATAAATAAATAGTGCACATGGTTTCGGGGATGGATGCAATGGTCAACTTGGCTTCTCACAGTTCAAAGATTTTTCTATTTTATATTTCATTTGTGTGGAAATTTTACAAGATTTAATGATTTTTTTTGTTTTAGTTGGAGACAGCTTATGAAGATTTTACTATGGCTTCAAATTTTACGATCAGTTGTAGGACGTAAGTATTCTTTAATTTTTGTGAATATAAAACACGAAAGAAAATATAAATTATGCCCTACAGTAATTTATGAGTTAATGAGGGTAATAAATCAACAGAAAATCAGTGCGGCTCACGATGTGTGTAATACGAACGTGATAATTGAATAATATACGATCTAAACATCTGTCGTTATAAATGCAGCCACTTATCGTATGTATAAATAACGAATACACTCATTGCATATCCAAGTATTAATAGACTGTTAATTGTATAATTAATAATCTAATCTATATTTAGAACTGGTCTTAATTTTTGTTGTATTATTATTATTTTGTTCGATTTCTTGATTACACAGTGCTTTACGCGTACGTAAATTGCTCTCAATTTTTTGCAATTGACACACTGCCACAGTCCAAATGTTGACAAATAGTATTTACCTAACATCGTGCCCTTCTTCAATTCTAAAAAAAAGGAAGTTTCAGTTTGAACTTTTCCATAACCTGTCCTATATTATACTCCTATATAGGAAGTACTAAAATTTGCACGTCAGGGCCGGATATTCGATTCGGCTGATCCTGAACCAGAGGCGCAACTAGGGTGGGGGGGGGGGGCGGCGGCTAGGAACGTAAGGCCCCCAAAAACCGAAATTACCCCCCCCCCGCGCCATGCGACTAATCATAATTCGTGTATGCAGCTGTACTTATTTGCCCTGAAAACCTGTATTTTATTTTTGAACTCGCTTGCTACCCAAGCTGTGATCACTAGCGCAGCAATGTATATAACAGAGTTCTAGCTAGATGAAACAGTTGGCTACATGAAGAAACGTTTTTCCGAAGAAAGTCTTCAAATGGCAAAGGCTGTGGATAGTTTCTTCAATTTGGACTATAATGGATGCAAATATTTCATTGATCACTACTCTCAAGAAGTAGAACTGAAAATTGATACCAACTTACTGTTTGCGTACTTAAATGTTGATTGCTACGAACATCATGAAGAACAAAAAGCAAGAGGTCAACTATTCGAATCTGAAGGCAATTTCATGCCGACAAACGTATCCCAATGTATATAAATTGTTTCAAGCTGCAATCATATTGCCAGTTTCTTCAGTAACATGTGAAAGGTAATTTTCGGCTATGCGAAAAGTTATGAGCTGGTTAAGAACAACAATGGCTCAAGACCGTTTCTCGAATATTTCTCTTTTATATATAGAAATAATTTGATAAAATTACGTTTGGTAATGTTAATAATATGAGTGTGATGCTCAGAATTCAGAAAATGTTCAGGTTAGTGAAATGGGAAAAGAGGTATAAAAATTGGATGCTGTTTTGGAATGGGCTTCATAATATACACCGCGATGTAACACCCCCCCCCCCCCCCCCCCCCCCCAAGTTGAAGTCTAGTTGTGCCTATGCCTTTAACACTATTCAGTCGTGTTAACCCTGGATTTTTTTCAACCGAACTGTTCCTCGCAAATTAAAAAAAAATGCGGTGATTAAATTTCAAGTCTTCCTCTAGGACCTTCTTAATGTAAAGCCACATGAAGTGCGATACGTTATTTGCAAGCGTATCGAATTTTTTAAGTAACCTCTTCCTTTTTAATTCCACCGAAAACCGCATTTTCTACTGATTCAGGATACCGTAGTTAGTTTACGGTGCTTAGGTATTGGCAAACTTTTCAATAGATTGCTCATTTACCTATGTACAGTAGTGGTAAGGAAAGGATACTTTATTTTGTTTTGGTGCGCTAACAAAAATTAATTTTTTTTAGAATTATCATCAGAAGAAGAACAAGGACAACCATGTGCAGACTTTAAAGCCGGAGACGACGATTTGCAAGGTTACGATTTTATTAGTCGATTTCGATTAGACATTCCTGAAACGCAATATCCTGGTGTAACGAGAGTGCGAGGTTCCCATAGGATGCAAACGGCGTATAGACTAGATAAAGAAGCTAATTTAACTGTTCCTACAAGGTGAGTACTGTACTGACTATGTAAACGCCCAAAAATTGGGAAATGGCACTAAATTTTGTTATGGAGACTATTTAGTTTAAAGTTTGCGCAAACGCTAAGTGATGGACCAATGACAAATTGTTTGACATGGTTTGCACAGTGTAGTTTGAGGGCTTTCATTTAAGATCCCGAATAAAGGTAAGGATAAAAATGTGATTATACTCGTTTTATATCTAATGAAGCTGTTAAAAGTTAATTCAAATAGCTTATTCGGTAGATAATAAATTATTTATGCACCAAAAATTTAGATTTTGTGATGGTGTTTATGTCAAGTGATAAATGAAATCATGACATGCGACAATTAAAATAAGAAATTAAGTATTTTAACATTTTTATTCCATTTTGGTATTCTAAGATCGTGTAATTAATCAAAATATTTTCAATTGACATCAACGTGAATGGTATGTTGGATTAATAAATGGCAGTACCGAAGCCTAACCATAATGAATGATGTAGGATGTCATATAGCCATTGAATAAACTTATTTTTTATTCAATGATATGGCGCAGTAAAGTAAGAGACAAAAAACGGTTTTATTGAATTACAGAAATAATATTAATGAAAATAGGTAAACTTTACGAGCAAATCAAAACCACAGATCTTATATCTGTTTTACATTTGTTTTATATCTGTTCACCCTTATCAACGTAGATGTAGATTGATCTAGAGATTGATGTTTATACCAGATCTTTTGGGAAGGCCTCATTTTGTGTTTTTTTCCATCTGTGTTTACTGTGAAATAAAAAATTTTGAAAGTCTGTGATGATATGCCGTCACTATACGGACTTGCCGCATTTCTGAGGTGGCAGAATACAGATTAGTATGCTTTCTAGATCATTTGGTCACAATGCAGGTGGCCGCCAAAATTGCGTGAAATTCATTTTTTGAGCATTGAAATAATACGTGTGGACGTTTTCCTAAAAAAACTAATGACCATTAACATTACCATTAACATTACCATTAACGAACACATGTAGTTCAAAAATAACTCGAGGAAACGAGTTTAATGCCCATTCGACAGTCAGTAAAACTGTAAGCTTCATTTGCTAGAAACACTGCGCAAAAAATGTAAAGAACCAAATCCATGCAGAAACTTGTAACTTTTTGGCACGATTGTTATTGTGCGCATTGTATAATTTAAAAAAATTCGCCCAACGTGGGGCTCGAACCCACGACCCTGAGATTAAGAGTCTCATGCTCTACCGACTGAGCTAGCCGGGCTGTTAATACACCGCTCGTAGGAATGATATATTAATAGAAATCCATTTTATAATTAATTAATAATTTTTATTAAACAATAAATTATGTTAATTTTTAGATACAAAAACCACATCTTTTACGCTATTTGTATTCGCTCACTAATCTTTTTCTTAACAATACTCGAGCCATAACCGTAAATTGGTACCTATGAATTGTTAAAGTACCTACCTAAGTGTATAACAGGGGATACATACCTACGATTATACCTATTACTATGTTTGAGAGTATTTTCCTTTCATTTGGTTTTGAGCCTAAATTACCATGCATTTTATGCTCGATTTCAGATATCTATGCGTATTGACCACGCTCACCATCATCAGCTAAGCGTTTTGGATTTCATCGTAGTCCAACACCAAAGCGTGCTCTTTGCGTTCCAAGGTTCCACATTATGTGCCATACATTCCGCGAAAGTGAACTGTGGTGGTCTCACTTGCATCACATTTTCCTCTTCTAGATGTTCCTCACATTCATTCTGTCCCACGTATGGAGCCAACCGATTTATATGCACTAGGTACAGACTTGTTATAACTAGACCGCGCGTAACGTAGAGTTTACTATAAACGCCTGTTGTCAAGATAGGATAGGCAACCAACTGTTCAGCGCGGGGCAGACGTACGTTCTGCAGCTTGCTTTAGCCATGTTTATTCTAAATTTTAGTAGCAAAAAAAGATAACATATAGCTGTTAACTGTGTTAATCGAATTTATTGGTATTTTATTTGAACTAAATTGGTATAGGTATAACTGCCTTACTCTAGTCCTAATTTGATTTATATGTGTATTTTGGTGGTGAACACGTATGGTAAAATATACTCTTAAAACTAAAGATGTAAGTAGTAAGATATGATTATTTAGCGGATTTTGATTCAATATATGCCTATCCAAAAACCCAAATGGGCTGTTAACTGTTATTTATTTTTCTTAGACTGCTGATAACCATTTTGTTTACAACGCGGTGTGGTGTGGATTGAATGAAAAACCTAAACACATTTTCAGCAATTTGGCAAATTTTTAATGCATCGCTTGATACGTGCAACAATCCTCCACGATTTTTTCTAGTTAAAAGCTTTGAATGACTCTCTGATGCGAATATCGCATCCGTACATATGGAACATTTAACAGACTTAGCTATTTTTCTTGTAACAAAACCTGAAATATACTTAGTACCAGTAAGTACTTAGTTACGTCTATACCTAATAGGCAAATAGATATTGCCGTTGTCTTGCTGGTAAAGGATGTCGAATAATAGTTCTACGTTATTTTAAGTGAATGGGAAAGTCGAAAACGCTCGGTATTGCATTATTGTTTGCTTAACACCTTCGTAGGTACCTTTCTAAAATCGGCTTCATTCCCCGCAAATGCACTATGGTGGGAGTACATTTTTCTCTTCGAATGGCTCTGATCCATTGGCCCTTTAAACTTTTATCCGTTGAAAATCAGCATATTATTTAAAAATTTATCGACAGAGTACATGTTGATAGGCTAACCTAAGTTTATTGGTTTATTCTCAACAGAAATTTATCTGTTCACTAATTCGAGCTAATCACGAGAATGATTAATGAACGGAACATCTAAAATAACAGCTTATTTCATTATATTGCATATCATCTCAGCGATTTTTGCCCCGCGGTGCATTGTGTGTTGCATACGGTGTCGACAACACCTTAGATACGTTAAGCGCAGTCTAGTTATAGCAAGTCTCTGACTAGGTACA
>NW_022170249.1:44374573-44448720 GCF_008802855.1 Photinus pyralis
GGCGAATCTTATTACAAAGTAAATTAAGAAACATCTATCGATATTGATGCATACTTCAATGAAACGCTTGAATTGAGCACCGTCCATTTTTAAACATTCCCTTGTTAGGTAATTTAGCACTGCGTCAAACCTGAAATCTTGTTTTCGACATGTTAATACCCGATTTGCCATCAATATTGCTAATTGTGTTGGACATATCGTATGCGAAATAAATACTCCCACACATACGTCAAGAGTCATTACGCCTCACGGAACACAACGATCAATAGAATTTTCCATTATAAACACGTTAACACCAGATTTCGTCAAACCCTCTTCATATCATAATTTTTCGAATTGAATTTGTTTCAAAATGTAAGCGGCGACAGCGACGTACTACAAAAATCGAACGCTGGTATTCCCAATAGGAAATCTGGAGTCAAATGAAGTTTACCGAATTTAATAGAAGCGGGATGCCCTGGAGTGCAGCGCGTTTTGTTTATCTGTTCTTTGTTATACTTGTTTTTTCCTCGATGCGGAAACCGAAAAGGATTACGATTTCAATGTATGAAAAATTTTATTTGGTAAAACGGCAAACTTCAGAGTCGGGTGTTTATTACCGTAAAAAGCTCTGGGAAATATTTAATATTCATATTTAAATACCAACTGGATGCTACAATACGGAAAATACGGCACGGTATAAACCCCCCACATATTTTACCGTGGTGAATTGTAAGGGTTGGAGCTTTTTAGCGAGAATATATTTTATTGCGTTAAAGGAGAAAGTCCCGCCAGATGTTATGCTAAGCCCTCACTCTGACCTAAAAGGGATCTTGGAACCGCTTGGGACTAGCGGCCGACTTCATGTACAGGAATAAAGTTCGAACCGCTAGCGATTTAAGTTTTTATTTTGAATTCGGGGTTCGCATTTACATATCTTGTGCCCGCAAGTCTACAAATTTATACTGGAATCGATATGCTCAGTCGTCGTATACGTAATTGTTCTGTAATTGTATACAGTTCATACGACTGTGGAATATGAAGCATTCTGAAAGCCGGAAAGCGTATCAGCGAACATCGAACTTCCACCCTATCTATGAGTTTCCTTGAATGAGTTTAGAGCGCCTCGGCGAAGTGATCCGATTTAGGTACGTGTTTGTTTTCACATTTAAATTGTTCAAATAACCGTTTTTCTCACGTCTTTCGTCACATATTGCAGCTGAAAATACGCAATCTGCTGCCAAACTCAGAAACGCGAGCGAGCTAATATAGCAAAAAGTGATCAAAGGCTTAGATTCGCACACGGGACGATATTGGCGCCAGCGGAGATAGTAGAGGGAGTTTGGCATCCCCATGAGTGTCGTTTGATAGCGTAGTCTTACTAGTACGATATAATTCAGCGAGTCGAGAGGTTTTCCTGCGGCGGCGTTATAAGTTACGATAGCGTCGCGACGACCTTACATTGAGATGTTCGAAAAGTGGTAAAATAGAGGTTTTTAGTTGATCCGGTAGAATTTATTATGTAATCCTTGCTTTTCAAATAATTCACTTTAGCTTGCAAGCCAAAACACAAAAAATAACTAGGCTTCGGAAACTTATTTTTTAAAGCAAATCATAATCCGCATTGGCTTGACCTACTAAAAGAAATCTTGAAATTCAATTGAGATTTATATTCGCTTATCTCTTAAATAAAAAGCCGTTTCAATAACCCTAGGGAACAAGGATAGAGGAGGTCAGAATTTTGAATTTATTATATCTTTTATTATATTTCAGCAACAAAGAAAGAATTAAGATGGAAATGTCAGATTATTATGTTTCGACACCTACAGTATATATCTCTGTTCTCTTTCCTCCTCTCCTTACCAGGACTTCAATAATGCCAAAGGCCAAGGCCGGTTACAAATAAATTACAAATGTTAAGCCTCCATTTTCCAAAGCAAGTCAGCTTATCCCAACCGCGCGTGTTTTGGATAATAGTGAACCATATTCCACAAAGCATGTGCTTTTGGAAAAGTGGAACACTCGGTGCCAATTTTAGAACCACTAATTTTTTAATAATACCATGTACTGCACTCTCTCTCTCTCTCTCTCTCTCTCTAACTTTCTTTCTATTGGGCTACGAAGTCTGTTAATTAAGCAAATATCAAGCAGTTTTTTTTCGGAAAAAAATGACAGAAGTGTTGTTGCTCTCAATCAGTAAAAATCTGCAATCCCTGAGCGTTATGAATTTTAATAAATATCGCGTTGAGAGCCGAAAGGATTTTTGTAATTGCTCGATGGGTGTAGGTCCTAGAGAACACTTCGCCGAATGTCCACAACGCCGACATGATATTTTAATGGTCCATATCGCCGACTAGGGACACTGCACCGACAGTGCCCACATGGTCGACAAGTGTGCAACAGAACGCCGACAATACCCACTTCACCGATGGACACCACGCCGACGGTGTGCAAGGGACACTAAGCCGAACGTGACCACAACGCCGACTATTCGAAAAGCCAGGCCCCTCACAGTCTGTCCAGGTTTATTATGAATTTTTGTATGAGTTTGCATTTTAAAAAGTTGTAATGTTCCTAGGGGGGTATATCAAGCCGACACGGAAAACGTTGACTTACCCTATACTTACGGTTGGCAACTCTGGCAAAAACTACAAGCAGAGCCACCTACCTTTCAAATCGAAACGATGGTAGTCTCGCGGCACTTTTGAATTTGGATGACAGTCGGCTCGATATGGGTGGCACGAATGGACTCCTACGTTGTGTAATCGGTTCTTTTATGTGTTGGGCCGTGAGACATAATCGGGAAGGGAATTAAATAAAAGACAGAACTTTTGTGCGTAAGAAATGACAAGATCAAATAAATATATTAACGCACACACAAGACCATGCCAGGGAAACCTTCTACGGGACTAAAACCCTGGCATAGGCCACACAAATACATGAAATAAATCACCTACAGCAATAAAATGCAAGAGAAAATACACATAAATAAATCATCTCAAATTGTATGATAAAAATCAGATAATCAAATCAAATGCAATTAAACAAGTTCATAAAAACAAAATACACAAGACATCATAAATGCAGTGGAAAACATGATAAATCAATTCAGTATAAAAACACATCAAAATACCTGTACGATCAATAGAGATAACACAACTCGTCAAATAAACAAATTGCATGTACATAGGAAACATGTAAATGGTGTGGCTCTACTCCATCCTTCAGTTAACATATTTTAATTTAACACGAAAATACATGTGAGAATGCCATTGGCCAAATAGCAAGTATTCATGTGAAAATCGATTATCGCTCAAGCAGAACATATTTTAAATAGAGGAAATGTAAATGAGAGGGCCCCCACTCGTATTGCTAAGATGTTAAGAACTACAATCCGCACGAGACGAGTAAGCAACAGATACAGCGAAAGATCCAACTGCATTAGGTACCTACTCCACGGAGACAGAATTACCCACTCGCACACACAAACATCGAAACATCAAATAAAAGAGCCCCCCGTCGTATAGCTAATGCGCCACGAATAAGAAAGTAACAGATACAGCGAACAATCAAACTGTATTAGGTGCTTCCCTCACGGAATGGTTACGGGTCAATCGAACAGAGCAACATCACACCGATAATCAACTCCTCATGAATAACAGAAATAAATTACTTAATTAAACAAAATGATGGCATAATCATCTGTACAGTATTACACAAATATGATTCATCTAACGGTACTCACTCAAACAAAGGCATGGAGTACGCCATGATTCAGATATCGTAGTTTATGCAAAATCAGCAAAATGTAAATATCACATTGTGGCAAGAAATTCAATGATTAAATATCTAGTACAAGAAAGAATAAAATGGTTACTACCTGTAAATACATCTTCAAAACACCACCACCAAAAATAATCAAGAATAATAAAAAAAAACCGGGAAAGCGTGTGTCTTCCGTCGACCTCGTCGCCATCTTCTCCATTCTCCTAGCTTCGTTACGAAAATCCCCTAGTATTCGGCATCTGCGCAAAACCGTCATTGGTTATATACAGAGCATATTATATTTTTGTTTCGGATGTAAATGTGTGTTGCCTAACCATCAGGGTGGATTATCACAAAGTTTTAAAAAATGTCCTAAACCTACAAATAATCCAAAGCTGCTTGTTTCCACACTCCGTCGAATTTCATTAAGAATGTTTATCTGAGTTTGTAGTTCAAAAAATGTTCTAAATCTATAATAACCTAGCGTCAAAAGCTGCTGTTTTCATAAGTTATGTTCCCTCTTCCGTATTTTTGGTTGACTTAATTGAGAGTTGTTCCGTGTTGAAAATCTTTAATCCCAAATTAAGTGTGTAACGTTACAGGGCGTTCCATTACAAAATATTATATTGTTAGATATCTAGGTAACCGGATGTTAGTTTGCTTTTTTTTATTTTCGAGCCCTCATATCCTTCCCGAATCCTCTCAAGTTCGTCAAGTATTTACAAAGCTCATCTCAAGTTCCCCGCAAATTTTTACGTTCACTTCTCAATTTCTTATTTTCCTTTGAGTAATATAGAATTCTCCCAAACTGAAATCCACCACGAATTCCCTTTACGTTTCCCGTTGTTTCCCTCAATTACTTCTTAAGTATCTCTTAAGTCTCTCTTAGGAGGTACTCTAAAATTTCTAAAGTTTCCCAGTTTTTCCCGATTTCCCTCGAACCTTCTCGTCAAGTTTCCTTCCAGCGTCCTTCAAGTTTGTATCCATCAAACTTCCTTAAAATTAATTAATCTCTGATGTTCCTCTGTAACGCCGCGTACTCATTTTCATTCACCGATTTTTTCCAGTACGACACGATCAGGAAATTTTAGTTTCCATGACAGTGGCAGACCAGACTACGTTTCCTGCCGCCTGTCACTTTACTGGCCGCACCTGTCACTTTACCGGCCGCACCTCACGTGGTGACATTGCTAAATGTTTATAATGGAGAACTTATCACCAATTCTCACACGGAAACGCCTATTTGTCGGGAAGGACTTCCATAACATTCGCAAATTATCTCTCATGTTATATTGGTTCACTCATTTATTTAGGATTCGCATCTGCGTGAAAAATTCACCAGACATGTGTAGAAGCTCCCATAGTGAATCTACCTTCTAGGAAAATCTTGTCAAAGAATATGATAGATCAATGAGCAAGAAATTCATAAGACTGACTGCTTTTCGTGTAGGTAGCATATTTCCATGTGTATAAGATATTGCCGAAATAAACTGTTTGTCCAATTTAAAGGATACAATTTTACAAATCGGATGTAATCGTAAACGTTGAAAGTTTTTAAAAGAAAATATCAAGTGGCATTATATTTTCAAATAAAATTTCAAAAATTAATTCCGATTTACACCAGTAGCAGCACCGCAAAGTTAAAAGTAATTAAATCTCTCCCCTACATAAACTAATCCTGGATTACGAAGATTCGACAGTGAATTTTTGAAAATGATGAATAATTCTGGACAATTTTTATACAATCGCCAATACAAACGATGTTTTTTTAACAGACGAAAATTAAATTAACTACATATTTACTTAGGCACTAATTTGATTTAAATATGACTATGAACTACCTAACGTACTCTTTTAATTGCAAGTGATTAATGCATTAAAATTCATGCACATCGGAATTTTCGAACACAATGACGCACAAACAGTACAAACATGTAGCAAATAAGGGAACAAGAGAAAACAATAAATCTATATCACGTGGTATAGACCTATAAATACAAGCAGATTACACACAGATTTGAATATCGAGTTGAATTGCTCTTCTAGTCCGCCAACGGAAAATCTCAGAATGTTAGAGTTGTGAACAAAGCGTGAGTGAATGTAGAACAACTGGCAGTTGAAAATCAAATAAATTTTAAATGTAAAATTCAAAGAAACGCTTGTTGTGGAAAGGTATAGACGTTGAATGTAAGCGGAATTTGATTTTCCTGCTTCTATAAAAGTGCACCGAAAAAGCCGACTGCCACGCTGAAAATCTTTAGTCTTTACTGTCACTAAATAGTAGCTACTGCTCCTTTCTGTAACTGAAACAAATTGCAACTAAACTTATCTTTTTTGTAATTTATACAATTATTGTTCAGTCGCGTGACTAAAAAACTGAGACAATTGATAATAAATTATAAAACACTTGGCTATAAGCCGCTCGCAAATCGATTTGCTTACTTAGGTACTTCGCTGAAATTACTATTAGTAGCCTATTATTATTAATAATAGGCTATTAATAGTAATATTATTAATTGAAGGTGTATTAAATTGCTCAAGACGCAACTCTTGTTCGTTGTACGTCCCTACTGCCTTTTAATTTTACTAATTTTATTGCTTGAATGTCCTGTTTATAGTTATAATCACTGCATAATTGCTATTTAGTAATTTATGAAATAAGTCATAAAACTGTATAGTGTAATAATATCGGCCCCTCGTCTTTGCATGACAAATTTTCTTTGTGGGAAAGTAACTGGTAAGTTACAATATTTTCTGACAGGGTGAGGGTTATAACATTCTATTTACGAAGAACATCCTTATCATTAATTACAATTACGGTTGCATCTCTACTTTCGTTAATAATTTTTGTACGATGTAATTTCTATTCGAATAATCAGTAGTAAATGTATAATCGTGATTTTAACGATAGTTACTCTATTTGAAAGTCATAGAGTAGGTAATTTTTAACCAATGTGCAGAATGCATGCATACCAGCGGGTGCAATAAACTAACAATTGCACATTTTACTGCCGCCCTAGAGAGCAACCAATGAATACTAACAACGCTAACGTAATGTGGAAAATTGAAGTAGACATTTGAAAGAAATATTACACAAGTTTTTGTGGAATTGGCAAAATTCATTATGTGACTGGAGTCTCCATCTTGTGTAGCAACTCGCTCCTAAAAGCTTTACAGTACGCGATTTTATTTGCCCCGGAATTTCTGCGGAGTTTTGAATATGGAGTATAATAAAAAGTTACAGACATTTACGCTGCTGTGTTCTTCGACCTATTTGAAATCCGCGGTGAGGTACAAGATCAGACTAACAGTTTTAACAATTTTGAAGCATTATAAGACCCCCCTCCTTCATAGTCTTCGCTAGTGCCATTTAAAAATGACATTTCAGTTAGCACGTGCAAAATTCTCGCTGCTTAGGCTACATTTCAAGTAGATTCATTTTCAATATTTCACAGTACGATTATTTTCCTTACATAAACATTAAATCCAACAACATTCCCAAATGGATAGTTTTAGTTCATCTCCTAAAACGTCCTAAAGGTGTTTAGTAAAGCACTTCAAAGTCGCAGAAATAGTCCAGACACACAGACCAACGGAAAAAGCATAAACAACTCGAGCATTTTTATTTATGAATGTAGTTATGATATACACATTAATCACAAAGACGAATGGAATTCAAATTTAACATAGATTTCGTTGAATGGGATCAGTTTTAAGAATTCCAATTAGTTTATTGATGGATCATTACGGACTTTATTTTATAGGGCAAGAATGCGGTAATTGATAACGCAGATATAAATTCTATTGATATTTATACGTTACTTTAACACGAAAGCAGACCGTTAATCTTCATTATATGACGTACACAAAATAAAACAGTATTATATTATAGCCTTAATGGAAATTACATGTTTCTAATTGTAATTATCGCCTGAGCAAAAAATTTGTTTGTTATTACCATGAGTCATTTTGGAATTAACAATCTTCCTGTATAATCCGGACTCAGATTTACCTAGGTTTTTCTCTCTACCCCACTCATAATCAGAATCGCAAAAAAATTCTCCTCCCGAGGAAATTTCATATAACTAACAGATAATGATTTTGACAAAAAAACTATACGTGCTCAGGAAAATGTAATACATGCTCAACAACAAGTTATTGAAGTACTCGGCCCCACCTCGTAACTCTGCAGTAATGCAACTTACCTGTCATGAATCATGATGTGAATTAATATTATTACTCTCGGGCCTTGTTCCTGTAGGCATTTAAGAGCAGAATTTCCAATACCTGTTAATCCACGGAGTAGTTGCGAAATTCTTTGGTTTCAATTTTTTTATTGGAAATGAAATGTTAAAGAAGGTATTAGTACTATCATATAGGCGGATTTACTTTGAATTTGGTGATTTCGATAATTTTCAACTCCAATTGTTTCTATCTCCGGTTGTTAAATGTCAGAGGTACTGAGGTGGGCCACTCCCGTATTCTGGGCGAGACGATTAAGCGATTGTGATTGCTCCTAGAAGGGCGAGCGGACTCACAGACCCTCTTCATATAAGGCAAAAATCTAAAAAAAACTCAGTTTGTAAATAAAACTTTAAAAACCACAACTACACACCTGTGAGGTATTTTTGAATTTGGTGGGTTCATCATATTGAAAACCAAAAGGTACAGTAGTTCTCGCTAGCTATAGACCGCCCAATTGTGACCCAAATACCTTACTTCATCTCTTTGCGGACCTGATTACGTTAGATTCTTCACGAACACCAATCACACACCCAAGCGGGCCCTTTGCGTTCCAGAGCGTGCCATAAATTCCGCGAAAGTGGATTGGCGTGGACTCACTTGCATCACGATAATGGCTATTCTTTCAAATGGACTACCTACATTGGCACCTTCTTCTTTCCTACTGGTCCGTTGCTTGTGGCACTTTTTCGTACGACGGTGGATCGTTTTTTCTTCAATAGTGGAAGAAGGGTTCGTCGTGCAAGTACCGCCCATCAAGGTCGCGTTATATTACAAGAGGTGCCTACGATGTATTTCCACTACAACCGCCGCGCCGTCCATATTGCGAAACGCAAGGGTTTTAAGAAGAAGGCTATATAGCGAATATTCTAGAATCCCGATACACATCGAGGCACTATGAAAGATTAGTCGTCGACGATAAGACACTGAGGCAGATGTAACACATTCTTTCCGAAGAAATATGACGTGTTTTATTGAGAGCGTTCCTGAAAGACCGGCGTTTACTGTATAAGCTGTATAAGCTATAACCTGATCGCGTGTAGTTCCAACATCGATTCGCTTGTGTTATATGTTATAACTTATGAGTGATAAATCCAAATTAATTGTTACAAATTGATTTATTTCAAGACTGGTATAAATTCATTGATAATTAATTGTGAATAAATAAATCACGAAATTTACGTTACATTAATGAGTGTGACCGTGAGGCCTCCCCTTTGACAGAAACATGATACCTCATATTTGCAAATGGGTGTAAGATTCTACCACGCTTTCCCAGAACACATAAAATCTATTTGATATACAAACATTTCAAACAAATAGTTTCTCACGTCTTCAATAATAGTATATTAAGATACAAGTGTATAATCAAGTCTTTAAAGCACGCGCAACGAGTTTAAGGGCACGACGCAAAGTGGAGTGCCTTTAACGTTGCAAGTGCTTTAAAGACTAATTATACACGTGTATCTTATAGTATTTTTTATTATACCTGCAGTATAATTTAAAAATAGGGAATACAATGAAGTCATATTGACGTTATACTCGAATACGTGTCTAATTAAGTGGGCTGGGTGTTCGTAATTTCACGATTGCCATGGAAATGTCACTTGACGTTTGCTTATAAAAATCATCGTCTTTGTGAATTAAACGATTTCCGTTGAAAAAGATAATACACCGCCCATTAAATCGATTGTTGTAAAATCTAAACAAACGTTGGTAGGTGTAAAATCCAAATCCAGTAAAGCCTATTATAAAGAATATGAAAAGTTGTTTCCATGGATGAATAGGAAGTTACTTACGAATACAGTCTTAAATGCATCCATAATGCTGGCATATATGAAGGAAATGTCAAAGGTATTTAAATCTTCTATATTTTGGTGCATTCATTCAAAACTTTAAAGCAGTGCTGCGATTAAAAAGTGGAACAGATTTGGAAGCATACCCTAAATTACGCGCGTTTGTGAAAGCTTCAACCAAAGGATAGGTACAAAAGCAAAAGAAATGTTCTGCATTTACAGAAAGCGACCTAAGAGGATTTTTTATTTCATCCAGATGACAGTTTCAAAAGTCATACTTGAAGTATCGTTACTTAGCAACTTTAAAGCACGTGTGTTTTAAAGGCCCTTTTTCGCACGCATTTGAGTGTTTAAAACGGAGATTGTGATTCAGGTATAATAAAAAATGGTTTTACATCGTTCGATGAGTTTTATGTCAATGTTGCATGTTAGGTAATAGTTTTTTGTATCAAAGTTTGCTCCTTTAGATATTACTACATGATATCTTACCAATAAATGGAGAGGTTATTGAAATCACTCAACAATTTGGTCTTGAGATTTCACCGGATCTTTACGTTTCCAGGTCCCAAGTCCAAAAAAGTGGTTTTTAAAAAATGTCCGTATGGATAATTGTTCTAAACAAGGTTCAACCGAAACTACCCGACCACTTTGGCTGAAATTTGATGGTATCGAGAGCTGAAAAGCTTTTGCAGGCGATTCGAAAAATGGCAAATGCGTTTTTGGCAATAAAATCGATATCTATTGAATTGCACAACTTTGTTAGGAGTAGATCGAATTGGCTGAAATTTTGTACCAAAGGCCCTGAAAGCTGAAAACTATTGGAAAATGGGAAATGTCCTTTTGGCTATAAAATTTATATTTATTTAATGAGCAACAAAATTTTGATTGAGAGAAGGATGCGGAAATTTTAAGTCACGCGTTAAGAAGCTATCAATGAGTTGATTGTGAAATAAAATTCAGTTGTGGACAAAATAACAGCCGTGCGATTTATTAGCTACACCTACGATTCTTGGATCTTTATTTACTTATTTATCGACTTACTACAAATATGAGAATGTTTGTCTCTTCAAATTTGGAATTTTCTCCAAAATTATACATGTCGAATTCATTTTCACTTTTTAATTACACACTTTTAACTTTTATTCCATTCAGTTGCTCTTCTGATGTCAGTGCTTTTTATCTCGAAAAGATCCACTTTAACGGTTGGCCTCAAACCTTTCATACGGAATACTTTAAAAGTGGTTTGCTTTAAAATTTTAACCACGTGGTTTTATATAAAATTATAGGTTTCAAAAATTAGGGCAAACTAATAGGCTGTTTACATCAATTAATCAATCAAAAATCTGTGCAGATCTTTAATATTGTATGACGTGGAAGGTATGTCTATTACAAACAGTAATGATAAAGAAAAGAATAAACAGAAAAGCGATACGTGCGAGAAACCTATTACTGATGTAACATCAGTTTTTTGAAAACCTATTAATTACATGACGGACAGTCGCATGTAGATATAGGTACACATAACTAATAGATGTTTTGCATTACCAAATTAGAAATAATAGTGAACTCATCTTAGTTTTTGTCACACTATAGTAGGCGTAAACAAATCGATGGAAATTATAATTTTGATCTAAATTTCGTTTCATCGAAACCTATTTAATGTACACACAACTTATACATAGATATCGCATCTGTGATACATTTTTACCGTATGACATGGTTATAGTATGGTGGTACCATTGACTTATCTGTAGTATCACATGCAACAAGACATAAAGAACTCAGTGGTATCAACCACAGTGTCAACCTCGCATCAGAAACTTGTGAATAACATACTTTCACCATAACAAATAGTGGTAACATCTAACATTTTATTAATGTCATTTATAACTTTTCAGATCGAAACAATTAATCAGCTACTAGGAACGGCACTAGATGCGTAAAAAGCCATTTTATATCCGCGTGTACTTGAAATATTTTAAATTTACGGCTTTGATATTACCTCAAGTTGCCGTGCCCGTTGTTTTGTTTAGCAATAAACATTTCAAAATCTGTATATAAACTACTCTGATAGGCCATTTAATNTCTCATAAAGGGAAGAAACAGGGCATTTCCTTTCATCGGTAAGACATGTCATTTATCATGTTGTAGGCGAGGTTGTAGGTACCTAGTTTATGTTTCTTAGTTTTCCAAATGAACCAGTACTTCGAGCAAAATGGTTACCTAACATTTGTAAATATATCTCAAGAAAAGCTCTCGAAATTTGCTTTTGTGCTCACAACGCTTCATTGACTGTGATTTCGACCAATGGTTGCACCGGAAAATGTTCATCAAATATCTCGTCAAATATGCAGTAGGTACTATCAAAACTTGTAATGAACCTGAGATCAACCAATCAATTGTAGCTATTGATCAACACAGTGAATTTAATCAACACAGTGGATTTAATGGGAGTTGTCAAGTTGTAGTGGCTATAGTAAACTGGCCTTAATTATACTAATGGAACACATCGATGTATGTATATTTAGATTTGTAATCAATGATTATATTAAATCTGCATACTTTCCCATCCTTGTCTATTTTGTTTACTTTACCACGAGCATGTATTTTACTCCTTCTAGTTCTATACGTTTTTTTTTGTTATTATTCCTATTAGTGGAAAGAAAATTATATCTCTACGCCATTGAAGTGAGACGCTAATGATAACGGAAGTGGTGGTGGTACTTTAATCACAGTTAGAGGCCACTTTTGGTTCCCGTGGTCTACGATATAGGTACACATAACTAATAGATGTTTTGCATTACCAAATTAGAAATAATAGTGAACTCATCTTAGTTTTTGTCACACTATAGTAGGCGTAAACAAATCGATGGAAATTATAATTTTGATCTAAATTTCGTTTCATCGAAACCTATTTAATGTACACACAACTTATACATAGATATCGCATCTGTGATACATTTTTACCGTATGACATGGTTATAGTATGGTGGTACCATTGACTTATCTGTAGTATCACATGCAACAAGACATAAAGAACTCAGTGGTATCAACCACAGTGTCAACCTCGCATCAGAAACTTGTGAATAACATACTTTCACCATAACAAATAGTGGTAACATCTAACATTTTATTAATGTCATTTATAACTTTTCAGATCGAAACAATTAATCAGCTACTAGGAACGGCACTAGATGCGTAAAAAGCCATTTTATATCCGCGTGTACTTGAAATATTTTAAATTTACGGCTTTGATATTACCTCAAGTTGCCGTGCCCGTTGTTTTGTTTAGCAATAAACATTTCAAAATCTGTATATAAACTACTCTGATAGGCCATTTAATTTATCTTTCTGATGTCAACTATGTTTTAGCAGAGGACAACAAATTTATTCATCAATAAGTGGCACAAAAACCTGAACTTTTCACCAGTCTTGGGTTCGTTTAAAAATTTGTTTTGGATTTGCCCCCCCGTATAGAAGCATTGTCCATTTAAATTGACTTTATTAGAGGTACCCAAAATATCGTTATTGTTTGATGTAAACAACTAATCTTTATTGAACCAGCCATATGAAATGATCTCTTTATAGGTGCTAGATGTCCTTCTTTTATGTGAATTTTATATTGAATATAGGTAAACTGGTGACGTAATATGGCAAAGGTGTTTGTTAATTTTAGATTCATCTCGATGCCTAACTTCGAGGCTCAAAAAAGTATGTCCAAATCGTTTGCGGTTTTTTTTCTAAACAGTTTACTGCCGACCTAAATATCATAAGAAGCTTTTTAAAATGGTTGTTATTATAACTAATACTTCCGTATCTAATTGATAGGGTAACAACTGCTTTCACAAAGTTAACACAAAATTACTCTACCAATCAATACGAGCAATTATCACCTGAGTAAGGAGGCTTACATGAAATATTTGCAGTATAATAAATAAGTATACCTTTAAATTAGCATTAAATTACGCATATTTCAGATGAAACGTTTCCTATTTAGTCTTCGAGGATTTCAGCTTTAAAATGTCTCTATTCAATATTGACCACCTACTTTTCTAGGCAAATACAATCAAAAATTGGTGGGCGCCCATTAAGTTCTTTGCATAAGACAATAAATTCTTTCCATTGTTAGTCTACTTCCTAAAAGTCACTCTTTCTTCTACGTTAAAGTGGCATCACTTTCTTTGTGTGGTACGTTACTTTGTTTACTCATAAATTAAAAACGTGCCAATATGTTTAACACCTATCAATAGACATATTCTTACTCTAACCACCACCATAAATTAAAATACACATTGAATTGTGTCACAGTTGAAACAGTTGAATCGTTAATTAATTGCATTGATTAAACTTTACATCTGACGTCCAATATCATTTAATTTAATTTATAATAACCTGATTCATTTTGTTGATAATATTCAAGAATTGGGTAGTAATGGCGCTAAGATATGGTGCGTAGTCGTCGTTAGACCTCGGAGTGACATACACGATATTTACATATTTCGCGAAGTGTAGTACTTATTTCATGTATGTACTTCATACAAACTTAAGATATGAGAATTTCGACTTCAGTATCAATTACAAATTAAATTTAGAGCAGATTATACAAACATTGTTTATAGAACTTAATTGAACGTATAGTTATGAAATGTCTGAAGTAGGGTAAATTAACAAAAAATCATTTTGTGTTTAGTGAAGTTAATAATTTTGTAATAAGACGTTATGGGGACTTTGAAATTTAGAGAATTAGGAAGGTAAGTTGCACTTATTTCTTGTTAAACTAGTTCTTACGCTTAATTAATTACTGCCGTTGATAAAGGTAATGAGAAAATAGTTAGGTACTCATTGTGATTAATTTTTCTCTTGCATTACCTTACTTAAAAGTAATCGATCGATGAAAAATTTTATATTTTAAAATTGTGTTCGGTAAAATTTATGCCCGAATTGCAGTGTGTAAATTAAGTGATTAACTTTTGGAAACGGTGACAGTAATGGTTTTATTCAAATAAAAAGAAGGGCCGTTAAAGTGGCCAAAAGTGAACCTAAACATTTCGTATATGAAACAGTACTGGAAAAATTACTTATTTATCATAAGATTAATTTGAAGTAGGCGTATTAGATCATTCTTGCACAAATAAAATACCTGCATGTAATTAGTTTAGGCGAATTAATTTTATATGTGGGCATCTCCGGAACGATTTGCACAATTTTATTAATGAATGTGGTACATTATTACTTAGAGAGGTTATCTACATCTGAGATTAACCTCAAGGAGTGCAGATTTTCTTCAATATGTACCCCCAATTCTCGCAAAACGCTCACCGTAAAGAAATATAATTAATAAGAAAATTAATTTACTTGATTAATTGGTGAACATTAGCTGTTAGAATTACAATTTCGATGTATCCTAACCTAAATTTGTATGTAATAATTAATGATAACATTTGATCTCTTCTGTGGGCACAGTGAATCTGAATTAATTTTTTGTACCAATTTTAGCACGTGTCTAGTTGACAATGCTCATAAATAGAATTAATATAACGAATTGGAGCACCATCAAAATATTGTTTTTCGCCCTACCCCAACCCAATACGCATTTTTGGGTTGGTGAACTTTTCAGTCGTACATCCTTTTTCGTAATTTTCACAATACTTAGTACACCATCATTACTTTGACGCGTGACGCTGAAATAAACGGATTGAATATGTTTGTCTTATTAAACCCATCAAATTCGTATATTTAAGTCAGGGATAAATTTGGATATGGCATTTTGTTAAGTGTATTTGGATGATATCAACAACAGTTCCAAGTTATGCATACTAAATGTGTTATTAACACATACAATGATGTAGGTAGTTTGGTTACATCTTTAGAAATGTGCTCCATTAATAAGCTAAGCAAATATTTGACTAAGTGTCCTGTTACTTAAGTAACAGTTGTGGTCGTGGTAATAATCTATTTAAATTGATTTGATCAAATTCGGTTTGACGATGTAACCTAATTTATTGTCTTCTTCCGTATCTATTTAACAGTTCTAAATTTCTGTAATGTACACACATTTCGCACTCTTCTCATCATATTTTCTATGTGTATATCGTTAAAGCAGATTTTTTCTGTCGGTACAAATTACGTTTACACATGGAATTCAGATATTGAAATAGCAAATCTGAGTTTAAGTGATGATGATTGTATATGAATTAACGAATGTAGAGCATCTGCACGCATAAACAAACCTCTTAAATGGGATTTCCTATAAAATCTAATAACAATAACGTTCATGGTTATAAAAATTAGGTCGCTATGATAATTATTCAGTTAATGTATAGAATGGTTAGGGGTATGCACTTTTGTCTTTGCCAAATCAGGTCGAGTTAAACATTCGCAAATTACATATTTCAAAGAAGCAAAAAGTTCAATGGGACAAAATTTATTCTTAGAATTCGTGTGAACCAAAACAGAGGATATACCCTACCCATATTTTTAAACCCGCAAGTGAATAAACTAGCAGATCACTATTTAGGTAAAATGCCTAAATTAAGTGACCGGTTCTTTACGATGGCGGATGGTTGTGATATCCAGCGAGACTGTTATACAATGCACTGCTTCAAATGATATTTATCATTATAGCTTCTAGCTTGAGGTAGGTGGCTATTGTGATCACCGTTTTTTGGACATTTCATCAAATGTCGACGTTTTAGATCATTTTAAGCAACTTTTAAAGAACAACATTTTTTCCGTCTGTAGGTCTGTGCGTAGGTTCGTACGTGCGTAAGTTGGCAATTTTTCGAGGTAACGGCTCGACGAATTTTGTTCAAATTTTGGACATGTATATTAAGCATACTGAAACGAAAACTAACGAGCCGGATTTTTGATAAAACATTTTCGAGCGCCGCAACGGCATCGAACTTTTGTTTTTCAAATAGCAACCTATAGTATTTTACATTATTAACCAGGTAAGTGAGATTTTACTGGCGATAGGAGAAGTTGACTGGCGAGCCGTCAGGCGAGCCTGTCATCTCCTAGAGCCAGTAAAAACTATTACCTGGCGTATAATGTACAATATTTTATTTGTTACTCATTTGTAAACGTAAATAATTAGTTCTTAACTTGATCTCGAAGAAATGTCTAAAATATCATATTATCCATGTAACAGAGACTTCGCATTAATTCTGGCCAATGAAATTACTAGATTACTAACTTGTAAAATTTTTACACGTCGGCTGTCAGTTTTACAAGTCAGTAGCGTTTAAAGATGACGTTTACCCGTTTGCGTTTTGTCTTGTTAGTCAACGTTTACAACTGAGTAACAAATAAAAATGTTTTTTAAGCTATTCGAAAGACCTTATTTTTCTGTGTACAACCTATAAAAATTGTGCCAGGTTTTATTACAAAAAAACTGAGAAACAAAATTTAAATAAGTTTGTACGCTGTTTAGAAGGTCTCGTTTCCCTTATCGGGTGGCTCCACTAATTAAAGCAGGTACCTTCTGTCTTCAACTCCTACAAATAAATAATTCCGGAACAACACTTTTCGTAACGAAGCGCCTCTAGATACCATCAATCAAGCGGGTAGCGGCCATATATGTACGGTGTGTTCATAAATTCCGGTACATAACCCGAGTGCTTCGTTACAAGACTATTACGAAAAAACAACCAACAAAAATTACACTAGAACTATTATGAAAACAGTATCCTAGAGATTATAAAAAAGAGAAGACTGCGTTCATTAGAAATTTTAGAGAGAATGTCTGACAGTACAGCAGGGACATATATTGTTTGGAAACAAATTCAACGCTCATCCCAAGAATTCAATGAGACAGGTCGGCGCTAGAAGATATAAAAGAAGATAAAGGATGGGAAGGACAAAGCAAAAGGTAAAATGCTACGGAGCAAAATATTGAGGGAATGTAAAAAAGGGTGTTCGCCCGTCCACCGATGTGTTCAACACATAGATATATTCAAGAGCCATCAGATTTAGTTTAGATCATTGAATAAGCACCTTAAAGAAGTATAACGCCCGTGTTAACTGATGAAATAAGAAATTCTGCCCAGGATTCTGTCGTCCCTCTGTTGTGGGGGAAAGTGAACCACAAATTTAAAGCTAGTTACCGACCTTGCAGATTTCTTTACTTCTTTAAAATTTCAACGTTGCCAGATTTTTGGCAAGCGCTTTGAGTTTGAATAAACTAGATTAAAATATTCAATAAGCTTTTATTCAATGCCAATAACAATATTATGTAAGGGAGGATCGATCTGAAATGTAAGATCATAAGGAACAATAAATAAAGTAAAAAATGTAGTTTAATCTAATAAGAAAACAACAAGAACTGTTCTAAGGACCACTATCTTTACATAATAAACAATCAAACTTTACCTAGCTCCATATAAGGATCTGGTAAATATGACAACACCGTTCAACTCTGATAAACAAGGAAAACAAAGGACCCCTAAGTATAATTGATTTCCCTGTTTAAAATAGTCATTATTTACTGCCCGAGGCCAAATATCCTTCAATATTTGTGGTAATTAACCACTTTGCAGTGTATGCAACACATCTTACACCAACTTCAGGTTTTCCTATGTAGTTATACTTCTTATTCAATGGTTTAGATGTTGTGTACCGACAGTAAGTCACTATTAAATTTTTGCAGAGCAATAAGCCAATAAACCTGGACAACTCATATTTATTTGCTTATGATACGTCGCAACACTCGCAACGGCTACGGAGACGACGGCGACTACCCATGAAAACAAAAAAAATCACTTAAATATGTGCTCTTTTGTCCTCCCATCTGTCTAGTTTATTTTTTCCTAATTTATACATCCACAAAATTATATTGCCATCTTTGTAAGATATAAAAAATGAATTAATTTACATTTTACCACCTACCTACCTAATACCTAATTCATGTTTAACTAGAATTTAATTTTTTTGGTTCCTTATGAAACTTCAAATTTATAATTTTAATATATATAATTTGAAATGCATATACATATTATTCATATTTTATTTTAAGGCCAAGCTCAGACGACATTACGTAAAAACAACCCGGTGATAACTTTCCGGATATCATGTGTTGATATTAATCCCGTAATTACGCGGAAATTAATCGTATGAGATTATTAAGAAATTATTTAAAGTCAATTGAGCATATCGTCGTGAAAAATATTACAAATTTAATATTTGGCGCCTAACACTACGAATGATTTGCTCTAATTCTTTAATTCGTTGAGTATAAAAAGATATCAATAATAACATTTTTATTACTCTAAGAACCATAATGCATTTGAACGTAAATTTATCTATCTAAGCACAGATAAGCTTTATTGAGTTTCTACAGGTTAGTACTTCTAAACAAAAGATTTAGAAAATAATTTGTTTGACATTTTTCCATGTGAATTTCCAAGTGGTTATATGTCGAAATAATATACGTAGAGACTTTAATTAGCTTAATGTATCATAATAAGAGCATCAATAATGTCAATACGGTCGTAATATAGATATGATAACTAATATTCTATTCAAAAGTCTTGACCACTCTTGACCTAATGAAAATATTTCTAAATATCAAGCGATAATAAATGACCTATATATTTATGTTTATCAAACTGAATTATATTCAGTTATGTAATTTTTCTTAGGCATGATTTCATCTGACTAATTATTTCTTGTTAAAAATTGAAAATACAACGATTATTTTAGTTTGATGAATTGTATATGACGCCGACGATGTATATCTCTAATGATATGATCGCATATTTTTAACCTTTCTTAATGTTGCATGACAATAAACTAAAATGGCCATAAATTTTAATATATTATCTATGTTACAATTAGCAAATTGTTATCAAGGTTAATGAACTCCGAATTCTTCCTTTCTGAGGAATACTTTTTGCAGTCGTACGGATCTAAGTATTCGAAGTTATTATTACATTCTGTTCTGGTTGTATTGTTGCACTATATGTACTGTAGGTAATACCATTGTTTAAATACTTTTAAACAATGGTAATACCACAGATGTAATACTAATATTTACGGTTGTTCTCTATTTTTTATGTCAAAAAATACATATAATACAAGGATCAAAGAACACATTTACATAACTTTTCATAGGCTCAATAAAACAAAGAATGGCGTATCACATTATGGGATGAAGTTTTATAATGCATTACCCACGAAAACTGAAAACTTAGATTTACTATCAATCCCTATTGTAAAGGAATATTTAAAATGTCTAGCATTCTACTCACTAAACGAATTTTTCAACAATAGTTTCAATGACTTAGATTGCTAGGTCTATTTGTGGAGATGTTTATATTTGTTGTCTAAATGTAGGTAAGTATATTTATTTTGTCCTTTGTCATTTTACCTCATTGTAATTTGTCTAAGAAAATAGGTTTTTTAATTAATGTCCATTTATGCCTGTGAAACAATGACGTGTGAAAATACTTGTCGGGATAATATCATCACTAATAAACTATTATGTACAGGGTGTAAATCGAAAAGTGGAAAAGTGACATTTAACATGGGAAATTACTTTTTCTTTGCGCAAACGTTTCCTAATTATTTTACGCAAAAATACTTCAAATAAAAGTTATAGAGATATAAATTCTGCACCTAAGTAATTAATGTGAAACGATTATTCTACCTCTTTTTGTACGCGTAAAAATTAATTATAAAGAATCTGTTTTCACGAGTTTTTAGTCTAAGTATCCATGGACTATGATAAAAGAAAAACACTTTTCGATTTACACCCTGTACGCATGCATACATACAAAAAAGTGTGTTAAAAGTTTGTCCTAGGGTTTGTTGTGAATTAACTCGTTTAATAAGTCGACGTCAAAAATCAGTTAAGTAATTAGTAACTAATATCGTCAATGCATTACCACCTTGAATATACCTACGTCCTATCCTATATTGACGGGATTCACTGCCCTAAACCCCATTTGGTCCCGTATTTTGAAAATTCGCACATAACTCGTAAAGTACTTTGCAATAGATACTTTCCTAAATGCCTTAATAACACGAGTGACTCCGATATATAAAAATGGTTACAAAACTCCTTTTAATTTCCGTTCAATTTGTTAAAATAGGTACCTATTTGAGAGGCTTATATATATTTGTTATCTCACGATATTCTACTTAGTAAACTGGGAATATATAACTTTAGCATTAGTAACAGAAGTCAATTTGTTAGTTACATAACATATGTTACCAACGAAATTGCCAGTGACTCACGGAGTTTCCCCAAGGAACAACCCTTGGTCCGCTGTTATTTTTAATTTACATCAACGACTTGACTTCAAATGTGAATTGTGATTATATACCATATGTTGATAATATAAAGTCATATTTAGTATTTTTTCAAAAACTGAACTTAGTAATTTTTATTTTTGATAAAATAAAATAAGCCAGCCAGCCGGCCAAAGTGAGATTAAAAGCTATCTTTTACAAATAAATTTGCAAAAATGCGCTAAAAAGCAAGTGATTCTAAACAATGTAAAAGATAATACATACGTTTTCTACAAGAATGACGTAATTCCTCGCGTAATTCAGATTTTGAACACTCACGCACGATCATACCGAAACAAAAAACACAGACTATAAGAAACTATAAGACGTTACTCTACCCGAATCCTAAATTACACTGAAAGCAGGTAAATTGAGATGCGCCAGTCTTATCAGTAAGTGACCGAAAACAGCATGTGAAATTTCTTCTTTTTTCGACATATAAGTTTCTAAGATGTTTACGGCAGCGAATATTATAGGCGAAATATACATACGTATGTACTTGAATGGATCAATTGGAGCACTTTAAATTAGAAATAGCAAGGAAAAATGGAACGTCCTTGATTATTCAATGTAACTTCTCGCATTCGGTGACAAGTCGTTTTAACATATAATTTTTATTAATATTTCGTAAGGAAAATCACTTTTTAAGAAAATATCGAAAACATTTTACTGTAGGATACGTAGTCCTTTGATTTTGTGTTTTAAAAAGGTACGATATGAGTGATCAGTCGAAACTTTTGCCCTGCACGAAGTCTTTGGCTAAAGTGAAGCAAGTAGGTACCGTTTAGAATTGGGTTTGAATTATGCCAGTTTTCTAGGGCTTTAAGCCACGTGCAATCCTGAAATGTTAATGAGTATCTCAACTTTCGAACTGTGCACCCTGGTTATGTTCCTCGCCACGCACCAGGGCGTAATTGAATTGAGGTACATTTTAGAATTGGGTCTCACGATCGAAATTGTACCTGTTTTGTGTACCAGAAGTCTCAAAAATGTACCAAATTCTGTATGAAAGCGATGGAGAATTTCAAGTTTCACATTGTGCACACTCTACTCATTAGATGTGCACATTCTGCGTGCAAGGTCTTTATTATAAGTACACAATGATGCAAGCTTGAATGATCTCAACTCTCAAACTGTGCGTCCTTAGGTGATCTTCACCCTACAGGTCTTGGGCATAAGTGAAAAGAGATTACGTGCGAGAATTAGGTTTCACCGTCGGACTTGTCCCTGTTTTGTGCGCCCAATGCCAGATACACGTCTTGAAATATAATTCGTTATGAAGCTAATGTACGAAAATGCACGTTTCTTATTAGTGTATTTCCAAATATAAGAAATGCGTTATTGTTGACAATGGCAGATGTCA
This sequence comes from Photinus pyralis, assembly GCF_008802855.1. Lineage (NCBI taxonomy): Eukaryota > Metazoa > Arthropoda > Insecta > Coleoptera > Lampyridae > Photinus > Photinus pyralis. The sequence continues at coordinate 44,397,008 of NW_022170249.1, forward strand.
GATCTTATAGTGGTAAAATCTGCCGAGTACTTTCGTCTTGTTTAGCATGGCAGCAGGCTTGCGCCTTATAGATTAGTCGACCAATAAAGTGCAGCCAAAAAAATACGAATGCTGGAAATTTTACACATTAGCTTTTACATACTAAAATTAAATGAAGACACTCGAAATGTTGGCTTATTCCCCCACAGCCATTAAATGTAATTATATTTGTCGGTTGTCGGTGTATAGGTCTATTAATCTATCTGTATGGCGTCTGAAAATAATGTTTTCTTATTTGTCTACAAGGAATTTTCACAGTGAAGTCCGCACAAATAGAGGTGGTAGATCTGGAGGAGAATATCTATCTTAGAAGTGAAGCGTCGGAAGTGGATAGGATCACCGTCCAAAATATTTGGGTCAATGCTGCTTATCTAATGCAAATTATTTCATTAGTGAAGCATTTAATTATTTATTTATTTATTTATTTATTTATTTATTTATTTATTTATTTATTTATTTATTTATTTATTTATTTATTTATTTATTTATTTATTTATTTGTTTATTGTCTCTGTTGTTCTGGGTCCTCAACATGCTTTCGCTCAATCATTAAGGGTTCACGATGGTGTGTGGTGTTTATAGCCTGGGCGATTTACAAAATATTCACAAATAAATGCTTTCATGTGTTTTCTGAACCGTTTGGACTTAATAACTTAAAAGAATTTGGAACCCCATTATAAATAATAAATAAATAGTGCACATGGTTTCGGGGATGGATGCAATGGTCAACTTGGCTTCTCACAGTTCAAAGATTTTTCTATTTTATATTTCATTTGTGTGGAAATTTTACAAGATTTAATGATTTTTTTTGTTTTAGTTGGAGACAGCTTATGAAGATTTTACTATGGCTTCAAATTTTACGATCAGTTGTAGGACGTAAGTATTCTTTAATTTTTGTGAATATAAAACACGAAAGAAAATATAAATTATGCCCTACAGTAATTTATGAGTTAATGAGGGTAATAAATCAACAGAAAATCAGTGCGGCTCACGATGTGTGTAATACGAACGTGATAATTGAATAATATACGATCTAAACATCTGTCGTTATAAATGCAGCCACTTATCGTATGTATAAATAACGAATACACTCATTGCATATCCAAGTATTAATAGACTGTTAATTGTATAATTAATAATCTAATCTATATTTAGAACTGGTCTTAATTTTTGTTGTATTATTATTATTTTGTTCGATTTCTTGATTACACAGTGCTTTACGCGTACGTAAATTGCTCTCAATTTTTTGCAATTGACACACTGCCACAGTCCAAATGTTGACAAATAGTATTTACCTAACATCGTGCCCTTCTTCAATTCTAAAAAAAAGGAAGTTTCAGTTTGAACTTTTCCATAACCTGTCCTATATTATACTCCTATATAGGAAGTACTAAAATTTGCACGTCAGGGCCGGATATTCGATTCGGCTGATCCTGAACCAGAGGCGCAACTAGGGTGGGGGGGGGGGGGGGGCTAGGAACGGTAAGGCCCCCAAAAACCGAAATTATCCCCCCCCCCCCCCCGCGCCATGCGACTAATCATAATTCGTGTATGCAGCTGTACTTATTTGCCCTGAAAACCTGTATTTTATTTTTGAACTCGCTTGCTACCCAAGCTGTGATCACTAGCGCAGCAATGTATATAACAGAGTTCTAGCTAGATGAAACAGTTGGCTACATGAAGAAACGTTTTTCCGAAGAAAGTCTTCAAATGGCAAAGGCTGTGGATAGTTTCTTCAATTTGGACTATAATGGATGCAAATATTTCATTGATCACTACTCTCAAGAAGTAGAACTGAAAATTGATACCAACTTACTGTTTGCGTACTTAAATGTTGATTGCTACGAACATCATGAAGAACAAAAAGCAAGAGGTCAACTATTCGAATCTGAAGGCAATTTCATGCCGACAAACGTATCCCAATGTATATAAATTGTTTCAAGCTGCAATCATATTGCCAGTTTCTTCAGTAACATGTGAAAGGTAATTTTCGGCTATGCGAAAAGTTATGAGCTGGTTAAGAACAACAATGGCTCAAGACCGTTTCTCGAATATTTCTCTTTTATATATAGAAATAATTTGATAAAATTACGTTTGGTAATGTTAATAATATGAGTGTGATGCTCAGAATTCAGAAAATGTTCAGGTTAGTGAAATGGGAAAAGAGGTATAAAAATTGGATGCTGTTTTGGAATGGGCTTCATAATATACACCGCGATGTAACACCCCCCCCCCCCCCCCCCCAAGTTGAAGTCTAGTTGTGCCTATGCCTTTAACACTATTCAGTCGTGTTAACCCTGGATTTTTTTCAACCGAACTGTTCCTCGCAAATTAAAAAAAAATGCGGTGATTAAATTTCAAGTCTTCCTCTAGGACCTTCTTAATGTAAAGCCACATGAAGTGCGATACGTTATTTGCAAGCGTATCGAATTTTTTAAGTAACCTCTTCCTTTTTAATTCCACCGAAAACCGCATTTTCTACTGATTCAGGATACCGTAGTTAGTTTACGGTGCTTAGGTATTGGCAAACTTTTCAATAGATTGCTCATTTACCTATGTACAGTAGTGGTAAGGAAAGGATACTTTATTTTGTTTTGGTGCGCTAACAAAAATTAATTTTTTTTAGAATTATCATCAGAAGAAGAACAAGGACAACCATGTGCAGACTTTAAAGCCGGAGACGACGATTTGCAAGGTTACGATTTTATTAGTCGATTTCGATTAGACATTCCTGAAACGCAATATCCTGGTGTAACGAGAGTGCGAGGTTCCCATAGGATGCAAACGGCGTATAGACTAGATAAAGAAGCTAATTTAACTGTTCCTACAAGGTGAGTACTGTACTGACTATGTAAACGCCCAAAAATTGGGAAATGGCACTAAATTTTGTTATGGAGACTATTTAGTTTAAAGTTTGCGCAAACGCTAAGTGATGGACCAATGACAAATTGTTTGACATGGTTTGCACAGTGTAGTTTGAGGGCTTTCATTTAAGATCCCGAATAAAGGTAAGGATAAAAATGTGATTATACTCGTTTTATATCTAATGAAGCTGTTAAAAGTTAATTCAAATAGCTTATTCGGTAGATAATAAATTATTTATGCACCAAAAATTTAGATTTTGTGATGGTGTTTATGTCAAGTGATAAATGAAATCATGACATGCGACAATTAAAATAAGAAATTAAGTATTTTAACATTTTTATTCCATTTTGGTATTCTAAGATCGTGTAATTAATCAAAATATTTTCAATTGACATCAACGTGAATGGTATGTTGGATTAATAAATGGCAGTACCGAAGCCTAACCATAATGAATGATGTAGGATGTCATATAGCCATTGAATAAACTTATTTTTTATTCAATGATATGGCGCAGTAAAGTAAGAGACAAAAAACGGTTTTATTGAATTACAGAAATAATATTAATGAAAATAGGTAAACTTTACGAGCAAATCAAAACCACAGATCTTATATCTGTTTTACATTTGTTTTATATCTGTTCACCCTTATCAACGTAGATGTAGATTGATCTAGAGATTGATGTTTATACCAGATCTTTTGGGAAGGCCTCATTTTGTGTTTTTTTCCATCTGTGTTTACTGTGAAATAAAAAATTTTGAAAGTCTGTGATGATATGCCGTCACTATACGGACTTGCCGCATTTCTGAGGTGGCAGAATACAGATTAGTATGCTTTCTAGATCATTTGGTCACAATGCAGGTGGCCGCCAAAATTGCGTGAAATTTTTTGAGCATTGAAATAATACGTGTGGACGTTTTCCTAAAAAAACTAATGACCATTAACATTACCATTAACATTACCATTAACGAACACATGTAGTTCAAAAATAACTCGAGGAAACGAGTTTAATGCCCATTCGACAGTCAGTAAAACTGTAAGCTTCATTTGCTAGAAACACTGCGCAAAAAATGTAAAGAACCAAATCCATGCAGAAACTTGTAACTTTTTGGCACGATTGTTATTGTGCGCATTGTATAATTTAAAAAAATTCGCCCAACGTGGGGCTCGAACCCACGACCCTGAGATTAAGAGTCTCATGCTCTACCGACTGAGCTAGCCGGGCTGTTAATACACCGCTCGTAGGAATGATATATTAATAGAAATCCATTTTATAATTAATTAATAATTTTTATTAAACAATAAATTATGTTAATTTTTAGATACAAAAACCACATCTTTTACGCTATTTGTATTCGCTCACTAATCTTTTTCTTAACAATACTCGAGCCATAACCGTAAATTGGTACCTATGAATTGTTAAAGTACCTACCTAAGTGTATAACAGGGGATACATACCTACGATTATACCTATTACTATGTTTGAGAGTATTTTCCTTTCATTTGGTTTTGAGCCTAAATTACCATGCATTTTATGCTCGATTTCAGATATCTATGCGTATTGACCACGCTCACCATCATCAGCTAAGCGTTTTGGATTTCATCGTAGTCCAACACCAAAGCGTGCTCTTTGCGTTCCAAGGTTCCACATTATGTGCCATACATTCCGCGAAAGTGAACTGTGGTGGTCTCACTTGCATCACATTTTCCTCTTCTAGATGTTCCTCACATTCATTCTGTCCCACGTATGGAGCCAACCGATTTATATGCACTAGGTACAGACTTGTTATAACTAGACCGCGCGTAACGTAGAGTTTACTATAAACGCCTGTTGTCAAGATAGGATAGGCAACCAACTGTTCAGCGCGGGGCAGACGTACGTTCTGCAGCTTGCTTTAGCCATGTTTATTCTAAATTTTAGTAGCAAAAAAAGATAACATATAGCTGTTAACTGTGTTAATCGAATTTATTGGTATTTTATTTGAACTAAATTGGTATAGGTATAACTGCCTTACTCTAGTCCTAATTTGATTTATATGTGTATTTTGGTGGTGAACACGTATGGTAAAATATACTCTTAAAACTAAAGATGTAAGTAGTAAGATATGATTATTTAGCGGATTTTGATTCAATATATGCCTATCCAAAAACCCAAATGGGCTGTAACTGTTATTTATTTTTCTTAGACTGCTGATAACCATTTTGTTTACAACGCGGTGTGGTGTGGATTGAATGAAAAACCTGAACACATTTTCAGCAATTTGGCAAATTTTTAATGCATCGCTTGATACGTGCAACAATCCTCCACGATTTTTTCTAGTTAAAAGCTTTGAATGACTCTCTGATGCGAATATCGCATCTGCACATATGGAACATTTAACAGACTTAGCTATTTTTCTTGTAACAAAACCTGAAATATACTTAGTACCAGTAAGTACTTAGTTACGTCTATACCTAATAGGCAAATAGATATTGCCGTTGTCTTGCTGGTAAAGGATGTCGAATAATAGTTCTACGTTATTTTAAGTGAATGGGAAAGTCGAAAACGCTCGGTATTGCATTATTGTTTGCTTAACACCTTCGTAGGTACCTTTCTAAAATCGGCTTCATTCCCCGCAAATGCACTATGGTGGGAGTACATTTTTCTCTTCGAATGGCTCTGATCCATTGGCCCTTTAAACTTTTATCCGTTGAAAATCAGCATATTATTTAAAAATTTATCGACAGAGTACATGTTGATAGGCACAAGTTAACCTAAGTTTATTGGTTTATTCTCAACAGAAATTTATCTGTTCACTAATTCGAGCTAATCACGAGAATGATTAATGAACGGAACATCTAAAATAACAGCTTATTTCATTATATTGCATATCATCTCAGCGATTTTTGCCCCGCGGTGCATTGTGTGTTGCATACGGTGTCGACAACACCTTAGATACGTTAAGCGCAGTCTAGTTATAGCAAGTCTCTGACTAGGTACAACTATATAGTTTTCATCGTGGTAGTTTCCGTATCCAATATATTAAGTCGTTTATTCTCTTCACGACGGTATACGGTCCTTATTAAACTCTTAGTGATTTCGGGAATTTTCTTGAGCTTTAGGCCATACCTGTATTACATGATTTGTGTCGAGATCCACTGTCACTCCATTCTCCGAAACCACATGACCAAGGTATTTCACTTCTTTTTGGAGAAGGTTGCACTTCTTAGTATTAAGTTGAAGATTAGCACCGCACAACCTCATATACACGTCTTCGAGATTCTGGAGGTGCTCTTCGAACGTTCGACCAATCCTAGTTACGTGGTCCTAATAACGCAACACACGTCTTCCAGGATAAACCTCGCAAGACCTCTCGCGATGTTCAGGATCCAAACCAACTTTCCAATAGCCGCTTACCATATTGCTTCGACTGACGGTCCTTTCCCTGAAGCAAGCACGTGTTGGTAGCGGGAAATTAATATTTTAGATCAAATTCTTGAATAAGACTGTGATCATAGCTTGAAGCCTCTCTGGACACTTCAATGTGTCATCACTCTTCACTGTGCATGTCCCAATCTCAGTGCCCTTCTTTACTTGGTCTGGAAGGAGTTCAAATTCATTATCGGAACAGGCGTTATGTTTAGCATCTACTAGCACCTTGCGAATCAAAATTGCTCGACCCACACTGGTATAATTAAGTTCCATCACTACCAAGCAGTTTTCCCGGAGACTTCCATCCATGCGAGCCATCACACATCATCCATAAGCATTACGCGTAACACCTCGTTCCCTTAGGAACTTCTTCATGGTCTACTCGAATCATTCCATTCTTCAGGTCTATCGTAAACCCGAATTTTCGTATCAAGTCCATTCCCAAAATTATCTCATCGGCGATGTCTGCTACCAGCACTTGTTGCCTACCTTTTTTGAATCCAATACCAATATCCACGGTCAGCTCTTCGAGAACACGAGCTTGATGTCAGTGGCGGTGTTCAGCCTCAGTTTTGAGATTGTAGCTTTTTGTTCCGGACTAGGTCAGGTCTTACGATGGTCTTCGTTGAACCCGTATCTAACACCATTGTACTTACACGTTCTTCCAAATAACGTACCATCTATGTACCTATAACTATTTGGGTGATTCTTAAGTGACACGACTTTGATGGTCGCCTTCGGGGCATAACTTAGGCTGGTCGAAGCTTGCCCCTTCCCATCGCCCCGTTCTAATTTTCCTGATTATTGGGTGCTGTGCTCTCCGGGAAATTTCGCCGTTTTGTCGGTTGCTGCTCCTACTGCTCCAATCTTTTCACTATTTCTTCCATATGTGCGTTCTTTTCTTCTGTAGCAATGGTGTACACGCGAGCATTACCACGAGACGATTTTCCTTGCAGCGTGAAACTCCAGGGCATGCGCCAAAGTCTTGTCTAAGTTCTCATGTGGCTCAAGTTTCAAAGCATGTTGCGTTTCCACATCTCGAACACCATCAATAAATATCTGCACCGCCAGCTGCTCTATAACCCTTTCCGTAGCCGTAGGATACCCAATCTTATCAACCGGGCTATATCGCCTTCACCTTCGCCAGCTATTGCGTTCGGTTCTTTAATTGAGCATAATATACTTGCTGCAAATGTTTATCTCCATACCGAGATACAATTTGCTCAAACTCGCGTTGCTGGTGTTCTGGAATCGTGACCCAAAACCCTTCACCCTTCAGGTTTCTTTTCAGTTAATTTATAAATTAGGGTAGTGTCCCCAACCTTGACATACGACATTTTCTATCTTTAGAAATTGAAAAGTTGCGACGAGCAATCAGAGTTGCAGGGAGTTGAGCCCTTAAGATTTGTGAATTTTTGTTTATTATACTGACAAATTTTCCTTAATTTCAGGGACATCTTCCCAGAAGGACTGCCAGATCAATTCTCGTTCATATGCACCTTTAGATCAAGAAAAATTCAAAAATCGTCTTGGAATATAGTACAAATTACCGATTTCGATTCCAATCCTCAATTTCTGGTAACAATAAATCCACGAAAGCAAACGGTTGAGTTTAGTATATTAAATAATGTGGGTAAACTGCAAACCTTGTCATTTATAAATGCCCCCGTAAGTACCTATATATTTCATCTTAACAAACAAAGACCACGTGATCAATGACCATAGCTACTGTAATAATTTACTCCTAAAGGTGCGCTGAAACCGACGCGGGAATGCGGTAACTGGACGGGTGCGGGATATATTTGTACAGTGGGAGATGCAAGTGTACATACCACTGCGGCGTGGCGGTTCGTACGTATATCCCGCTATAGGGATATATATATATATCCCGCAATTTTCCCGCTCCCGTTCCCGTTCTCGCATTCTCGCGGCGATTTTAATGGACCTTAAATCGAACTTAAAGTCAATAGCAACATCAGCAATCGTCGCCTTGAATTTTACCAATTCACTAGGACTAGGTACTTGCGATTACAAACCACAAATACTGCCTACATGATATCAGATTGTCTCTGGTCACGTGACTTTTGAGTTTTGATTTCAAATAAAAGATCTGTTGGTTTCTAAATAATGTAATGTAGGTTTTCGATAAAAATTGGCATAAACTTCATTTTGGAGTATCGCAAGATACCGTCGTACTTTATGTGGATTGTGAAGAAATTAGTCGAAATACACTCAAAGAACCAAGAGGCCTCATTGATGTAAATGGATTAATTGCCATTGCAAAATTTTCAGCTAACAAGCAGACTGTACCGGTAAGTGCTGTAGCTATTTTTATTTGAGTGTAAATAAATATATGCTGCCGATGCAATTAGTGGTATGTACATTGTTTTTAAAAAATAGTTGATGTAGCTGTACTTAGTAATAGAAATAGGTAATAGCCTGCCAGTAGTTTATTGCAATTTACAATATTTTAAGTGAACTTAGCAATCGAAAAAGTTCACTATAAATCTCAACATCCCAAAATATTCGTAAAATTTCTTTTTCGTGTTTTTTATTTTGATTGTACTATATTTCTTGACGACACGACGGTCGTCAGTAAAGCGTGAAAACTCAAAAGTAGCATTATTTAAAAATTGGCTATTAATTTCATATTTTAAAAATGACAAGCCCGTGCTTTGCTTAATTTATTTTTTCGAAATTACCATATTATTTTAATTTCCTAAAAAAATAACGGCATTTTTGTTATTTTTGAAAGTATCTATACCTAATTATCTCTTTATACACACTCCTTTATAGTTGTATGTTATGGTTATTATAGTAAAGTCTAATGTCACTAAACCTGCACTATCTATAATTACAATTTTTTATCTACATTACCACCTACTAAGTTTGCTAGTGGTAGTGGGCTATCAGTAATTTCTCTGTATATAATACATACTCATTATGTGCTAAACTCATTTATGTACATACCTACCTCTTTAGACATGGTCGCATTAATTGGAGAACTAACTAGTTTTTATTACTTTTTAACAGGGAACGCAGTTGGTAAGTGCACCTTAATTACCTAGTTTGCAACTAATTTTTAGTACTTACATGTCTTTAACCTTTGTTTAAGTCTTATGTAATGGAATGTAGTGCGTATTAAATAATGCACGCTTAATTGTTGTGTAACTAATATATATCAATGAAATAAAAAAAACTGAACATAACATAAAAAAACTTCACACCAATGCCCAAAACCCACCCATCTATTAATCAAATTGAATTTTAGATCGACTTGCAGTGGATGTTAATGAGCTGTGACCCCACAAGCCCACAGAGAGAATCTTGCAGTGAAATTCCATTAGTAAGTATCATGACCAGAGAACTCTAAAAGACATTAACAAATTCGTTAAGGGCACAGCTCCTCAACAAAATGGAAAGCCTTCGCCACCCGCATGTGAAACGCCATGCCCGCCTGGCCCTCCAGGACGCAATGGAACACAAGTACTTATAACAGTTATTAGTATAACATCAATTTTACCAAACAATTTTTTTAGGGTAGACAAGGCCCGATAGGTCCAATCGGCCCTATAGGCGAACCCGGTTTTCCAGGAGGTAGAGGTCCACAAGGTCGCCCAGGTCCACCGGTACGTTTCTGATATTCGGAAAAATGTAAGGTCTTTATCGAACTTTTAGGGTGTAGCAGGACTGCAAGGATTACCCGGGATAAAAGGAGTTCAAGGTCCTCCTGGTGTTCCTGGAACATCAGGATTAGATGGCGCTCGTGGTTTTACTGGTGAAAAGGGTTCAGAAGGGCCGCCCGGCGAGAAAGGCGAAAGGGGATTAGATGGTTTACCTGGAGAGGCTGGACCTGTTGGACCAAGAGGTCCTCCTGGACTGGGCGGGACAGGACAAACAGTTGAAGGGCCTCCAGGCCCAATTGGACCGCAAGGCCCGCCAGGGCTACAAGTAAATACTTTTCTATCCCATACAAAATTCTATTATTTTAATTTAGGGATTACAAGGACCACAAGGCCGTAAGGGCGCAACAGGAGTACCTGGTGTTATCGGATTCCCTGGTCCCGTCGGTTTAACAGGAGAGAAAGGGGAAAGGGGAGATCCAGGACCCGAAGGCAAAATTGGTCTACCCGTAATTATACATGTATCATAAATAAACCAAATGATTTACTGTTACGTTTAAGGGGGAACCGGGAGCACCAGGTGCCAGTCTTAATGGAAATACCGTAGAGGGACCTGTGGGCCCTGCTGGTAAACCAGGCATTCCAGGAATTCCAGGCATCGACGGCGCCAAAGGAGAACCAGGTGAACCCGGTTTAAGAGGTGTAAAAGGAAATAAGGGTAAATTCAGTTAATCGATATAACGCTACCTACTTTAAATGATTTATAGGCGAAGCAGGAGAACGGGGATTAATTGGCCTTCCGGGCGCACCCGGTACGCCGGGCTTAGATGGAGCTAAAGGCCAAATGGGATTTACCGGACAACCAGGAATGCAGGGGCGTATTGGATTAACAGGGGCGCCTGTAGGAATTTGAAATAAAAGGAATAGTATGCATATTAATAGTGTTTATCAATAGGGATTAGCAGGAGTCGCTGGAACACATGGATTGCCCGGAGAAAAAGGAGAGCGAGGTGAACGGGGGCCGCCAGGTAAATGTTGAAGTACCTAATGCTGAATTGTTCACTTAATGATATATGCGTGTGGCAGGGTCTGCAACTGCAGTAGGAGGTACAAATGAACCGGGTCCGGCTGGTCAGAAAGGGGAACCCGGGCGCGCTGGAAAGGACGGAGCCAAAGGGGAACCTGGGTCACCAGGTCTTCAAGGTGCACAAGGTTTACCCGGTATCGATGGAGCGCCTGGAATAGAGGGAACTTCAGGAAAGGATGGTGAAGTTGTAAGTATATAGTACAACTTAATAAACGTCTGTAGGACAATATTTGGGTAGGGTCCATCGGGTCCACGAGGTGAGCTAGGTCCACAAGGACCTCGGGGACCAAGCGGTTTGCCGGGTAAAATTGGACCGCCTGGATTTGTCGGTAAACCTGGGAAGAAAGGCGAGTCCGGAGTACCAGGAGAGCAAGGTCCAGTTGGGCCGAGAGGTTTATCTGGAAACATGGGAACACCAGGTTTGCCAGGCTCGCCTGGTTTGATGGGATTGCCAGGAATGCAAGGGAAACCAGGACCTGCGGGAGCGCCAGGAAGTGCCGGCCCAGCCGGCGAATGTACATGCGCAAGTAATTTAATAATCGATGGATCAGCAGGGATACCTGGCGCAGTTGGACCTAGAGGCCATTCTGGTCCACCAGGAATGGTAAGTGGTAACAAGAATCATATTTGCACATAGATCCATCCATAAAATATAGCTTACCCCGAAGTGGTATATACTGCTCAACAAAGTGTCAAAAAACTTTAACCACGAATAAATTTGATATCTATAGTGTGATGCAGCAATGTATTTCAATTATTAACCAAATAATCATCAATCAACTCAATCCTCTATTAATACTCTGTTTGATAGCCAGGAGAACGTGGTGCTTCTGGAGAGAGAGGACCGCTTGGAGCTACGGGATCTCCTGGAATGCCAGGCAAAGAGGGTCCTCCGGGATTACCAGGTCCACCTGGCCAGAGAGGATTACCTGGAATGCCTGGACTACAGGGAGTTGCAGTAAGTAACCTTCTTTAAACCTCCTAATAATATCTATCATAGCTTAACTAGTTTCAACACAAACATTTCTTATGGATGTCACATGTTCATAGTAGATAATAATTAATAAACTACCTACATAAGCATGTGCAATTTATTGTCAAACATCTCTTGATCATATGAGAATGAAGTTCTAAAATGGTAGCAATAATTTATTAAAATATTGCAATACAGCCGGAGCATTTATTTAACAATAAAAAAATGGTAAATTTCTACACTGCATCCACCAACAGTACAATACAATATATAACACAGTCTTTTCATGTACACTTAATTATTAAAATAGGAAATCAGAAACATATATCGATTGCTGTTTGCTTACAAAATTGTAAATAGGCTAGATCAATCAATATGCATTTCTGTACTGGTCTCCATTTTTTAACTTTTTCTATGACTAACTTATTTGCTATACGATGGATTTATATAAAACTAAATATATTCATCACTAGAGGTTACTGTCTAAGAATTTATAATTAAAATAATGAACTATTGTTCTTGTCCACATATACATAACACAAATCCTATCACATTAAATTAATTTTTCGAACAAGACTGAAGTGCAAGTTTCTTAACAAGCGGGCCTTGTAGTTTTGGATTTAAACTAATTTTTCCGTAATTTGAATTGGCATATTTGTCTTTTATAGCAATGAATTTTGACTTCTCCATTTTTAAAAGGAAAGTTGCTAAATTTAAAAGCACAGGTTTAATATCGGAGTACTTATAAGAGGAGTAATAAACTAAGGTCCGTGTCCAAACTTTACTCGGCTCTGATATATCGCTTAAAATACTAATAGACAAGCAACAGGCGGCTGCAGCTTGCAGTGATGGGTCAATATGGCATAACTCGTGATGTAACAAAAATATCTCTAGTAAATATTTAGCGAGATTGTGGTGATCGGATGTAACCTTTGCTACTTTGTTGAACCGCCGTAGGAAATGTATAGATAATGGTCGCCCTAAATTGAATTTAAGTGTGGTCAACATATCTCGTTCCATTTTAATAATATCAGAGAAACTAAACGTATTGTCGCATATATACTCAAAATCTGTAATTTCTGGTACATACATCTCCTCATACTTACTAGCAATTAGAATTGCAGTTACACCTACCAGCTGAAGTGTTTCGCGACCAATTGTCATATGTTGTTGAAGATAGCGATCGAATAATGAAACAGATAAATGAAAGGTTTCTAGTAGAGACCTGAAGTTAATATGAACTTCAACCATCCAATTTACGACAATACTTCGCATACGTGGAGTAGTTCGGTGCGCGTCCAGATAGCCTTTCCTTATGACGTATTGCGTTTCTAATGTACGTAAATATTGAAAGATATCTTGTACATAATCGGTCACAAGAGATGGATCATTTTTGTCACTGGCATCAACATCGAGGATTGCCATTAGTTGTTTGCTAGAGAAAGAGGCTTGTTCTGCTTCTTGACTGAGCGTACTAGCGGTCTGCTTCAGAAGAGAGCTTTCTTGACGTTTTAAAGTAACAGTAAGCTCATTTTTGATGGCATTTGTGGTTTTTGGCAGCACCTTCTTTGGTGCCGGCTTTACCGCTGTAGTTTTTACCCCGGCTTTTACTATCACTTCTTGTTTGTCAGGTTTTTTAGCAGCATGGTTAGGTGGATGATTAAGAAATTTATTACCTACTTCGCCAAGTGCAGGTCTTTTAACAAGTCCATTTCTTGCCGCTGGCTTGCCGAGACGTTCGACCAAATTTTCACGATCAGTTATACTAGCAGCCTCTAATTTCCTTACTCTCAAGGACATCTAAAAAACACATGCTATTTAGAAAAACTACGGAAAATTCGCGTAAAAAAATATGTACAATTAATATAAAATGACCGTTACAAAAAATTTCTACTTTTGCACACATTTTACGAAAGATTACCTTTATCAAAGCAAAATAATGATCGTATATCTAAACCTAAACGTTAAATATTAACATTTTACCTTGTAAATTGTAAAAATCGTTAATAAAATGTGTTAAAATAGTTTTTTGACGTTACAGTTACAGTTCACTAGGATCGTATTCGTATCTACGTTATCGACCATTTGCAATTCAAGTTAAAAGTACGATCGTTCATTGGCCACTTATGTTCGCACGTGACCTTTCTCAACGGCTAAAAATTGGCGCGCTAAATGAAATTGTGGCGGTGTCTCCATACACGCTCCAAAATGTTCTGCTTTGCTAATGTATAAAAAGGGCTACACGTTGAGCTCCTGCGCTAAAAATATACCTACTTATTCCTTAATAAGTAAGTATATTACATAATAGCATAAATTATATTGATACAGCCAACATTTTTTTCATTACGAATTGATAATCTGTATGCCTCTTTCCACCACATTGGGAGATAATTTTATTCATATTTTTAGCGCATTTTCCAACGAAGTTGGGTGCGCTATTGCAGCGACTTTCTACGTCCTTCCGTCCGTCTGTCCGTTCGTCCTCCTACAGTTTTCAATGCATTTAATTCGTTCTTTTTAAATTCGTTAGCTTACAACTCTGGCACCTGAGCCAAAAAAATCTTGACGATTAATATGAACTTTCAAGTAGGTTATTTATCGTCGAAATCTTCTCGCCAAAAAGTGGTTGCCAAATCAAATCTAAAGTATAGCGCATCCCTTCGTTGTATACTCTTTGCTAGTAGTTAATCTGTGCTAGTAGTTAATTGCATGTTACAGTGAAGTATTTTTGTTCCGGCTTGTGTTCTGCGCGAAATTATTTTTGTTTTCGTATCTCATATTACAGTTAAACATTTTTATAGTATATCAAAGTTTGGGTTCGTCATTTTTATATTTTCAAAGGTACCCCCTTTTGGGATGTGCCGTTGATAGAGGTAAGCTAAAAAAATTACAACATTGGAGAAGACACCCATGAAATCCTAGGGACTCCGTTAATTCTATCGTCCTATCGTTATGGTTACCAACAAGGAAATCAAAGAAGAAATACGAAAGTTGCTTTTGTTGTTGGTAGCTCCCAAGCAAGTAGCTACCTATTTAACCTTCCAGTTATTTGGCAAGAAAAAATTGTTTTGGTTCTCTCGCAAATCCCTAACAGCAACTGGGTAACATAAAGTTTTAGTCTGATTATTTAAAAGTACCTAGTAATAGGGTTCAATACTTACGTATTACGAACCCATCTATCATTAAAATTTTTTAAAAGAGTTGCAATAGTTGTACAATTTTGACTTCTTTTCGCTGGCATTCATTTTGAATGTAGGAATGTAAACTGGTCTTTTTTCCAGAGTACAATTTATCTACTAAATATGAAAAAGTACTTTGGTTAAAATTTAATACTGAGAGCTAGAGTTAGATTAGGGAGAAGTATTTGACCTACCTACTTTAAATACCAGACCAATGATTATTATTAACCTTAAACACCCTGAAATGCTTGCGAAATATAAATCTTGTTTGCATTTACTTACGCAATCATTTTAGATCTCTAGGTGCGGACTGAATTAAATTTGATTTCTATTTCAGGGTCGCAGCTACAGTGAAGGTGAAATTCGAGATATTTGCGCATCGGTCTTACGAGGTATTACAGTTTTACATTTTCAAACACCTAACCTTTGAAACGATACGTAAGTTACATAAGTGACAACATTAATTTTGTATATTTAGACCAGTTAGACGATTTGGCAGCAACGTTAAATAGGCCCACCAGGGCCTCCGGGTCGAAGTAAACCTGGCAGACCAGGTCCGCCTGGTTTGCAGGGTCCATCAGGTACTTGTCAAACACAGTAATTTGGTTTATTGTTCAACAAACACTAACATAGGTAGCTTATCATTTGTGTATCACACCATGGCACTAGTAGACACTGACATAATCACCGCGTATATATAGTAATAGACGCAACATAAACCATGGACTAATATTGGAACATTGCATGCAGAGCGTATGGACGAATTAACGCTGGGATTACGGGGGCCTCCTGGCCCCCCTGGGCCGTCACGTACCGGAAAACCTGGAAAATCGGGGGTCCCCGGAATCCCAGGTTAGCTTTCATTATTACGTTGCTTTTTCCATTTACAACAGGCATGTGCTCATTACCTATTCTTCACTCTACACTTCCCTTTTTGCAATGTTATATGACTGTCATTAATCGTGTAGGTGACCAAGGACCTCCAGGTTTACAAGGAGAAAGAGGATTTGTAGGTTTACCCGGACCAGCGGGTACACCAGGTACAATGGGACCTCCGGGCGATAGAGGAGAAAAGGGCGATCAAGGAATTGAAGGAACTGGCAGTGAAGGACCTATAGGGCCTCGAGGACCACCAGGTAAATCTTATTGCGCTTTGACATATGATTTCACTTTATATTTCTAGGTCCAACAGGCCCTTCTGGTGTAGGACTTCCTGGTAGAGCAGGTGACCGAGGTGAATCCGGTAGACCAGGTACGTATTCTTCCTTAAACCTTTTATGTTACCATTATTTCTTGCAGGGTTAACGGGTCCTCGAGGAGCTCCAGGTGCACAAGGTCCTCCTGGATTTTGCGAATATTGTAACTATCAAGGTGCTGCCTCATACCAATCGCTTAGGGTAGCGGGAAATGAAAAAGGACCGTAGATACTCGTTTATTACTTAAATCAATCTTTTTCGTGATATATGTAGCAATAAGAATTTGTAGTTTTGTTGTAGTTAATTGTCATACCTCAAACTGCCTTAAACACTGCCATTAAACTGAATCGTACCAATAATTTAATTTCATAGGCAAATAAAGTAATTCATTACGTGTTTGTAATCGACCTAATTCGCTACTTTTAAAAATTAATGTCAATTTGTTTTTTTAGAGAGAGTTAAAGTTTCCAACCCCCCCCCCCCCAGAAGATATCAAATCGGTTGCACAGTTAGCATCAGATTACGGATTAATAAAAAGTCAGCAAAAACTGGATTGTGTGTTGGTCTCGGGAATGAGGGTGGAGTCAAGGGTTAATAACTCCTGTGGTTAATCATCCCTCCAGTTTGTCCCTAATTAGCAGTTAACCATAATTTCCCCGTTTTGAGCATTGCGAAAGGCCAGTCACGTAAACTGTAAATGACGTAGCTGCTTAGTAACACCGGACGGGGTAGGCAACCCGTACTTAAAGGGCTTAGATTATACCGCACCCAGAGTACCTATAAAAACTATGTGATTTGATTACTTACCTTTCTGGCTAATTATGCAAGTTTGGAGCAGAAATACTAAAAAAATCAAAGAAATATAGAAATCCGGCTGTTAGCGTCTAAGTGAGTAGGCAACCCCTACACATACGAGCTTACCTGCGCACCAGTAGTTGACCCCAAATATTTTAAACCTGTTTTCGCAACCATGGAGCTTAGCAGAGTGAAAAAAAGTGATCCAGTCGTTATCAATCAACATTGGTGTGGGCAACCCCTTCCGTACCAAAGGTTCAAGGGGCGAATGAGCGTATAGTGCCACGTCGCGTCGGAACTTCAAGATTTGATTTTATTTCTACACTACACTACACAACTTAACCAAACTGACACAAAATTTGGTGCATGTACATCAAAGCAATGTGTTACCTATGCCGTTTTCCTGATGAAATTGGTGTATATAAGTAAGGATTTCGCTTTATTGACTTAACCAAAACAGGAGTATGAAAGGAAGACTACAAAATCTAGTTCCTGTGCATCAAATAAATGTGTTTTACCATTTTCCCAACGAAATTAAAGTAAATAATTAAAAAGTGACAAAGAAAAAACATGCTTCACTAATGAGCGACCTATATCAAACGAGACATCAACGAGCTTCCCACGACTTTCCTGCGCTCAGACCTCGTCCCTTGAGTTTTTTTAAGTAAGGGCCCCAATGGAAACGAGGTCAATGGGTATCGACGCCTAGCGCCGCCACTGCCTATGTTCTAAAGATGCGACCGTATTTACAATAACCCTCTACTCTACTTTGTATAAATTGCCGATAGTAAACCATTACAATATATCGTAAAAATGAAGGACACGTAATGAAATAGTAAATCTGAGCCTGTTCGATAATTGATTAATCGAGCATAATTAGATACAAATAAAAAATCACGCAACGAACAGGTATCGCGCACGCCAATGTAGGCTGTGCGCGCCGGGCAGGTGCCAAGAAAATGGCTCTTGCGTGAAGGAAGATCTTAATTGTTTCTTCTTAACAATACATTTCTTAAACTCGTTATGAGATAAAAGTTATTTGTTTATCCTACATTTAAATAAATGCTGTAAGTTCAATTACCTCACTTTCATTTATAGCTGTAATTTTAATTAAGTAAACATCGACCAAATTAACAAGTAGTTGTCCTTTGGACAATTTAATTTTTACCACAAGACCAATTAAATTTTGCGAATTCATGCAATTGTGACGTTCCGCGTTTATTTTTAGAATTAATTACCAGCCTTAAACATAATTATGCCAACTTAAATAGGGACAGACAGCTCCCGCATTGAGAAAAATGCAGGGTCAAGAAGGCCTTCCGGGGTCTTCGGACCACAGACTCGCACTGGTGCACGAAATGAGCGCTCACAATTTCGATCTGATACGATTCGCCTCATACCGTACCGCTACCAAACTTCGATTTATACAGAAGAAAGTAAGCTGTAAGTATTCGTTTCGCATATGCGGATATAGGTGTATCATTGTAATTTCAGTGCACGCTGTCGATATATGGAATGTAATTGAAGCATTTCGCGAGCAGGGCTTACACGCTATGGATCCGACGAGTGAACTAAGCGTAGCCAGATTGGAGACACTCTTGTGTTCATTGTATCATAGTTTGAATAAACGTGCTCCGCCGACACAACAGACCCATGTTGATGTGTGTTCCAGCTTGCTGTTAAACTGGCTTTTAGCGGCGTATGCCACAGTGTAAGTGTGTGTTTGATTTGCCTCGATTGTAGAAAGTTGTATCAGAAATACTTTCAGGGATAATGTTGGCAAAATACGAGTGTTTTCGATTAAGGTAGCTCTGGCAACCCTGTGTGCTGGCAAGTTGATGGACAAGTTAAGATGTGAGTAATTGTGAGGGGCGATTCGCAAACTAAAGTCCTACAGTCTTTAAAAGTTTGTCTAAGTTATATGTGACTTCTGGTCAGGGCCACCTATAGAGGGTATGCCGGGTAAATGCTGCTAGGTCTGGCCTCGGGCAACTTTGACACCTGATTTTCAATTGTATATCTGAATTGTGAAGAATCTTTAAGACCTCATTACTACCTTTAAGGGTCTCTAAGAGCATTTAAGAATCATTAAAGGGTCGCCAGTAGTTTCTAATGCCTTCAAACTTTTATCAGTTGCCAAAGATTTCCAGTCTAAGAGATTTAAATGATCTCTAGAGAGTAAAAGAATAATTTGCAATCGCAGGGACGTGGTAATCAAATACCTATTTACGGGGTCTGGAATACAATTCCACGAAATCTGTGAGGAAATCGGTAGAAATGTTTGCCACATCATCATATAAAGATGCAGTGTGCCAATTATGGATGTTAATGTTAATAAATATTTACAGTTCAACATGTTATGGCCTTTTTCTTGTGTATTATGTTTCAACTTCGCTTTTTATATATTATGATCAGTGAGAATGTAGATTTGTTTTTTTTTTTAGTGAACAGGGTGTACCCAAGCCTGGTAGAGGACCTAGCATTCACACTTCCAAAACTAGCAAAGGCCCCTGGGGTCTTTCAAGAAATTTTTGAACTTTAGGAAGTCTCTCCATGTTACTGCAGAAGGTCTTCCATGATCCTATACAGGGTGGTGACTTGCGTCGCGCATCATAGGGATTTCAATGTAAAATTCATAACATGCCATTACGGGCTCCCCAAATTATGTTAGAGCAAAACTGTATTAAGGTTTTTTATAGACAACAATTTTTTACGTCAATCAACCGCGTTAGTTTCCAATTTTTGACATAATGAAGACAGAAAATTGGAAAAATAACCCCCGCATCTTTTTCAATAATCTGTGATGCCATGGAATTTTATAATACAAAAACTACAATATCCGTCATGCCATGGAATGTCTGCTATAAATCAAATCAAATTCTATCAAAAAGTATTATATTTAGAACAGCGAATTCAACATAAAGAAAGACCAAATTACTAAAAACGATTTCCTAATATAATAATTTACAATAAATGTTCGAATAAGTCACCATTAACTGCAAGACAGTAACCAAGTCGATCATAAAATCCATTTCGAACTGCTGCTAATTGATAACTGGACATCTTTTTGTTTTAGAAAATTCCATGGCATCGCAGATTATTGAAAAAGATGCGGGTTTTATTTTTCCAATTTTCCGTCTTTATTATGTAAAAAATTGAAAACTAATACGGTTTATTGACGTAAAAAATTTTTTCCTACAAAAAACCTTAATACATTTTTGCTCTAAAATAATTTGGGGAGCCAATAATCGCATGTTATGAATTTTACATTGAAATCCCTATGATGCGTGACGCAAGTCACCACCCTGTATACCTATGCTGAGCGATCTTAAGATCTTCGCAAACAGCTTAGCTGGCATGGCTCTATTGGAAAGCCTGCGAACCTCCTTACAACCTTTTCAAGGTCTAAGTTCCACAAAGGTGTTCTCTTCGTTCCTCCACAGGTCCGCAGTATACAGCTTACTAATGTGACCCCTCTTCCACTTGCCACGCTTTCCAACAGAGCAATGGTAATCATCTAACCACTCTGACAGTTTCGCCACATAGCTGCCCCAGGTAGTGGATCAGGAATTCTGAAACCTACAGGGCTTGCAGTGGGATGCCAGGTTTACTTGAAAGAGAATGTGCCTGTAGTCTGAAAGCGATGCCTCTCTCTCCAACTCTGATCATGTAAGTTATTGAAAAGGAGCCCAATGTCGATAATTTCCCTCCTTCGCGCCATGACAAGGGTAGGGGCTGCTCCCTGATTTAAAACATTCAAATCAGTTGTTTGCAAGTACTCCAAAAGGTGGTTGCCCCTCGAGTTCGTGGTCGTGCTGCCCCACACAACATAGTGTGCATTTGCAACACAGCCAACCACAAGAAGGAGCCCACTATTTTGACAATACTCTATCGTTGCTCCTTGGTAGTTGGAGCCTCTTCCGGAATCATCAGTTTTTACTCCAATACACATTTTATTGCTTAAGTGACTACATCTCGTTATCGAAATAAAAAGAAAACGCTTTCCGTAGTTATGTTGGCATGTTAGTATATCTGTAGATAATTTTATTTTTATTTATATTGTTTCATTATATTTATATTTACATTATGTTATATTGGTAATTTGTCAATCTTGTTAGTTGTTATTCTTTTCTATGTAATTTCTGCTGTTATAATTTATGACAAATATTGCACATACATCTCTGTACTGAATGTACTGGCAATATACAAATACAAATACATATGGGAGATAGGCTGAGCAGGCCACCAAGAGAGAGAGAGATCGTTTATTGAACCACTTTTGTGGTATAACATTGGAACAATTACAACTTAATATAAATGTATAAAGATAAAATGTAAATAGACTATAATATAGATTAAACAAACAACAACATAACAATATTAAATGTAAAGATAAAATGTAAATAGACAATGATATGAATTAAACAAACAACAACATAACAATATTAAATGTATATAAAAATTTTGATAAAAATTACAGTTAATAAATTGCGATATTTGTGAAGAAGTCTTCCAGTGAATATGGTGCCATTGTGTTAAGTATTTTCCGAATTTTATTTTTAAATGGGACGAACGCCGATATAGATTTGATATTGCTAGGGAGAGCATTGTAAAATCGTAGACCCATTTGTAGATGTGATGTGTCATACACTTTACTTTTGGAGGCGGTTATTGCAAAATTATTTTTTAATCTGGTATTATATTTGTGGTAATCGGAATTAAAGGAGAATAATGCCTTATTTTTAAGTGCTTGCTCCGTCCTCTGTTATCTTTCAGCTGAAGTCTTAGAGCTACAAGATCCCTCAAGTATGCCTCACTGACACCAAACGCGAGGAGGGCCCTACCAGGCTTCTCTCTGCGGAAGAACGTCCTCCATAGGCTCGTCCTGAAGCCAAGATTTATCCTCTGGTGGCCGTGTCATCCAGGCGCCCGTATAACACAGCCATCACCTTGGTTACCCTAGAGACATGCCTCTGAACTGTCAGAGACGTGCCATCCCACGGTCACCTCGGCACCTGCGAGTGCAACATCCCCCAAAGGAAAGGGGCCACCACTGCACTTGATCTAGGAAATGGTGACACATTGCTTTGATGGTCAAGAGCATATCCCCTGTGCATATTCAACGTAATATGTTTTGTTATTTCCTATAATTTTACTGTATTAATGAGGCACCTATCTATCAAATGAGGCATCAATAAGACCTCTATGACTAAACTGAGATCTCTGCCTTCACAATAGGAACAGTGCATCTACAAAGTCAGTTGCAATAATTAGAAATTCTAAGGACTTTTTTAGAATTGCATACTTTTTTGTGCAGATCGCCCCTCGATTTACTTTGAAATGATAATAGTGTGAGACGATTTCAGACATTTTCTCGCAAATATCCGATAGCAATGGACACTTATTACCATGGAGGTTTAAGGAATACCTTCAAGAAGTTCTTGCGCTTCCCGCTGCTGTGTATGAATCGCCGACATTTAATTATAGTGAAACTCTTTCTTCCAGCATTTTTAATCCTGTATGACTTTTAAAAGTCTCTTCATTTTGATTTCTACTAATTGTCGTTTTAGAATGTTAAGATAACTGTTAATGATTTCTTGGATACAATGATGTCAGATCCTGGACCTCCAGTTTTAGTTTGGCTCCCTCTTCTTCACCGTATTTCCTCAGTCGAGAATGGTATGGTAATTTACCTTATTTATTTTTGTATGCTTTGCTATATTTCGATCTTGCAGTTGTTCACCCGGTACAATGTGATGCCTGTCAAAGAGAAAATTTTACCGGATTCCGGTATAGATGTCAAAAATGCCCGCACTACGTGTTATGTCAAGATTGCTTCTGGAGAGGTCGAGTCACTACACCTCACACTCTTGATCATCAGGTGAAGGAATATGCCTCTTATGTACGTACCCGAAAATGTTTGTATATTACCATAATTAACATCATTTATAGTCGCCCAGTAAAACAATTGGCCACTCATTACGTAAATCTTTTCGTTGCGTTCCTGATAAACAGAAAAATAATCTACCTCGATTCCCTGAGCAGCCAGAGAAGACATTGAATCTGTCACATATTGTGTAAGTGAATATACCTTTTCAGTTAAAATTTTACCTTGGAAATGTGAGAAAAGTCCTCTTCTAGTGCATGTAAGATTAGAGCAGTTATTTCTAAAAAATTCACTTAAAAGTTAACTCTAACGGAACTGCCTCTGTAGAGAATGTAAACAAATTCCAGATTTTCGAAGAAGTAAATTAAAAGAAACCTAAGACATAAAAAAACAAAAGCAAAAACTTTTCTCTCGCGGGTTTCAATATCGAATTTTAACTTTTAAAAGTTATTTTAAGTTTGAATTCTCATCCACAGCCCACCTTCACCAATTCCATCACATAATGGATTTCCAGATGGTCCATTTAATTTTGATGGGATGGGTAGTTTAGATAGCCGTACAACTGCACGCAGGTAATTGTTAATAATAGTTTCCCGTTATTGCAATATTCACTTGTACAGAGTGGGTAAAGTAGATGGTTTTTTAGGAAAACTCATGATTCTGTCAATTTTCCTATGTTTCATATACCTACTGTAGATTTCTGGCCAATTTCTGTACTACCGTCATTCACAAAGGTATTTTGAAAGGCATTTGATGAAAATCCTGAGCTTATAAAAGAGCATTTAACAAGAACATCTATGAAAAATACAAGTGAGGTTGTTCATTAATAAATAACCTTTTGGGTTTTATGTACACAAAATAGTAGGGAAGATTTTACTTGTACCCACTCTCTCTCAGAATTCACAAGGAATTATTTTGTTGGAAGCTTTCACAAACGCACGTGGTTGAGAATAGGTATGCTGCCAAATCTATGCAATTTTTTAATGAATTTTGAATGAATGTACCAAAGGATACAAGATTTAAATACCTTTGACATTTCCTTCATACAACTACAAACTTTCCTATTCTTTAATAATTGGATTTTGCAGGTATCGCCTTTTGTTCTGCTCCGGCAACAAGCCACTGAATGGACGGTGTATTATCATTTTATTTACAAAGATTTTTATAAGCAAACGTCAAGTGACATTTCCATGGCATTCAAGGAATTACTAATAATCAGCCCACTTAATTAGAAATTTATTCTAGTATAACGTCAAATATGATTTCATTTTATGGCCCTTTTTAAATTATATAGGAGGTATAATAAAAAATACTATAAGAAACTCGTGTATAATAATTGGTCGTTGCGCGTGCTTTAAAGGGTTGATTATACACTTGTTTCTTAGTATTGTAACATAAATTTAATTACGTGGTTTTAGTTATGTAATTAACTAACAATAAATTTTTAACGGTCTTAAAATGAATTCATTTATAACAGTACTTACAATTTATCACTCACAATTCATAACATCACAAGAACGATTCGATGCAGGGACACAATTCGATTTGCTTTATGTAGGAAACTACATTCTTTCTAGCATGTTCTCGAATGCTCAAGGACGCTTCAGAATGTTCTCGATCAAACACATCATATTTCTAGGAAAGATTACGTCAAATCCGCCTTCGTGCTTTATTGCCAATGACTAATCTTTCATGGCGCCTCAAGGTCTATCGATATTTCTGGAATTTTTGTTACAATATACTATTTATATTTGACAGAAACATGGGTTTCATGCTCCTACCACTCTTTACAGGGTGATCTTAATAACGCTACATCTTAAAATTAGATCCTCTTTGCCTTTAATTGTCCTAATATAAGTTTGTTTTTTTTAGTCTTGACAGTGCAAGAGATGACGAGCACCGACTCATAGCACGTTATGCAGCAAAGTTGGCTCAAGAAGCAAGAACCGGAATGGTAAGATTAATAGTTTAACTGGTGCATTGTCTTTGCGCTGCCATAAATGTTATCTAACAGCATAAATTTATATGTGTGCTTTTGCTTCTGCTTTCTTCTCTAGCATCGAGGTGGTTATCGTAAGAGTTCTCTCTCTCCTGATTCGGTGAGTAGCTTAGCACCGTTAGCTCAGCTCTTTTGTACTAATCACTTACACGAAAGTATGTCAAATCATAATTACCTGCTCATTGTAGGGTCGAGTGCCTTCTGAAGCTTGTCTTGGTATGGACTCGACGAGAGCACAACGTGAGCTCATCAATCAGCTCGAAGCCAAAAACAGGGAAATAATGAGAGAAATTGCAAGATTGAGGTAAATTTTGAAATCAATTGCTTTTTTTTTAAAGATGAATTTCCAGACGCCAACAAGAAATAGAATCTAGCGGCCATGGTTCAGAGAACCCAGCGCTTATGTCCGAACTGCGTGCTTTGCGAATGAGAAAGGATGAACTGGAGGCTCATTTAACTACTCTTCAAGATTCACGCAGGCAGCTGATGATTCAACTTGAAGGACTTATGAAAATGTTAAAAGTACTTTGACCTTTTCATCATTGTCCATATTCTACTTGCATTATTTTGCAGAATCATCAATCTTCCCCGCGGAGTACGCCGAACTCGTCACCCCGCAGTACAAAATCGCCCCCACTACCTCCAGGTGCTCTTCCCAACCAACAACCATGCCCACGAAGTGCTCCCCAAACTCCTCTGGGAATGCCACCTTCGATTCAGCCTGTGGCGTTAAGCCAAGTCGAAAGAAACTCCCACATACAACACCCGTCTGGTATCATAGCGCAATCAATTGGCGGAATGGGTGGGGTCAATAGCATGGCAATGGATCGAAACGTTGATAGAGGCCTACATAATGTCAACACCGAGGCTTTAATGGGCGTGGGTGGTGACGTTCGAAACGCATTTGGTTAGTACATGACCTCCATTTCTTACCTTCATCATTTAATGCTTCAGGAGGAAATAACGGGAACGATACACCGGGATCAGTCGGACGCTCTCTAAGAAACGATCTTTTAGTCGCTGCCGATTCGGTTACGAATGCAATGTCTACGCTTGTTCGTGAATTAAATTCAGGTACGGAAAATTAAATGACTGAAAGCCACGATAGTATTAGCCAATATTGTAAAAAAGTAGAAGATTAAAAACCAATAAATATTAAAATGATTAAAGGTTCTAACATTTGTATAGTTAAACATTAAACTATGAACTAAATGCACATTTATGATAGCTAGGCAAAATTGCAGTTGTTTTTGGTTGTACAAAGGCAGTTCATGTTCTTTTGTCTCTTTGCTTATTGACTTCTTTTTAGACTGAGAATGAAATTTTCTCTAAAGCATGAGACTGTGTAATGTGTCTTAGCGTGATGTTTTATACAATTTTTACATTTTACACTTATTTTTTTATTATGTATTTATTTTCAACTTTATAAATCAGTATGCGAATGTTTTTATTACATTGCGTTTCACTTAGTGTGAAATACTTTAGTATTGTTATTAATAAGAAATGACAGGACGAATGTGAGTTCGAGTTGTGATTGTTACTTAATTATATACTCAAATCTTTTATTTTGCATATTTTTAGTTGTGCTGTTGTTATTTATTTTTATTTCTAGTAAATTTATTTATTCTTTGTTTATGTTTTTATTTTAATTTTACAATGAATACACAAACATACTAGGCTCTCCTATAAATTTAGCTCGCCCGTTTATATTTGTAGAAAAAATTTCTACCACAGTTGGAATTTTTGTTTCAATAAAAAGTGGCTTTCTTTAGCATACTGATAGTAGGTACTACACGTGCACCCTCTCTGCCCATACCAAGAATTGAAATGTTCGTGAATCAATACAATAAGCACACTAACTAACAATGAGTGCGTGAGGAGATAATTGATTCTTTTTATGGAGAGCACGGAAAGACATAATATTTGAAAAGAAAGTTTTTCATTGTCAAAATAATGTGGATCTAATTAGTCAATATGCTGAATCACAGAGAGATGACAGACAGTTCAAGGCAGATTGGCCTAGGCCTAGCGTGAAAGAAGCCTTTATTATTATGAGGGAATAGTATATTTCATTAGGAGTCCGGAAAACAGGCTTTTTCCGTACGCGCGTGGCAGATTCCCGTGTGAGGCAAGCACGGAAATAGTTATTTACATTATTAGTGCGGGAACAGTTATTTTGCAGATGTGCGCGAAGTTTGGCGGCGCGAGTGGGCAACGCGCACGAGCGACGCATCTCGCGCGAATCAAGCAAATACTGTTCACGCACGTAACATGTATTCTATTTTTTGCACGGATTAGTTAAATCGAATTTATATAAATTCAAATCCTTTTCGCGAGATTTTTGCGACATTATAATTCTTTTGAAAAAATCAAGTCCTCTATGCCGATAAAGTAGAAATCTAGAAATTTAAAATGTCAATTTATTGTTCAAAACTTCTGGTTGAAGCTTATTTTTGCCCCTGTACTACAGGGAATGATGTAAAGTGTATTTATATTTTCTTTTTTACTCTTCCATCCTACTACTTATTAGTTTATGATCCGCACTAAATAGATAATTTCGTTGAATTTTCAGGCACTAGTGCGCGAAAGTAGATTGTCAATTGTAAAATTGACGTTCCAGACTTTCGTGATTTATTGAGAAAACGCGATTTAGAACGAAGGAGTGCAAAAAAGCATTTCTGGACGTGTAATGAACGATATTTTTTATTATACTTCTTTTAAATCGATAACAAAAAACAACAAACTCGCTAACTTTTTTATTTTGTAACAGTTATAGAACATGCGTTTTCATGGTAACTCTCAAATCATTTCAAAGGCGATTTGTTTAATTAGTTTATTTCAGATAAGGTTGACGAAACGTCAAAAAATGTCACAAATTCTTTTATCTAAATATTCAAACATCTACGAATTAAAACGCAAAATACTTACATATTAAACATTACAACGCATAGGTATAGATTTTCTGAAAATTAGTTTACTTCCCTGTAAATTTGTATTTTAAAGCAATATTTTGGGTATTTATATTCAGCGCACGGAAAGAATCAAAGGGATCGGGAAAAGTATTTCCGTGCGCTAGCCTGGAAAAGACTAGATACCATTATTTCTAATACAGGTGATTTCAATGAAGTATAATAAAAAAATGTTTTCTCCAAGCTGGCGTAGGTACTTAGATAGTAACCATGGCAATAGAATCAACAACATTAGGTACGAAAAATTAAGCAGCTTACTTTAAAGTAGTGTATAAAGGACATTGTTATTGACAATTGACTTTATAAGAAACAATGAATTTTATAGATAACTTTACAAATGAATCTTATAAGCGGTTTAAAATGTCAGTGTTGTAAAAAGTATATTATGTATCAAGTTTTATAAACGACACTTGCGACACGAGTGTCGAAAGAAGTTTATGAAACGTGGTACATACTATACTTCTTCTACGAGAATTCTGTTGCCGCTTGCGTTATTTCAGAAGGAGCAGAAATTCAAGCCTGAAACTTCGGGCCTGTAATAATGGCCGAAAACACCCGAACGGGCACCAATCTGTATCTAATGAGTAGTCGTATTTAAAATAATATGTCAGTGCAATGTGGCATTTTAGAGACGGGAGTAGAAAAAAACATTTAAAGCGCCATTGACAGGGTATGTGCACAGTTAGCTACGATCTCTGATTCGTTCAAACGCTACGTCGCCTTTCCCCGTGCGCCCCGCGAAGGTCCAAGTTGTAAAGTATAGCAAGAGCACACTCTCATTGTGAACCAGTATTCGCCGGACTACGAAGTAGGGCTTTTTGCCCGTGGCCTCATTTTTAAATTGTGCACTCCCAAGACACACCACTACGCGCCGCCACTGAACGTCATGCACTATTTTTAGCGCATCTTTGGAAAAAAATACGCTATTCGTTATGGCTGGCTGTCCGACGATTAAGATCTTGATCACTTTAAGTAAGTTCTCCTCGTCCTCGGTGAATGATATCGACTTTTTTCACGATCCCCTAAATGCAATAATAAATCAAATTAGATCTTAAGTCCTAATGTTTGTTCAGAGTCCCAGTACCATGTAATTGGAATTTTTATTCTGTATGGTGTCTGGTTAAACAAATAAATAAATAAACATTGGAACAACTAATACTTTCTCGCTGAAATGCGTCGAAATAGCATAAATAGGCTTGCCTCATGCTATTATCATCTAAATATAATAATAATAATAATAATCCGATGCTTGTTTTGATCACTTACTTACCATTGTGATAAGATGTCAAAATGATACAGTTCGACAAAAAATGATAAATCAATAACTTTTGGCATTCCACTTTTGTTAAATATTTTGTAAATACCTTCTTCTCTAATCCTTATGCCCTTTCAGGCGTCGGATTTTTAAAATAACAATAAATAAAAATTTGTAATTTGGCGCACATGTGTAACTTGATATCCTTAAGAATACGCAATCAAAAATTACGGTTGCCATTTAAAAAAATTGATGACTTCATATCTCAAATTTGGGATACCCTGTATAAAAATTATTTACGCCAAAAAGACCGCAGTTTAATATACTAATCAACGTATCCGAGCGTATTTCTGAAACAACAATTGATTTCTGACTCCATTCCAAGTTAGAGACCCATTCTGTATAACAATGTAAATGTATAGAATTATGGCCAAAAATTTATGGGATAGCCTGGTAACACCATGCAATTTACATACACTACGCTATTCTACAGATCAGAGAAAAGTTAGATTAGTTGTAGTGTCTGTATGTGGAATGCTGCCTGTTGAATGATTGTTCTTGCAGAATCCTCATCTTTCTCTGAAGCTAGTGGTATCCGAAAACCACTCGGTAAGTACCTCGCTAACTGCTGTCCAATTAATTTTCTGAAATGTGCGCTTTATATGTTTTCATTTCATTTAAACGTAAACGTCCAAATGATGGTTCTTCAGAAATTTTTACAAGCATGTATTGATGCAAAATAGTTACAATTCCCCCCTTACCCGAATTATAGCTGGGGTTGAAATAATAGGTACTTAATTGTAAAAGAGTCTCTTTTCCCATTGAAGTTTCATGTTTTGTTTCAGAATGATACACTACTACTTTGATTGAAAACTTATCAATACACTCTTGTATAAATCCACAATGAGATCTCTTACCGTCAAAGAAATAGATGCCATTTCAGCTAACGTTCTTAACCTTACTTACCCAAATTATCGAAGTAGAATATGTGTCCCCACCGTGAAAATATTGTACCTACTTCTAACACAACTTATGCTTACTTCTCGAACAGAGCAGAGAATATGTAGACAGTTTCATTTGTACATCATGAACAGGTTGAACTGTTATTTGGCGGCCTCAACAAAATTTCAGAGTTACAGTACTATTTTATAAAGCACGTGAGCTACTATGTTCGGATGTAAAGATTGCAGTGCTATACAAATGAAACTGTATGCAAGTTTGAGCATGTGTCATTGCGTCATTTTTTTAAGTTTGTCGCATGTTCTGCCTTCGTGGTGTTAAATATTGACATATTGTAATCAGCTAACGCAAAAAATGTCTAACCAGATTTTGAAGACGATGGGGAAGAGGAGTCGGAAGGAGGCTGGCAACAGGAACTCCAAAGGCGTTACGCTCAAGAAGCAAGCTTTATGGCAGAATTAAGAGCGCGGCATCCGACAAGTCCTCCGGAAATAACACAAAACAATCAGGGTTACGTAATGGGTCAAAATTTTAATCATAATAGTTTGGGGCAATTAAATTCGAATCATTCTTCGGGGCAACAAAATTACATCGAACAAAACCCGGGCCTTTTCGGATCGCAGGTGGGTTCACCGTACTTGTAATTCCAATGCACAATTGCACACAGCAAGCACCATTTTTAGCAGGGCTTATATAGAAGTTTTATAGCCTAGCGCGATCATTTGCACAAATCCTCATTTTGACGGTTTAAAAGCACGCTTTTATTTTTCACTTTTAGTATATTGTTTAGTGAGAACGTTAGTTTTTAACTGTTTGGCTTATTTTTAAGCCTCAGCAGCATGGTGAACAATCTGTAAATACAAAAGAAAGTGAAGGTGATGTTAGTAATGCAACAGAAGCAACTGAAGAAGTACAAAGTGAGAATAAGTCGAAGGAGATGCTTGAATGGGAGGAAGCTGTCAAAAGATGGATTAATCGTTAGGACTAGTAAATGTAAACAGACTGGTGAAACATAAGCTCCTCTCTGGAAAGGGGTTGGCGAATGCGTGAACTTCGGTGATTGGTATGCACGTAATAAACAAAGGGTCACATTTCTATAAGTACCTATTTTATTTGTCACGTTTCTTTTTGTAATCAGTACTTCCATTTAAAATGTAACGGTCTTGCATAAACCGATGACCTGCCTTAAAATGTCAAGTTCGTAATTCAGGGCCATAGCTACATTTTTTTTAAGATAAATCGCCATTTATAACTGAATGTACTTCTACCCAAAATGTCTTCCCTTTAGTTAAGTAACATAAACGCAAAGTGTATACAAACATCACACCTAACCAGCAGTTTTTTTGTGTCCAAGTCAATTTCCATTACAACGCCTCAAATAAATCTTGGTTATGGCTCCGCATGTTATCATAATGTATCTAATATGGAATAGCGCCCAAAAAAATTGTTGTACATGCCTTTATCGTTCAAATTTTCTGTTTCTTTATAATACTTTATTATAATGAAATAAAATGTGTGAATTAAAAGAATTGGTACACATCGAATCAGTAGGTAATGAGTGTTGATTATTAACCTTGTCAATAATAAATAGTAGGTAAGATTTCAGACTACAAGTAAAATTTGGCTGTTATTTGAAAAATGCCTAAATATGAAGCTTTGTGTAGATTTTGATATATCACAAAAAACCTGGTTGTGCTTAACTCTTTCTCTCTCTCTTCTCTCTCTCTGAAATAATCAAACTATGTAAGTGCGAATGTATAAACAAGTACTTGCATAAGTAACATTGTACATTCCATCATTTTTATTTTATTTTCGAGACCAAATGCAGTCGTAAGTTAATCTTTAAATTACTAATGTATTGTTCATGTACTTATCATTAACGATGTATACTCTTAACTACTAATGTACATATACAAAACGTAAAGGTAGGTGTTAAAATGACAACTCAATGAAAAAACTTGTAGTTCCTTGTAATGTCTGTCAATAGCTACGTTTTGTTTCAGTTAAACATTGTAAAGTAACTTATTTCCTTTGTAAAGAATCAAACAATTTAATTGTTTAAACTCTCTAATTCTTGTTAATTGCATATATGACTTATACAGATGATCTTATAATATAAAGACCAATACTCTGTAGTGTTATGAATTCGTATTGTTTACTTATAGTTATTATAAAACGTACAATAAAAATGTTGATATACTATTAGTTAACGTTTTTGTCTTAACTCACAACACAAAATAGCAAAAGGCTTGTAGATCGAGTTGCATTCAGGACATAACTACAATCAAAAGCTACTACAATGTATGGAAACAAATTTTTAATACAAAAAATGCCGTTAAGGGTGTCTACTAATGCGAAATTTGAGCTTAAAATTTGCCTAATTTAAAGGCAGCAACGTGCCTTAGCAAGTTTCTCAAAGAGATAATCATCCTTTCGTCACTCAATGGAGATGTGAGATGATTAGAACTGTTTGTGTTCCATACAGTTGGAAATGTATTTTGGGTGTCAAATCGAATGACCCTTTAGGATCACGCCCCTCTGTCTCTGTCAAACGCTTGAACCTATTCGGTTCAAACTTTGCACAGTTGACCTATATGCCACATGTAGATAAATTCAACGCTAATTTATTTAATATATTGTAATACACAGGGTAATTTATCAAGCGGTAGTCGGCGGTAGAAAACGGCGGTGAATGTAGGATGTAGAAAGCATACAGGGAACGAACCAGACGAAATCTCGGGTCTGGTCGTTTTCGGTAGCAAATGGTGCCGGTTACTTCGGCAATCCTAAAACAAAGTATGGGCTTACGGCCCTGGCGGTAATTTCCCTTAATTAATAACGGTTGGCTATTGAAGCGGCACAACGGTACAAAACTAAGTAAAAGAAACGGTACGTTAGTCTTGAAGGCCAAAACTAAATAAAACGGTACAGATTAACTTACGATAAAAGTCCAGAACATCTGGCAATCGATTCGGAACTTGTTCTATCTTTGCTTTTACTTATTATGGGGAACTAAAACGGCCTATAAACACTTAACTGCGCTGAAATCAAAAAATATTAATTGTCCTTCATCTTCTCCAGGACAAAACCCTTCGGTGGTTACAAAAATAATTCCAACATGAACGGTCGTAGACGGACTAATTAACTACGGTATCTCCTCGGTATCGCGGAAAATTCTCGAAATTACCGTAAAGCCCAAACCAATTGTTACTATACACGGTGGTCCTCGTAAACGGCAAACTCAGCTCAAAAATTCCGGGTGCTTCGTTACAAATGTCCCTTCGATCTCACACACGAGGACACTACTTACATTTCAAACTGACCCACTTTGTATCGAGCACAATTGATTACAATTATTGAATTATTGCCGATTCCATATCTGCAGAAAAACGTGTGTGCTAAAGTTAGGATGACATTTGAGTGAAGGTGCTGTCGGCTAGCGTAGATCTTGGAAGGATCGACACAATCCAATAAGGATCTGGAAAACTAACTATACCTGAATAGCCAGATGAGAAAGCGAAAAACGGTATACACAATGATAATAATTTATTTATTAGTCCGAATGATCGCTTATTGGATATAGGACTCGTCGATTACAATGTGTGGTAACAGTAATAACAAGATAAAATGTACCTATATCGTAAACTATTAAAATCTAACATCACATAAATACACAAAAATAAATATAATAACAATGAATATGTAAATAACCAACAAATGTACAGTAATAAAATATCACAGTCAAAGATCAAAGTTGTAAGTAGAATACAATACTATAATGACTAGAGCTAAGGAGAAAATGGAGTATTTAAATATTCATCTACACAATAAAAACAATGACTTAGTATATGTTTCCTTACACGATTTTTAAAACAATAAAATGTCGAGTCCCTGACATTACTAGGGAGAATATTATAAAGTTTCACTTGATAGTAATGTTTTTTAGACTTGGAAAGTCTGAAGTAAGGAGTTCGCATATCGTTAGCCTTTCTAGTGTTGTATTTATGAGTGCTGCCATTTGTCAGTACCGAGGATTGCTTTTTGTGTAATTCTAGAAGTGCACAATAAATGAATATAGATGGAAGAGGCATGATTTGAAATTTACAAAAAATACTTTGACCGTGTTCTCTATAATGTTCATTGGCTAACATCTTGACGAATTTCTTTTGCATTGAAAACACTTTTTTTGCTTTAGAGGAATTACTTATAGGTTAACACCATACATTAAATGAGAGTGAAATAGTGCAAAATAACATGCCTGAAGGGTGGTGGTGTTAATACATTTTTTTAAGTTCCTTAGAACAAACGTGGCCTTTGCTAATTTACTAACTAGGTAATCAATGTGATTGGTCCAATTTAAACGGTCGTCTACATAAATTCCTAGATCTTTAGCGCATTTTCCTGATGTAAACTTGGGGTTAGAAGAAAACGTAATTACTTGAGTTTTTTCTTTATTTAGTTTTAAATTATGGTGCGCAAACCAATCATGAGCAAGTTGCAACGAATTATGGCTCTTGGTGGTTAGTATCTTGTGGTCTTTATCAGTGACTATTAAAGATGTGTCGTCAGCATAAGCAATGCATTCGTTAGGTTGAATATATTCAAAAAAGTCATTTATATAAATGATGAAAAGTAGGGGCCCTAAAATTGAACCTTGCGGTACACCTTGTTGTGTGGTTAGCAATTTGGAATAGGTACCATTAGCCACAACACATTGCTTTCTGTCCTGAAGGTATGATGAGAAAAAAGTTTTTGCAAGGCCTCTAATACCATACATTTCTAATTTATGAAGTAAAATATTGAAAGAAACACAGTCAAAAGCTTTGGACAAGTCGCATAATATTTTATTAAAGATGCATGTTCACCCTTTTCAAAAGAGTTAATTATAATAGATATGATTTTGGAAACTGCTTGAGTGGTAGAGCAGCTTTTACGGAAACCATATTGAGCGGGACTTAATAGTGTATGATTGTTAAAGTAGAAGTTAAAGTGGAAGTTTGCACTTGCCAAAGAAACCAATAAAATCTATTTGCACGTCCCAATACAAAATTAAAATCGTACTTTCAACATTCCTCATTGATTATGTTGGCCTTCCTCCCTAATTATTAACCCGTAACCCCTCAACATAGTTTCTTGGCTGGTGACAACAATGCGTACACATCTTGCAAGTAGGTATACGCGGACTCATAACACAAAAATGCTAACTATGTAGTACGTGTATCGATTTGGTTTGGATGCCTTTCGTAACGTACTTCCGTAATATCGGAAACTACATTCCTCGGAAATTCGATGCAAGCGAACCACACGCTCATATATTATGTATTAAGATGCGCGTACACAGATCGGTATATTAAAATGTAAATCACAAGGCAATTTTGCTTGGTACACTTTCAATTTAAAAGTGTCATGGCTACATTTCCACAATGGACTTCGCTAGAAGTAAATACCCACCAGTGACGGTTCAAATTCATTAATTAAATTACAGTTGCTGATATTGAGTGATATTAAGATAATTTCCACTTCAGTAAGCTATAAAACAATCCCTAAATAGCAAATCGATAATGAAACACTTCATAACACCATTTATCCCTACGTGTTTTGAATAAAGCCACTTTAATTACTTAAATGAATACGAAACTTAATCTACTACCAAGTCCAATAATATTCGTCGTCCATAAATTGCTTAAGCCCATTATACCTTGGCGTTTTCCTTCATACCATAGAAAATAAATTTTCAAAACTTCCATTCTTATCGGAGTATTAATTTACCTCATTTTTCTAGTTGTTTGTATGTAGTTTATGTAGTTGTATATAGTTTGTTGTATGCTGTTTCATAAATTATACCGGGTAATCAGGTAGTCACGCAGAAGTCGCCGAGATGTGCTTTCATTATTCAAGCGTTATATCTAGCAATATTTTAACAATGAATATTTTAAATAACTGCGCTACAACGATAAATTTATCTAAGTTACGAAGACAATTATTTTTTTACAATACTTCATTTGCCTCAGAAACTCGGGATTTATTTTATCAGTTGCCCTATCAATGTAAATTGGCAACACTAATAACAAACGAATACTTTGTCATGCATTATATACGAAAATAATTTGAAGAGTTCAGACACACGGATATAGGAGGAATGCATTTTTTCCTTTTGATATAAGTAGTAATTGTTTACCGTTTATATTAATTTGTTTAAAATGTTTAGCTAGTAGCTTGTAAAGGTAGTTAAAAGGTTATTCTTTAATAATAGAGAGAACGAGTTAATAATAGCTGTTATACTAAACAGGCTTTTATTAATTCATTAACATCGAATTATCTCTAAGTCTTGTAAAAAGCAAAGTTTTTGTAACTTTTATAATATAACTCTGTAGGATATTTTAATGTGTAGGAGTCGCTTTTCGTCGTATTTTCGATAATCAAGTATAAGAAAACCGACATCAAGTTTCCTCCAAGACTTTGATAAAGTATACGTGCTGTTCGACTATTTACGAATCAAATCTTACTTATGCCTGAAGTTAATTACAGAACATGTGTATCGCAAAATTGTTTTCGAGGAATCCAAATTATTTTTTTGGTCCTGTTACTCAACTTGTAATAAATATGGTAGCAGATGGTAGATAAAAAACAGCAATAAGTCGTGAGTAAGTTTTCTATTGGCGATCGATTTCGACGATTATCATTGTCATCTTCAGACCATGCTACAAGTTATATAGTGAATTTTTTTAAATAATTTTACAGTCAAATTACCTTATTTATCTGAATTGTTTAAATTTTTTTCATTATTAATTGCCCTGCGATACTCCTTTTTAAAAACCTTGTAAACAGTGTGTGTGTGACCTCTATGGTCTGACAAACAAGGGTCAGTTACGCCAGATTGAACTGAATGCAAATAGTTATCTGGAAAATTCCAAAGAATGTTATCAAGGCAGGTAGCTGAGTTAGCGGTCACTCCAAGCTCGCGTTTGGTTTGAAAAAATTTGAAATGTCACGACATTAGGTCACGGAGCATTATTCCTATGCCTGTGCCTTGACTGTCACCCAAAATCAAGATTTTACTTTGTTGTTTAGATGATGGAGGAGCGTTATTCGATGATCGTCGTTGTTCAGTTGTTGATACCATCCTTAACCTTAGTTTCAACTTCGTTCCAGGGATGAAGGACAGATATGGAAATGATTTCCGATTGAACCTACACTACTTCAAAAAACTGTTCCCCAGGTGAGGCTCGAACTCACAACCCCGGCATTGCTCACGACTACTGTCTTATATAACTCTCGTCAGGAAAGATTGCCGGTCACAGCACACCTTGTGTCGATCTACGATCTATGTTTTTCTTAAGATGCGAGTGACTTCCGGAATAGGATCGTGACAATGTTGAACGAAAAGTCATTTGTTCAACATTGACATGATACCATCCCGGAAGACGCTCGCATCTTTAGAAAAACATAGATTGTAGACCGGGATCAAGTGTTCTGTGACCGGCAGTCTTTCCTGGCGAGAGGTTTAAGTACCGTGCGCTAACCAATTGCGCCACTGGGGAGGATAACAAGCTCGAAAAAAGTGATAACACCAACATTTCTCAAAAAGAGACGGATCGTTCGAACAAAATCCATGGTGTCATAATTGATGATTCTTGTGTAGTTATTTGATGATAAATGAAAAAATTCGTAATTCTTCCATTTACCACAATCATTACAAGAACTTATATAAATAAATGGTAAATGGTATAAACCAATCTCGACACTTTCGTGAATGTGCTTCGAAGATTTATGGAATTTGCCGCTTAGTCCATTAGTATAGTTATTTTAATATGACCTTCGCATGTATTAAAAAACGGCCCTGTTAAGCAATCAAGCTCATAGGTATAGGTATATAGAAACATCGCGAACAACCATCGCAGAGAACAGCAACGTAGTAAGAAGAGGATATTTATAGGCCAAAATTACTAATGAGAGGTTATTTACAAGGTACCAACAGTTAGAGAATACAAATTGGAAGAAAAATTTAAAATATTTATGATTGAATTTCCCATACCATTAATGCCACGTTTCTCTTAAAATCAAAGTTGGAATCTACTAACACAAAGGCAAAATTCTTTCTCTTTCTAAATAATAAACAAATATAGAATACGAGCTCCTGGGTATGGTTGCAGCATGTGCAAAACCAAATTTTAAACCTCATGTTAGTTTTGCTTTTATTTAAAGTGTATATGTATGAACTTTCATTTAATTGCTAACATAAATAAGAAAGTTGGCACTGGACATCCTACACAAAACCAAATTTGGAAAATGGCACTACATTTGATTTTATTCCAAGTGGCTATGTATCAAAATTCAATCAAATACCTTCATAAATGAAAAAGTTTGCAATTCGGTTTATAAATGGTCGAGATGCGAAAAGAGCACTGTGAATGTTGATCGATTAGGCTCAATTTTTGGGTATGCGTTTTATATGGCTAAAGCTATATGCATATTGAAATTCATGAAATTCGGTTCAAAATATAAAAATGGTCCATCACCAACGAGGTGCATATAATGAATTAACAAACCGGCGACAACAATCACAAATCATGCGCACAACCGCACCAATTCAAAATTAAAAATAAAAATTATTATAAGCGTGTGATAAGACACCATGGAATTCAATAGTATTTTTTTGAGTGGAACAATTTCAAATACGAGGAAGCGCAACAAATAAAGTATTACATCAGTTTGAATTTAATCTAATAGGGCTGTCAATAGACAGCATCTGCAAGAATTTAGTTTTCCTATTCATCACTGCCACAACGAAAAACAAAGCCGATATGGGATTAGTGGAATGCGCATTTTTCAATTA
Organism: Photinus pyralis; assembly: GCF_008802855.1. NCBI lineage: Eukaryota > Metazoa > Arthropoda > Insecta > Coleoptera > Lampyridae > Photinus > Photinus pyralis. The sequence goes on from NW_022170249.1 coordinate 44,436,079, forward strand.
ATTGTAATTCTCGAAGGAATTTATGTGATAGGGTTTATTAACGACATCAGATTGACATCGCTATTCACCCACGTTTTCATTAGTTTCTCGTTTACAAAAATACAAAAAAAAAACAGACCGGTTTATATCATTACCGGCATGACATTTCACGCTGATGCTGTTTCAGAGTAACTTCTACCAGAATTTATTACCTGCTGTCTTAAGACTACAGTTAACACATATTCCAAAATTTCAATAATTGATCTCCTCTGGGCTGCTAAAGCTTAAAATTTGAAGTTTCGGTACGTTTTGTCCGTATCGTCAAGCATTAAAACTATAAATCGGGCGGTTCTGCCATTAGTAATTAGATGTGTTTTTGCGTAGCAACACTGTTTCTAGGCCACGAATGTTTTATGTAAATGTACATTATTTTTTTATTTTGACCCGTGGTGGTGATATAAATCTCCTTGCATAATTTTGATGGCGCTTGATAAATTTTCTTAAGCGAGAAGGGAAGAGGTATTTTTAAAGAAGAAATAAACTTCGCATATTTAATGAATTTAAATAATGCGTATAAGACTAGGCCATTTTTAGATGACTGGGAAAATGCAGCTTATTACTTATTATTAATTCATTTTTATTTTTTATGTATACGACGGACTCTTTAAAATAGAGAAAATAGTTAAGGCTAGGAATGAGACCAGTGTAAACAATGGGAGTTTATTTGTACTAGTTACTTAAATATGTCGAGTGAAATAACTTTACACGCCAATTCTTATAAGTTCTATTTTAAACGGGAACTACGCAATTCATTACTGAATAAATGGCATAGTGCTCGTGTTATCTTAGATAGCGTGAGCCACTCTAATTTTATAACTGACGAATTAGCAAATACTTTACGCTTGAAAAGGCAATCCTGTAATGCCCAAATATTGGGAATCAGCTTCGCTTTTGCCCATCAAAATCAATGACATTGCTTAACCGTAAGCAGAATTTCAGGAAATATCCCGGAATTCGAAGAACGGGATCTGAATTTACCTTCCAATAAACTAGTAAAACTAGACTAGTAAATCAATCAATCGCTTTCTGTGTGTTGGGATCGGTGTTGGGCAAATCATCGTGATGGCCAAAACTTCAAAACGTAGAACAAAAAGTATCCGCGAATTCAGCTTCCGATTGCACGAACGAAACTTCTTCTATCTTCAATTTCAACATTGGATGAAACTTTCAATACTGGCCGTTCACTTTTAACACAAACTATCTAATCAACACTGGAAATCTGTCTATAACGAAAATCGTTTGACGGATTGATATTATGACAGATCAATTGGTTTATTTATCACGACTTACGTTAATGACGTAATTTTTTTGTCTCAATCGATTTAAATGTAATGAAGAGAGAATCACATTTATGACGTCAGGTTCAGCACCAGTGAAACAAAGTATATACCTGTCGACGGGCAATTTAAAATAAGACAGGTTGGCGCCCACCAAACAACGAATAAGTAACAATAGGTAACCCACGATTCCAGCTTCCGAACCTTCGAGCACGGTCAACATCTATAACCACCAAGTAAGATTACAAAATCTTCAGCGAAACGTAACCCTGCTCTGAACGTAGCAAAAAAAAACTGATTTAAATTAGAAGAGAAACGTACAGTATAGTTCTGCGTTAGCTGTGGCTAAAACCGACGCTTTTCTCGTTGACGTCCTATTTAAGGCGAACCCCTTCTCCCGAAAATGAAAATTATACCAACCAATCAACGTACGTTAATAGACCAAAAAATCAACAAATTAAGCATTTACATTTACATTTGATAACAGATAAAGACCAAACAAAATGTCCAGAAATTTAATTACAAATGTTAATTACACAAGCCCTTGTCCCATCTTAATTAAGATGTCCGAAAATTTCATCCTGCCACTGCCAGACGAAATAAACACAACAGTATGTATGTATAACATGAAGATGAAATTGGTGGGAACAATTCAATGCGCATCTTGTTTGCAGGCGATAATCGCATATTTTAATTTGTATTGATTACTAACTGGTATACTAAGCCGACTAAGGAAGAATTTAGAACGAGTCCCTTTACTTACAAACATACAAGAACCGTGGACATTGTTGAATGTATGTAAATCCGTCGATTCTATGCTTCTACTACAGAAGTTTCAATTGTCGCACTCGAAATAATGGGTTTCTTAGTGGCTCAGAACTCTATTATTATTGCGTTAGATTAAAATTGATATTGAATAGATTCGAAATTATGGCGTTCCAAAGACGGAGCTTCAGACGAGGAGTATTAATATAGTTCGCTATACCAGATAGTGTTTTCAGATGAGTATTAGTATCGTTAGAGTGAAACGGCCGGTATTAGAAATGATTCAAATTTAATTTTAACGTTAAACAATGCATTTGTGAAAGGCCACCGTACGCCACCACGTTCAGGTAGGTATTAATTATTAATTATATTCCGGCGAAATGTGGAGATTTCAGCAAAGTGTGGTTAATCTCTACTCTCTTTAACCCTATTAGTATGACCCCAGAAAAAAAGTTCAGCTACTCAATTTATAGAAGTTAACTTTACGTTTGGAAAAATTCAGATATCAAGCTGGCAAAATGTTACCAAAAAAATTCACAGATTTCGCAATCCTTGCGGTTCATAAATTCGATTCTTCTTTTCTTGGTACATGTTTATATATTATTTTAGTTGTTTTTTTTAACGGAATGTGAATAAAGGCCATTATTATTATTATTTTTAAGCGTCGTAACATGCGTGTATTACCATCACGGGCGATGTGCGATGAATTTAGATTCGAATTAACAAAACCCTTGCGCACTGTTAAGTACCGTATCAACAGTATCCGCGACTTTTCCTGAATCTACCGATTGCAGTCGAGTACGGGCATCGAGTGCCTAGTTGTCGGACGAAAACACGTTGTGCCCGCGCATGACGTCACTCTAGTTACATCTGGCGCGTAATCCCATAAAGATTCCATGGTGGGCCTCGTTTTCGTATAATCTGCATTGTGGTGCATATTATATTTATCGTACGTACAGGAATATGTGTAGTTGATAGTCCTGCATTGCAAACACTCGAGTTTTTGCTTCTATTAATAGGGAATACCTTTTATTTCTGCTTTTATTACACCGCGAGGATACCGAATAAACATTTGTGGTTGTGCGAGTGCAAAATGACATTCTCCTGCAATATTGCCAATTCGTTATGTCATGTGAATGGTTCTAAGAGCTGCTTAGTCGGGCTTATTACGTCACAGAGCCCGCCACAATCATATCGTTTTGAATAAACCCTTAAAACCGCACATGTTCATTATTTTTTTGCTAATCATCAGCCTCTATTTTTAAATAAGCTTTTACTGTCCAAAAAAATGTTTTATGGTTTCAGATACACGCTTATTGAATTAGAACTACGCAATTCAACTATACTGTAAACCCCCATTTTTACTTTCCATTTTCATTACACTACCCTACAAGACGACATTTACCAATCATGTCAGTTCGATTAGATTTTTGCATCTCTTATAGAGAGCGCGAGCGCGACGACGCTTTTACTGTTGTCCGCTTTTCACTTCGAGCTTTGTTTATGACAGTATTCTACGCTGTCTCGTCGAAGAACGCGTCTGCTTCATGCCTGAAACTCCCGCTAAAACATCGCGTTTTAACATATTACTTTTCTACTTATATTCCATACGTTAAATGGTAGGGGTAAACAGCGAAAATGGACAGACTTAAAATTTACGCTGACATCTGCAAATGCCGAAATGAATTAGTCATTTAATTAAACTTTTTTCGATTGTTTCCCATTCAGAGCCGCTTTGTTTTTGCTGTGAACACCAGTGAATCTGCAAAAAAGTAAATCAATTTACATAATTTTACACTTATTATGACGGAAATGGAGATGATAGGACAAGGTAATGTTTGTCTTTAGTTTTTGACTTGTGATATTACTCAATCAATACTTTCATACCTAAAACTTTAGCATCAGAAAATATTTCTCTAGATTCTAGCCAATAAGCAATACTCTTACTATTGTCACTGACTCGTCAATACTTCTAAAAAAAGGTACGAGCGATCTAAGTGATGAAGAAAAAGTCTGGTTTATAAGTGTATAAGGTATTTTTTACCGGTGTTAATGAACCGTGTAGCCTCTTTTTGTCACTACTTGGATCCTGGCAGACGATATTAAGTGTAACTTTAATAGTGGCAGACGTCTTAGAAGTTATAAAAATTTACCCCCAAGTAGCGTGTTGAGAGATAAGCACGCGAGAGCTAACCAAAAGAGATAGCGATATTCTGACCTGAGAATCTTTCACCATTTGATTCTAAACTTCATTCACATACCATCCACTTGAATCTGTGTAGCACATTGGCGTGGCATTCGCACGAACTAAATCCATTCATATACGCATCACTGTGGCTGCACTTCCATGTTGAAAACAGAACAGGCAAAAATTTCGCTTGTAGCCGACACAATTAACAAAATATCGCATAAAAATAATCACAATAGAGCCAATGCGGGCTGCTTCTGAGTGGAACTAAATTGAGTAGGATTGTAATCTTTCCTGATTTTGTCCCAACGCAAAAATGCAAATCTGACGGTTACTGCCACTAAAACAACATTGGAGCTACTTGGAGAACAAAAAAAGTCTCAGCAACTTGACTTCATCATCGAAGGCAGCTGAGTGAAAAGAATTCAAGACTTCGCGAAATAAACAATTTATTATTTTGAGAATAACTGCGTACCTATACGGCAATATCTCTTACAAATGGTAGCGTCTGCCACTATTTCCCAGGATGGTTGTCATTGATGTTTTATTTCTTTCGCTGAGCACTGACTACAAAACTTTTTACAAATCTTTTCCGTGACACTTATAGTTTGATTTAGTGGATCAGTTGAAGTTAATAATGTGACAACGTACTTTGTTTTAAATGATCCACGCCCCTTGTCGAAAATACACAAATTAATATCGGTGTCATGGGTTTCACATACTTGAGCTGAAAAAGTCTGGTATTCATGAGATCAAACTTTGCATCACTATTGTTACAAAGAACGTCAAATACTCCGTGACGGCCGTACTAATTTGGATCACGCTTCCTTTACTGTCCCTAAGTACAGGGCAAAAATTTTTGTATCGACATAATTAACATAATTATAGCATAATTATCCAATATCCATAACTGTCAAAGCAACGTGCCAGTTCCTCAAAGAGGTAATTATCTTTTCCTCAGTCAATGGTTCAACTTCCTGGAGATTGTCAATATTTTATATTCGTGAGATGATTACAACTTTTTATGTATAGTTCCATACAGTTGGAAATGTACTTTGGGTGTCAAATCCACGCCCCTCTGTCTCTGTCAAACGCTTGAACCTATTCAGTTCAAACTTTGCAGACTTTTGATAATGGGTCAAATCCAGTGACCCCGTAGGATCACGCTTCCTGTCCCTTGAACCAATTCGGTTCAAATCCCATGTAACAAGCCTATTGAAAATGGGTCAAACCTAATGACGCCGACGTGCTCTGCCGCTTCTTAGCCCATTTTTGAAAATTTATTTTTAATGCAACCGTTGTTGATTTCCAACCAAATTTCAAACTTCGAACGGACAGCAAGCGAATAAAAGTGACAATTTCATGTAGTACTTAGTTCTAAACCGGCCTTTTACTACTTCATTCGACAAAACCAAAAACGCCTGTGTTTCCCAAATATTAAATAAACGACGGCAAATAGCATTAATTTAATGTATGTTGAATTCTACACAATTGTTTTACCACCCAATTCGAAAACGCGTTTCTACCGCAAAAATGTTTCTGGGCTAGAAATTAAACAAATAAATCAAAAGGTTACATTTGAATCAATTAAGATATTTAGACCCGCCCGCTCATTGTATATTTATTAAATTTTTAATTTTTGCGATGTTAATTAAAACTGTTCAATACAGTCCACTCAATTGGAAATGAGAGTATATCAACACGTGCTTATATTTCATTTTCCTCCCGCAGGCTAAACAAGAATGCTTTGTCTCTGATGTATACAAAAAAATTTGTCAACAGCTTAAAAACACATTGTATTTTAATAACTGCAATTGGAGTTGATTGATTGGGCTTTTCTGCTTTTTCATACGCAGAACATTGTCTGGTAGTTTCACAAATAAGAAAGATTACAACTAATACGCGTTCCAATTTCAGAAGTAGAGCTATTACTGAGAATCTTTCAGATGCAGATGTTTTTATATTATAGTGACATAATTTTACCAACGAAGCAGGCATCGCGGTAATTGACATCCTTGTCTACCGTTAGGGTGTGTAGTAAAGAATGGAAATAAAACATTAAAACATGAAGAACTCTTCTTAGTTACAGATATATGGGAAGAAAATGTAACACATATGCTTTATATATTTGTTGGAATCAACGAAAATCCACAAGCGAAACAAATCGGTAGCTTAGAATTGCAAATGGCAGAACTTTTCAGCACGCGTCATAGTAAACTTCAATTATAATAGTACATTGAAATACAAGTGCAGAAACGGTATTATTGAAAAACGAGTATAAATGTAGGAACACGAGCGCCAGCGAGTGTTCCTATTATACGAGTTTTTCAATGACCGTTTCGGCATGCGTGTTTCATACTATTTTTTCTACGAAAGTGAAAAATTCTTCTCTAGAAATTAGAAATTTCAACTAGCCAAATAACGACAAAAAATCGTATAGTCTGATCGTAGTTGGATGTTTCAATTGTAAATGATCCAGTAAGCCGGTTGCCATGACAAAACATAATTGTTTGAAAAATCGTAAATTTAAGTCAAACAATTTGTGGCGTAGTGAAGAAGTGTTAAGATAGATTTTGACGAAACTGAAGATGAAGAAGGTATGTGCACCCCGCCGGACGTTGCGGAAATGGCTAATGCGGTTTCGCATGAATTGCTACCCCAAAAGTCTAAGCAGCGTTTCGGAAAGGAGCGTTTTCATAAGAGAACAAATCGCTAAGTTTTTGAGAGAAGCGCCTGATGAAACATTTGTAATGATGAAGGTTTGTGAATTTCTTATTGTATTTTTAAATCATAAATAAGCATAATTTAATTACAGGTTGCTCTCGTCCTTGGAGTGGCTGGAGCTTGCCGTCGGAGCGAACGTTGTAAAATGACTGTAACGGATTTCACAGAACAAGATGCAATTTTATTGATACCTAACGATTCCTGACTCCAAGAATCATGCCCCAAGAACGTTTTCTGTAGCAGAAGGCAAAGAAAATTCTACCATTGTCTGTCTTATATAACGAAACTGTGAATAAAGCAATACAATTACAAAGAGTTACTTCGCATATGTTTATTAGCGTGTAGAAAATGCGTGCAGAAAATATTTTTGCCGCACTAGTGTTTCAAAGACCTGTTTTCACAATCAATTTACCTACAAAAACAATCGTGTTTCTACACTTTCGTAGAAAAAGACTTTTATCGCATCATTTACAACAACCAAATAATGACGGTGGTAAATTAAAAAGAGCGGCACGAAAACTCACGCCATAATAACATTTTACTGGCCGCACTAGTGTTTCAAAGACCTGTTTTCACAATCAATTTACCTACAAAAACAATCGTGTTTCTACACTTTCGTAGAAAAAGACTTTTATCGCATCATTTACAACAACCAAATAATGACGGTGGTAAATTAAAAAGAGCGGCACGAAAACTCACGCCATAATAACATTTTACTGGTTAGGTATTTTCCGAAAAATGCGGCAATGATTACATTTTCAAGCTTTCAACTCTAACCGATTTTGCTTTTGCATCACGTTTTACCGGTGGGTATTTTTAGAGAATTGTATTTGGGGAGCTAATTACATTACTATGGGCGAGTACAGATGTGTGTTGTGGGTCAATTAGATAAAATATATAAGAAATTCCTGTCGCCAAGTTGAAAAAAGTACACGCATTTCATTTAATGATCCTACCACACTGAAATTAATACCGGCATTGAATTATTAATATAAAGCTCTATAACATATAGAACGTATAGAAATGTCATATCATATGTCCCCCCTTTCAATTAGAATTGTTTTTCGTAACAAAGTCACAATGTTTTATACAAAATTAATTTGTCGAATAAACAAGGTTTTTCTCCATTTTTAATTACCAAAGGGAATGACTTTTCTCGTTCTACTAACATAATATAACGTTTTGTTTATGCCTATAGCAGTTGGCCTTTTGGAGAACTAGGTTTCTTTTTTTAGTACGTCTTAATTGATATTCGAAGAGCGAGGACCTTTGAGGCATCATTATGAGTAATTTTCCTCTAGTTCGATCATTGAGTCCGTATACACAATGTGTACTACAAACAATAATAATGAATTAATAATTACTACATAGATGATATTTTAGGTTTTAACAAGCTCTCTTTGAGCCAAACAGAGTTGGGCCAAAAAGTGGTACTTGAATAGACAATTTTATGATATCTAGCAGTATTAAATATAACAGCTAAAAAGTGGAAAATTGCCTTTCGGATCGTATTCGCCAAGAAATAATATTAGTTTTCGTACTTCCGAGACTAAAGTGACAACTTCACTCCATCGTGACACTGAAGTGTCACTTTTTGTCCCGCCGGGATTAAATTTGGACGAAAATCCCGGAAGGATGAAATTACTAACAAGGCAATTTCAGTAGGTTTGTTCCACATTTTGTATGCGGCAGTACTTCTTAAACGCATCGTACTGCTGCTCATATAGTTTTTTGGATTTCGGTGGTATCAATTCTTTACCTAATTTGACTGCTTTTTATCAAAATGAAATACACCTTTGTCACCCACCACCAAAATTATGACCCTAGCAATGACAGTTTCCAAATTATTTTTGTTACCATAGCATAGGGTTTCTCGTACCAACGCAACGTTCCTATGGTAACTTGTTAAGCAGAGATGTTTTGAAAGAACGCGTTCTCTAACTCCATACGCTTATTAAGAGTTTCAGGACGAGGCCTTTGATTGGATCAAGATGGATCGATGGAACTCGAAAGAAGCAAATAAATTCTCTAACTCGGTGCTGAACGTAGCAAAAAGTTGATTTTAATTTTCAAAGAAACGTATTTCTGCGACGCTTTTCTTGCTGACGTCCTATTTAAGGCGAAACCTTTCTTCCGAAAATCAAAATTATGACAACCAATCATACACAGTTGATAACACAGACTATCCCCTCAACGTATTCTAGGAAAAAATAGAATTTCACTCTCTTGACTACACATCCACATCCACCTGTCAATTAAATTATGTGTTTACATTTGATAACACATAAAAACATAATTCCCGGAAATTCTACGTTAAATAAAATAAAAAACGTAACCAAAAACAACCTTGACCGCTTTCTCGTATGACAATAACCTCCGTGCCGTTATATAGACCAACGACAAATTAATAAAATTTAATTACAAAAGTTAATTACATAAGAAGGAAACCGCCCTTGTGTCATCTTAATAATTAGGATGTCCGAAAATTTCATTCTACCAGACGAAATAACACACCGCAATATGTAAGAGTGTTACAATACGCATTAGTTGAAAGTTGATCACAAGGTACCTACATCGGTTGGAGTAATGAAGCTCGACAAAGCAAATGACATAACACGAAATACAAAACCGAGATTTGTCTAGTTTGCTCCGTTCATTTCAGAGCAAAGTAATTCACATTTTACTTGACATTATACGATCAACCCACCCTCCTTGTTGTGTGGTTTACCTTTGCAGTGGCAATTTACTGAACTCGTGGGGTCCACAATCCCACTGTGATAATTTGCGGCTATCACCAAAAAAATAATGTACTTTACATTGATTTGTAGAACTTTGCGGCGTCTAACCAAAATAAAACAAATAGGTAGCGTAATAACAATTTACGACATTTAATTAACAAGAAATATATACATTGAGGTGAACAAAAAGGTGCTTACTGTTCAGCAGTTCGAAACCGACTCTCCTTCATTTAGGGATACTTGTCCCTGGAATCTTAAAACTACCGTTAGGCCTTGTCGAAATACTAGGAAGGTCTTTGCTAAATGAAAATACTAAGAAGTTCTCAACAACTAAGGTCTTTTGTGAAAATACTAAGAAATTCTCAACACTCCTTTACTAATATTTACTTTTCTAATTTAAGTTTGATATAAGTTTATAATAGTCTATTTCAATGCCAAATTAATATTTATATTTGTTGGAGAAGCGAATGTCGTGTTTCGGATCAGACACAGATATATCTCATATTATTTTTTCTTGATCGGTTATTATAAATTTACAAATACAACAGGCAAGGCGAACAGGTAAATTAATTAGTTCACAACTCGGAAAATGTAACATTTTCTGACGTACATAATTCTTTGGAATTTTAAACTACTTTTCCAAATTCAAGAAAACATTAGCTTTAAGACACTATATTAGGTTTAAATAAAGCGCGGTTTGCTACTTGCTAAGCTTTCATGCACCGCACCTTTTCGTAAACTCGTTATCTTCCTACGGCGACTCTTACGACCTCCAAATAATTCAATGCCACAATCCAACAAAGGACCACTATGCTTTCGCTAATAAACAAACGAAAAGAAGATGAATTTTATACCATAAAGAAACATTAACCGAAATCCCGATGAAATTAACGATGTCGCAAAATACGAATTTACATATTTATAACTTCAAAACCCAGCACTGAATTTTGCCCGTTACTTTGAAGTGAAAATGTCATTTTCGGTTTCTAACACTGCTCTACTGCAATATTACCAGTACTTATTTGCAACAGTTAAATTGTCAACGAGATAATTAGGAACTTCATCATCCGGGTGTAATTAACGCTTCGGAACCTTATTCTGATGCCCTAGCAGTGATTTTCATTGGGAAATTAGTCATAAGCTATATACATATAAATTCTCGAAACAAGCAATGCGCCACGAAGATAATTAGGGGGTGTATAATAAGTAACAACGAATGTTGGGATAAACCCAAATTATAGTAGTAATGAGTGCCTGAGTGGGTAAGGGTTTTCAACGAACGCAGAACTTCTTGTAGCGCCTGTAATTTAGCCTGTATTATATATACTTGTTTACAAATTCATTAGAGAATGATCAGAGATCGCCCTGGAAGACTAGTATTCCGGTAAAATTAATTCGTAAAGATAAACAACAAATAATTTGATGAAAGCTATAGCAAAATTTGAACTTTAAACCTAAATACTCGATGCCACCACAAGTCCTTCTTTTTCTTGATGACCCCAAAAAGTGTAGACCAACAGTGCTGGTTCCTTTGTCTACAGCAGTTGCAGCCATGTCTGAAACAAATTTACAGAAGGCGGCGTCGGTTGAATTATGTTCATTATATTATGTTAAAAATTATAACATTCAATTGCAATGTTTTAACAATAATAATGTTTATTTTTCATTTACCAATTATATCTGTCATATGAGATATATAAGTCTATTTCGCCCGAGGGCATAATGAGAGAGCATAATGGTTTGTCATCTCATTATGCCCTCAAATGGCCTGTCAAATATATTGATGGAGTTTTATGTAATAAAAAAAGATGCTACTTGATTCGTATGAAGCACTTTAATCTTGGGCAAACAATAATTTGTATATTGGAAATGCATTATTTTATTGGAACAATGAAAAATAAAATTTTGTGTACACCTCAGGCATTACTCGATATTTAACCTTCGGGCGACTTACAATCCCTCCAGCCGGAGGCCCTCGGGCTCTGTCGCTCTCGGCATAAATATAGCCTTAATAATAATAGAGATTTATTGCCCAACAGAACAGACCTTCCAATTACAGGACAATACATAATAATTAACGCGCAATGATTTAATGTAATAAGAAAAAAAAGAAAAAGAAAGAAACAACAAAAAAACTCAAAATCTTAACATAACTAAACAACAACAAAATAATTAAATTCATATTTTAAAAAAAAACCAATTTAAATTGTCGACAAACTGCAAGTTACATTCTATGCGGGTCTATCAAGTTAGCCCCCGAAAATGAAAAAAAATATATTAAGACACATTTGTTAATAGTGCTGGGATTGTGCTACACTGTGCCGCAAATATCTAAATTTGTGCAGGCCATAAAAAAAAAATAACCCGTGTTAAAAAATTCGGGGGCTAACTTGACGCTCAGCCCCCGGTTTTTTTTTCAAATTTCAACTGATTTCAACCAAAATGAATTGTGCTTGTTGCATAATTAATTGTGCCGTTAAAATTTGTTTGATGCAGTCAGCCGGTAGCCAGTTTTTATAAAATCAATTCTGGGGGGTTAACTTGACGCTCAGCCCCCGGTTTTTTTTTACAAATTTCAACTGATTTCAACTAAAATGAACTGTGCTTGTTGCGAAATTAATTGTGCCGTTAAAATTTTTTTAATACAGTCAGCCGGTAGTCAGTTTTTATAAAATCCATTCTGGGGGATTAAATTGACGCTCAGCCCCCGGGTTTTTTTACAAACTTCAACTGATTTTAACTAAAATTAATTGTGCTCGTTGTGTAATTAATTGTGCCGTTAAAATTTGTTTGATGCAGTCAGCCGGTAGCCAGTTTTTATAAAATCAATTCTGGGGGGTTAACTTGACGCTCAGCCCCCGGTTTTTTTTACAAATTTCAACTGATTTCAACTAAAATGAATTGTGCTCGT
>NW_022170249.1:44448820-44507241 GCF_008802855.1 Photinus pyralis
CCCCGGTTTTTTTTAGAAATTTTAACTAATTTCAACTAAAATGAATTGTGCTCGTTGCGTAATTAATTGTGCCGTTGAAATTTTTTTTATTCAGTCAGCCGGTAGCCAGTTTTTATAAAACCAATTCTGGGGGGTTAACTTGACGCTCAGCCCCCGGGTTTTTTCAAAAATTCAAATTGACTTTAAACGCAATTAATTGTGCTCGTTGTGTAGTGAATTGTGCTGTAAAAATTTTTTAATGTAATCAACCGGTGGCTGTTTTTTTATAAAATCTATTTTGGGGGCTAATTTGACGCTGAGCCCCCGGTTTTTTTTACAAATTTCAACTAATTTCAACTAAAATGAATTGTGCTCGTGGCGTAATTAATGGTTGAAAATATTTGTTAATTGTGGGCCGTACTACATTGTTTTTGTGTGTTGAGATATATCGCTCGTATTTATTAATTAAAATAAATAAGTTGAAGGTATGTATAATTTGACTTATTCACTATTATAGTATTTTGCATTACAGTTATCAAACAGTATCTATTATTCCACTCTTAAATATGGTTAAAAAAAATTCTAACTTAGCGAACGAATTCGCAACGTTTGCGAAATACAAAGAGGAATTATTTTGCTGTAATGGAAAAGTAAATCCACCTTCCCATTCTGTTTGGAAAATAATCGCAAAGCAATTAAATTACGCTTACACTCCAAAGTTATTATATACTGTTATATTATCTAATCGCTACCAATTTAGAAGTAGACTTCAAACAAAAATTTCAGAGCCATGTAGTCAACCATCCATAATAGATGACGATTCAGATGACAACATAGGCATTACTTCTGATGAAAAACTAATCAACAGTATAGAATTCTCATTGACAATATCCTCCCAAGAATGGTTAAACATTATTCCTGAATCAAAAATGTATAGGGACGGAAGGTTATACGATATTTTACCACCTGAAAAGTGGGCAGGTCTTTTAGCTTCTCATTTTTGGGACGTTACTAAGATTAATTGTACCCTTAGTTTTAAACGTGCTAAAATTAATCAAGGAGAGCATTATTTACTAGTTTTTGGATCATGTACTACTTGCCAATCTGTCTTAACTGGAAAGTTAAAACATATGCCGCAAGGAAATAGTAGAGTAGTCATTCGTTGCAGTTATAGTGGTACTTTTGAATCTTGTCGAAGTACAACAAAAAGACAACTTAGAGGACACCAACGAAACATGCTCGCAAAAACCATAATTTCTGAACGGAAGACAGTTAGTGGTATTCGCAAAGAAATGGCCAATTGTATGATGGATTATGGCGATATGGAACCAAACATACTATCTAACAGTAACGTATTGAGAAATGCTGTATATGAAAGCAAAAAGGATGATAGGTTCCATAATGACCCAATAATGGGAATTTTTATAATGTAGTACTTATATCCTTTTAACAATTACATTAAAGATATTGGTCTGGATCGGTTTTATGTTCATTATTGGAGTACCCCTCAAATTCATCTGTATAATCATTATTGCAAGAAGGTCCCGTATTCAAAGGTGTCGGTAGATGCAACAGGAGGACTAGTAAAAAAATTAATTCGACCTGATAACACAAAAAGTCGAACGCTGTTACTTTACGATGTCACTTAAGAGATACTGTAACTAGCACTCAATACTCTGTTTCAAACATGTTATCAGAGAGACACGACTCCGATAGTATAACACATTGGTTGAATTTTTGGATTCGAGGTGGTGCAATTATTCCTAATGAAATAGTATGCGACATGTCCCTAGCGTTACTATCGGCACAGATCTACACATACACAGATTGCTAACCTTATGTATTTTTTGGGAAACAAATTTAGGTATACTTAAAAGCGCCCTCTATTGCGGAGCAGTATAAACATGTACCGTTTAAAACTGTAATATGACGCTTATGGATTTATGCGTTAGATGTCGCTGAAACAAAATTAAAGCGCAAAAGTTTGCACAATTCGAATTCCTTAATATTCGTATTATTACAGTGGTATGATATGATAGGAGGTACGTTGAGCCATAATTGTTTAATTTAGCACTGGAGCTACTCATTCGTCGTAAGGGAGTTATTAACAGCGGGTCCCTGTGGTCACAGATACACACGAACATAGGGCAGGTCCTTAAAGAACCGTGAAGGTTTTTTGAAGTTGGCGGAAACTATTTGCGGCTTTAAAGGTCTTGACAGATTGCTAACCGCAAAGGCATACTTACAAACTATGTATATCTCTGCCATCATTAACGTTACACTCTCCGATAAGATATAAGATAGGGAGGTTATTTTCGAAAAGTTGATAGTTTTCGAGTTGTAAGCACAAAACTGCTAAAAAAAATATCTTTTTCAACTTTTTTGTATTTTTTTGCGTTTGTTGCGTCATGAAATTTTGTTAGAAAACCTCAGATTCGGATTCAGCGCCCCAAAAAACATATAGAATCAAATAAATCAAAACTACCCCACAACTTGCCTGGTAAAATACAATTAAACTGAATTATATGCACACTTTACCGCTTTAAATTTTTTGCAGCGACATCTAATGCATAAATACATAAGCGTCATATTACAGTTTTAAACGGTACATGTTTATACTGCTTCGCAATAGAGGGCGCTTTTAAGTGTACCTAAATTTGTTTCCCAAAAAATGCATAAGGTTAGCAATCTGTGTATGTGTAGATCTGTGCTATCGGCAATAGTACGAGCGTTCACAGGATTTTCGTCATTAAATAGTTACATAAAGTATTGCTTCAATTATCTAACTGGATTACAATCTAATTTTGAGGTACCCTGTTATGTCCGTGGCGATGTGGCTCATGTAGTGCACATATATTGTCGTTGGCCGTGCCTTAAAAATGCATTGAGAAGAAGTAGACAATTTTATAAAAGATGCATGGGGCAATTTATTCAAGCAAAAAATATGCTAGAAGTGGAAAATATATTGAAAGCAATATTTACAGTTGCCCTTGGTGTTATGTATGGAGAAGAGACACCTTGCCAAACCAGCAAAAATTTTTTATTAAACCTAATCGGGAATGAACTGGCGACAGAAGAACTGCATTCAGAAGAGCAAGATACGGAGGATGTCTGCGAAAAGGAACACTTTGAAGGTGAAGAAAGTAACAACTTTATGCAATGGGGAAAAGAAATAGAAAATGAGGTCCGAATCAAAATCTCATCTTCATCGGGAAATCATGATAACGCACAGTATCTACCTGAATTAGTTCCAAAGATCATAAAATTATTGCAGTATTTACCAATATGGTCTAACGTCTTATCAGGTGAATTTCCATTAGCCAAAAAAACTTCAACAAGTGCTTCGGTCGAAAGCAACTTTAGTGAACTAAAAAACCGAATCTTTTCAAATTCTGTACTACCTTTGCGGTTAGGCGCGTTTTTGTCTAAACACTTATTGGCGCTTGAAGGAACTATGAAGATTGCATCTTCTAAAATAGAAAACGTTGTCCTCCCGGATGCTATAAAACTCTCGGAAGCTATAAAAACTAAAGGTGACTATATTCGTATAATTCATAAAAAATACAAAATAAATTAATTTCAGATAGCATACATGGCAACGGTGATGACCATTTATTTGTACATCTAGTGCAGTCTAAAGACACAGAAGGTAAAGTATTTTTTTAAACTAATTTAAACATATCGCTTTTCTATACATATGCAGGGCAGGGTAATAGTAAAATAACAAGTTTGGAAATGGTATCAAAACAAATAATTTTTTCTCAAAAAATTTGATGTTGAAAAACTTTCGAATGGCGGCTATTCTTAAAAAAATAAAAATCGAATTTGATGTTTACCTTTTTTGCCAAGAGTTATACCCAGTTTCACAAAGGCTGATTAAAGTTAACAAATGGGTAAGTCAGTGATTATTGATTAAAGAATATGATTGGTTGTTCATTTAGCACTACTATCCAATCAAATTACTGAATCACTACCTTAATCATTTGTTAACTTCAATCAGCCTTTGTGAAACCGGACATTAGTATTGCTAATTATCTGATACGAGTCATTTTTGTGGTTTTTCATAACTTCAAGAACTCCTTCTAAATGCTTCAGTGCTCCGGATCTAGGAGAACGATTGTGTTGATCAAAATATTGATTTTTAAGTAGAATCGTGGTAGAATCCGACAAATTTGATCTGTATTTTTCTGTATAGAGTTCCTCAGTCTATAGTGAACTTGCGTCACGGGCGCTTTCGTCACAACCTTAATCTGGGTTACCGTGCACCCATGATTCAACTTTAGTTTAAAAAAAATGCAAGGAAATAGTTCAAATGGTATGAGATACCTATTTATTATATATAGATATCTTCATAACTTTAAGACAATAATTATCAAACACTTCTTCAATGTGATTTTTTAATCAAAGTTATGTCTTACTTTTTAAAACACTGCCCTGATTTAGCAAAGAAAACTAATATTTAGTCTTATTTTAGAACGAATAAAAAACACGGAAGAGTTTTCGGCGGAAGAAAATTGGAAAGGAACTGTCCTGCCCATAAAAAAGCGGAAAAGAAGTTCCTATTTAGAAAAAAATTCGGAATGGTTGGAAATGAATTTAAACGAAAGCGTTAGATCATTAGCTATAAATATTATAAGAAACGGCAGTTGTCCAGATTTAAAAACAGTTAAAATTGAAGGACTACAATACATATTCACCAATACTTGTGGCTTTGATGCAATTGTACATCTCATAGCTTGTAATTGGTGCGATTATCCTAATATGTCAAATATTTTTAAGTTTCAAGAAACGCGCTTAGGAAAATTAATTGAAATGTGTTTCAAAACAATCAACACAAAATTGTATAAACTTAGAGCGGAGCTTCTTTTAGATTTATTCAAAAAAACAGTAACACAATATTCACATAATTTAATTCAAATTGACACACAATCCACAATTGAGTACCTAATTAGGTCTCTTTGTCAAATGGGCGAATTGCAATATTCGTTAACGGAGAAACGCTTTTGCAATCAATGCAATAGAGTAAAACTTTTAACATCTCCGGATATTCCAGTTGCTCCGCATCTAAATTTAAATATTGTTAAAGAACTACATGATGTTTCACAAACAAGAAAATGCACCAACACAGACTGCGACAACTATCTCCAATGTACATACGAATACAATGAAAACTATCTTTTTTTTGAAATAGGTAGCAATTGTCCTCACAAGCTGTCGACCATAAAGCGTTCAGTTTGGATTAATGGCCAGAAATATCTTTTAGGGGGAATAATTACATATTCAGGATCTACTGCATCATTTAATGAAAAAATGTTAGGTCATTTTAAAACCTACGCTTTCCGACTGCATGGCAGATGGGAAATTTATGATGATCTGTTAAAAGAAAAAGAAACATGTATGGACAGTGAAAGTGTATGCATTGAAGCTATTATATATGTAAAGCATAATCAATAAACAATTACCGTTCGTACCCATGTCTTTGATTTATACCTAACTTGAAAGTTCACCTGTTTGTCGTGTGTATTAGAAGCTTTGAATGCCAGGAAAAGGTATTATCTAAAAAAGTGGCGATCGGATGAACGCTAAAAATGTCAGATTTGTTGTTTCCGGTTACATGGCGCACAATATAACGCAATGTGTGTTTAAAATCGGTTCTGTTTGTTAAAAAATCCTAGAGCTAAGGTTTAAGTTAATCGCCAAAATTGTTTTATAAAACAACGGCTTTTGTTAAATTGTATTTTAGAATTACCGGCTGACTGTATTAAAAAATTTTCAACGGCACAATTAATTACACAACGAGCACAATTAATTTTAGTTAAAATCAGTTGAAGTTTGTAAAAAAACCCGGGGGCTGAGCGTCAATTTAACCCCCCAGAATGGATTTTATAAAAACGGACTACCGGCTGACTGTATTAAAAAAATTTTAACGGCACAATTAATTTCGCAACAAGCACAGTTCATTTTAGTTGAAATCAGCTGAAATTTGTAAAAAAACCGGGGGCTGAGCGTCAAGTTAACCCCCCAGAATTGATTTTATAAAAACTGGCTACCGGCTGACTGCATCAAACAAATTTTAACGGCACAATTAATTATGCAACAAGCACAATTCATTTTGGTTGAAATCAGTTGAAATTTGTAAAAAAACCCGGGGGCTGAGCGTCAAGTTAGCCCCCGAATTTTTTAACACGGGTTATTTTTTTATGGCCTGCACAAATTTAGATATTTGCGGCACAGTGTAGCACAATCCCAGCACTATTAAAAAATGTGTCTTAATATATTTTTTTTCATTTTCGGGGGCTAACTTGATAGACCCATTCTATGCATATAAAATGCCCTTGGTACATAAATAAATATTCAAGGTATTCATAATTTTAGGGTGCAATTTTATTTTAATTGATCACAAGTAAGTACATTTCGGAATTAATTTTGCAGTTTTTGTACTAGATATAGGAAATTAAAACAAATAAATCGCGAGACCACGTTTGTTTTGAGGTTTGTCTAGTACGATTCCGAATGTTTTACAATAACGCGTAATTTTTCCCGAAAGAATTGCGTTGCATCCGCCTTCGCTCTTATCGCCGAGGACTACTCTTTCATAGCGGCTCGATCTATATCGTGGTTTTTGAAATGTTCGCTCAATGATTTTGTTGCATTTCTCATTACGAAGTCCACTACTACACTCAGTGACATTCACTGTGCAATGAAAAGATCGTACGAAATTTTTGTAGTCCAACGACGTTCACTATAGTTATACAGGTCACCCACTTAAAAGGTGTGAATTGAACGCGGAGAAAATAAAATTAAAATTACGGATGAGGTTTGTGCTCAGCATAGGCAATTTAGGCAAATGATTCAATTTAGTGACTGAAAAAAAGTTTCATTTCAGGCCATTAAATTTTGTGCTGTTTTGTAGCGTTATTGAATAACGTGGTGAAGGTTATACTTTGGCATTTAGAAAGGATCTTTTGATAAAAGCGCGTATTGTACGTAACTGTATAATAATAATTATACTCTACAGACTTATTACTTAATTTATAAAGGATTCCTTTATGTATTATTCGTTTGCCAACCTAAAGATAACCTGTTATTTTATTTACAAAACTTGGCCTGCAATGAATGAATCTCCTTAAAAGTCCCGTGAACCGTATTGTCTTAAAAGATTATCGTCTTTGGAGTTCGATAATAACATTTATTAGTATTACAGTACAGTTGTGACAAAAGCACTAAAACAAACGTCAAAAAATTGTTAATACGAATAAACTAGCGATTATACAATTTGATAAAATTCATCCGTAGTATAAAAGCAGTTTGATTGAATGTTTTTTTCGGGGATGTATGATTTCGAGTAATTTTAATAGCGTTCACCCTGGTCGGATAATGTTGTATTTAATCTTTAATAGGAATCGTCAACAGTTTTGAAAATGTCTGCCCGTTTCTCCTCCCTACAGTTTTAAAAGGCGATTATGCATTAATTACTTTCACCGTACATATATACTAAAAACTAGTGCGCTATCAAAACTCTGCTTATGTTAAGGTATGCGTCAACGTATGCAGTTACGTTCGTTTATAGTATGATCTTTATTACAGTTTGACTTGCCATATTAATTAAAACTGTTCAATACAGTAACTTGAAGTGGAATTGGAAAAGTGATTGAAATTTATAAGCGATCGCTTGTTGCTGTCATTGGCAGAATCATATATTCTAATTGTTATGTTCACAAATAAGCGGTTCCTTTACCTCTACCTACCACTGAGAAACCTTCATTACTAACTATTCCAATAGCCATCTCGAAATGCAGATATATCTGCTATAATTACGATTTATTGGCTCCATAGCTACACTTACACGCAATTTTGATGTTGAAATGCCTACAATAATCGAACAAGTTCACCTTCGCTATAAGTTCGTTTTTTCCTGAAATTCATATTTGATCCATTATGTAGAGAAAAGGAAGTTGACGTTAACTTTATTCATTTCATGTCACCCCTATTGCCCTTCCAATTTGTTACATGGCTGCCGGGCACGGGTCAGATGAAGGATTAAGAGAAATCTCATGGCACAAAAATGGTCAGCTGTTGATTGGCATTCACACCTATGGCTCGTCCCAACGTTCCCTCGGCTCGACCGGTACAGTCGATTTGAGCAGGAGGTGAAGGAGGTCTGTGCTAATAATTCACAAACAATTGCAGAAGAAGAACGAGATTCCTGCAGTTATCGCTGAGATTTCGCCAGCAATGTGCGAAAACGTGGAAAAATGTTGTTGGAAGAGTTATCGCCTGCGGCTGCAGCCGCGGAGGCCATTTGGCCGATATATTGTTCAAATAAAATTGTACTACCTTCTACAAAGCACAAGCCAATTTGGCCAGAAATTGTGTCTTTCATTTATTCGTATGAATGAAAACTACACTGCATACGAAATTCATAGGGGAAAATACGAAATTCATATCTATGAAAACTAAGCTTTAAGACCTATTATCCCTTCGGTTCAAGCATGGTATTGGTTAGCTTTCTTATAAAGAACCAAATGAAATAAAGACGAGGCAGCGTTCATCACAATAGAAAGGTAGTTGCGCGTGTTTTTAAACTCATTTAGCTTAGAGAGGAAATTGAAAGAGTACAATGACTATTGTAGCGGTGCTGTCGTAAAGTTCGCTGCATTACGAGCTAATGCAAATTGGTACAAATTTAATATGTGAATTACGTGTGAGTGCGTTATCGCTTTAAGGTCCGTTAAAGTCTCGCTTCTTGTTATAAGCAGCTAGAACCTTTTCATCGCACCTGGAGCGGTGAAACATAATTAAATCTAGCTTTAATTAAATGCATTTTTACACGCCATTCGAGCTTTTTATAAATATACTGTGATATAAGGTCTTGTTTTTAGTAACTTTGAAAATCTTTAACGTTTAATTAAAAGTTATGGAGAAGTATTTAATAAATTCAGGTGTTTTAGAAACTATGGAAACCTTGAAAGAGCGGTTTTACCTTTACCTGTAAAGTGACATACAAATTTATTCTGAAATATGGCTGCCGTAGTTACCTGCAAATTGAAATCAATAATGTTTTCACTTTTGTTGTTCATTATCCACTGTGGGAACCTACAATAGCCTGATTTTCGATACTCTAGCTAGAGCGAATAATGGCATTAATTGTGCCCAAACCGGAATAATGGGAGTCTTATTTTAATCCAAACAAAACAAAGGTGAAAGATAACCTATTGTATTGGGTTCGTGTGTTTCACATAAGCATAAATCACCTAAGAAACTAATCCCACCGGACACCTCAACATATTAGTACCTACACCATTAATATCTATTAGTTCTGCACGTAAAACTCCTTATCGTTGAGCTCGAGGATACTGGGATAAAACCAAGTTGCAGCAGCATTTATTACGACTGCCACCATTTATCCCTTCATTTAATTTCACAAATTGCTTCTTGCCGATTTACGATTCCTTACAGATATGCAGCCAAATAATCCGATCAGTATGTGTTGCTATTTTTCTGTCCTGCTTCCTGCGGGATGATATTAATTCGTAGCGACTACGCGGCCGATGTACCCCAACTTTTTTTTGTAATTATAGTTACTCCATCACTCCCTCCCTCCCTCCCTGCGTATACATTAATTATCGTAAGTAATTGCACAAGTGCATCAAAATTACCGATAATTTTTTTTGAAAGCATGTTGTCTAAAAACTGTATGAGTTTATTTTCATATTTTGGCTTTTAACAAAATATGAAAATGACCGAATGCAGTTTTTTACTGACAACATGCTTGAATAAAAATTATGAGGTTTATTTTGATGCACGAGTGTCATTTGGGGGACTATTCAATTCATCTAACATTTGTCACATTTCGACCAGTGAAATGTCGAGATTTCAAATTGTTGAGCCAATGGGAACGAATTATAGTGATAATTTCACGTGTGGTATTTCAGCGATAATTTCACGTGTGGTATTTCAGCGACAATTCAACTCATGTATAAAAAATCGCATAAGCCGCAGTGAAATTGTCACTTTGACAGCGGCAAAAGTTACTTGCAACTTTTCCAGCGACAAATGCACTAGTGGTTTTTTCACTTATTCATTTTCGAACCAATTATCGCATTACCCTTTCCCATATGACTAGTTTGACGTCTGTCAGTAATTGATTAGTTATGCGAATTTCTTTTTCGTTAAATTGTCCTGCCGAATTACACTCGAGGTTTGTATTTAAACCGAGTAAATTTGTGTTGTTGCAATTCAAATCTGTTGCCTTTTAGCAATTGAACTCGAAAAACTGTCAACCTAAAAATGCTCCACCTGCGGTGTCGCATTTTTATTAGTTGACAGTTTTTCTCGTCTAATTGCTAGGCAACAGATTTTCATTACCTAAACAACCCAAATTTACTCGGTAAAATACAAACCTCTTGTGCAATTATAAGTGACAATTCAATGCGATTATTCAATGACATTTGTCAAACTTCCACCAGTGAAATGACGCGAAATTTTGTCGTATTAACCGGAACATTCTTCTTAGTTTGTTAATCAATTTCGACAACCGACTTATCACCACATCTTTTAATTTAATCACTCATAACGAATTAGCTTGGAGCACAAAAGTTCGAATAGAATCAATAGCAAAATGAAAAGCAACTTCCATAATTTATTTTGACGTTTATTGTTGTCATGGAAATACATTCGCGTGGGTAATTATGCTTAATTTTTCTTTTGATTCATTGAATAGTCCTCCGAATACCATTCGTAGTCGAAGTATTTGTAGATTATTTTTAAGCTGCTGCTCCACTCACGCTAGTAACTAGCGTGAGTGGAGCAGCACCTCAAAAATATTCGACAATACTTCGACTACTTATTATACAGGGTGACAATTTGAAAACTTACCACCCCCCATATCTTAGTAAATAAACGAGATATTGAAAAAAATCAAAATCCGTTTCGGTAATTCTGAGGGGGAATCACAATGACATAGTTGGCGACGCACCCCCTCACACCCCCTGCGCTCTAGCCACCCCAACTTTTAATACTTAAATAGGGACTCCCCATGTGTGATACGTCATTGGAAAGCTCTGAAAAAATGCTTTCCAACCATACCAAATAGCATTACATTTAGGTTAGTAATATGGAAAATCGTATTTAACTTGAACTTCCAAAGCCGACTCGACAGCAACTCATTTTTGATCGCCAGTTATAATCTATTCTCAAACTCTTGTCGAACCTTTTCAAATGTTGGTTTTGCAATATTTCGACATTCTTGAATTATTCTCTGTCTTAGTTCGTCTATGTTCGCCGGTTGCGTTTTAAATACGACAGATTTCAAATGTGTCATATTAGTTTATTTTTTGATTTGCACGATAATTACTTATTGTTTTGATGGTACAAGTAAACAAAACGCCTGGGCGGCGGCGGTGTTGCCTAAATTTGCCACAATGTTTTGTACATGCCTTATATCTGTAAGCTCTTCGTTAAATATGAAAACTCACGTTTTATTACGACTCGCTAAGGCAGCTATATCGAGCCATTGTGTTCAATAAACGCCCATTGCAAATTGTTTTGCTTAATTTAGGGGTGTAATACCCCTAATCCTTTATATTGCTAGTGAATCTTTTACATATCTACAAGAATGAAAATTTTTACAATAATTAAGTATATCTAAAAATGAAGTATGGTAATAGTCTATTTTAACATGTATTCTCCATGGCTGTGGGTGATTGTTAAGATATGCTTTATTATAGAAACTAATCGTTGACTTGGCAGTTTTAAATCTTGTATGGCGATAAGTTTTTTTTTCTGTGATCAGATCACTTTCTCTTTGAAGATAAATACATTTACACAAAATTCTGTTCCAACTTTTAAATTTTTATTCCATTTGACAAAGCGTTACTTATTTAAAATGCTTTTATTTCTGGTATTGATTTCATCGTTTCGAGTTTTAAGGATCTTAATTTAGCTGGCATCTCTTTAAAGTTACATTTTTGTATCTACGTGCACTTTACTTCGTGAACGTGTTCAGAGCGTTTGGAGTAGAGATTTGAAATAACTGGGCTACAAATGCATTAACATCTTAGTACAGAATAAAAGCATAGTAAGAATGTATTATATGAATATTTGGAACAAATTATTATTAGATTGAGAAAAATATTCCTTTTGATCGACGTAACAAGCCTGCGAAACTTAAATATCTATTTAAGAGGTACCCCTCACGTTTTCATTACAGGACAACAAATACTATCGTGATGATGTACAATTGGATTAATATAATGTAGAATTAATTAGAATATTTAGATTTTAATTTATTTTATTTCGAAGTCTGCAAGTTATTTGCGTTTAAATTGTGTTTTGGCAGTAATTGTAATAAAATAAATTGGCATCATGAACCATAGAAGACGCGGAAGTTCAGTTTTAAACTTTATGATACCTTTTTCTGATACAAACTACTAACAACTTCCAAACTTACTCGTGCTCTTATTTTGCATTTTCTGCAGGATTCGGACGGTATCTTGTTGAAATTTATGTTTCACTATAAAATGAAATGGAAATTCTAGCACACGTTCAAAGCGGAAAATCGTTTATACCGTTTATACGCTAACAGTTTAGTCTTCTGCAATACTGCCTTGATGGAAATCGAACGCGTATAGTCCGTGACGTTTAATTAATCGAGATAAGTAATAATTAATAAAGCTTAATCAGGTGGATATCGTAGAATATTCGGTTCAGAAGCCTAATCGGCTCATCTTATTATATTATTTTTAGATAAATGAACAGTTATTTAACAACCCTAGACTGACAGACATGCGTTGACCATTTTTTATTAACGAGATCACAAAGAATTTCACGAGGACCATTTACAATTTTCTTATTAGGTTGTTTGGTAACGGGCGATCAAAAATGAGTTGCTGCGAGTAGCTTTTGGAACTTCATCCCCATGTGAACAAAAATTCCAAAGGTAACTCGACAGCAATTGATTTTTGATCGCGTAGTATTTCTTTAGGATCAAAAGTCGTGCACATACCTGCGTTAATTTAAGGCCACCGGCTGATTTAATTTTATTATGGAAAGTATTAATTAACTTCTTGTAAAGTGCCTTCTTTGTAATATTTCTAATTGAACATTAAGACTACGTATTATACCTTGTACACTTGACCATGTTATAGAAGTAAGTAATAGCTCGTCAAAGTAACTAGTATTCGCAGTTGGACAACTTTCATTCTCAAGCATGGTACCAAAACGAGAAGCTTTGTTCAAGTTTCTCCTCTCTCTATAAAGATGTATGGTCTGTCACCAAACCGAGACGTATCGCTGTGTGCTGCCGCAAAAGTGTTTTTGTGGATATAATTGTTTTTTCGGTTGCTCGTTCGAGTACTTAGTGTGGATAAATTAAATAGATCCCAAAATTATACTGTACAGAACCAATAATGTTGTTATATTTATTAACAAATTGTAATTGTTTGGTAGTTCGTCTCCAGCACCCTTATATATTGGCAAGATTTTTGCGCACTTTAATGAAGCCTGTTTCCTTGGAACTTGTTATTACTGGTACGGCCCAGAAACAAAACAAGTTAAAAAGTAATCGTAAACGATTTACATAAAGCGCATTTCCACTTGCATTCATTTCCCATTTGTAAGATGCAACTTCTCTTAAAATCGTAAAAATCCGCCCACAAATATGAAAGATAGCGTTGCACATGGGCAATCCATTGTTGACGTGCTACTTCAATTTCAGTTTATACGAAGAATTTCATTTCAATGCTTTTCTAAATAAGAAAGTTAGAACTGCGCATGCGCAAACCTAAATTTTAAACTAATGTTAGATTTTCCTTTGTTCCAAGCGCCTAAGTATCAAATTTCACTTAAATAGTTCCATAGATAAAAAAGTTGGCACTGCGCATTCGCAAAATAAAATTTTGAAACTAGCGCTAGATTTTCCTTTATTCTAAGTGCCTATGTATCACATTTCATTTAAATTCTTCCATAAATAAAAAAGTTGGCACTGCGCATGCGCAAAGCCAAATTTTGAAACTGGCGTTTGATTTTCCTTTATCCCAAGTGCCTATGTATCAAATTTCGTTTAAATTCTTCCATAAATAAAAAAGTTGGCACTGCGCATGCGCAAAACCAAATTTTGAAATTGGCGTTTGATTTTCCTTTATTCCAAGTGCTTATGTATCAAATTTCGTTTAAATTCTTCCATAAATAAAAAAGTTGGCACTGCGCATGCGCAAAACCAAATTTTGAAATTGGCGTTTGATTTTCCTTTATTCAAGTGCTTATGTATCAAATTTCGTTTAAATTCTTCCATAAATAAAAAAGTTGGCACTGCGCATGCGCAAAACCAAATTTTGAAATTGGCGTTTGATTTTCCTTTATCCCAAGTGCCTATGTATCAAATTTCGTTTAAATTCTTCCATAAATAAAAAAGTTGGCACTGCGCATGCGCAAAACCAAATTTTGAAATTGGCGTTTGATTTTCCTTTATTCCAAGTGCCTATGTATCAAATTTCATTCAAATACTTTTATAAGTAAAAAAGTT
Organism: Photinus pyralis; assembly: GCF_008802855.1. Lineage (NCBI taxonomy): Eukaryota > Metazoa > Arthropoda > Insecta > Coleoptera > Lampyridae > Photinus > Photinus pyralis. The sequence continues at coordinate 44,463,324 of NW_022170249.1, forward strand.
TGCAATTCGGTTTATAAATGGTCGAGATGCGAAAAGGGCACTGTGAATTTTGAATCGATTCGATTCAACTTTTGGCATTGCGTATTATATGGCTAAATCTATGCCCATATTGAATTTCATGCAATTCAGTTCATAACTAACGGAGATGTAAAAGCGATCGAACATTTCTAAACAAAGTTATCGTTCACACGGACAGATAGATGGACAGACAGACAAAGGAACAGACGGAGAGACCAACCGGCAGGCGACAGATAGCAATGCAAAATTATAAACGATCTCTAGGATCGTTAATAAACGGCAAAAGTGTAAAATTATGGAACATGTAAAAAACGGTTTTTTGTTTTTTTTACAATAACTTTTTTTGTAAGCGGTACACAAAAAATTCCTTCCTTGGTACAAGACTCGACACCATAACGAACCAAATAGCGAAAAAAGTAGAACAATAGCTCTTAAGATAAAAAACTAGTAGCGTCGCAAAGTTAGTGGACGGACGGACGGACGGACAAAGTGGCCACAATAGCGCATTTTTTTTTATTTTTGTGGAAATGCGCTAAAAAATAGTATACATAATGGCCCGTATGAATAAAAGTAAGCAAATGCTTATACTTACAAAATTCAAAGTAAATACTCGTAACTGCCCCTTCATACTGGTCTGTTCAGCATGGTTTAGCAGCGCTGCGCTGCGTCCTGTCCTTCTGCTTAGAAGCGCTGCTAAGTCGCCCAGTGCGAAGGAGCACTTACGAGTATTTACTTTGAATTTTGCAAGTATAAGCATTTGCTTACTTTTATTCATACGGCCCATTATTTATCAAGGACGTGAAGTGAGTTTTCGGTGATGAGGCGGAAATTTTATGCAAGAGGCTGTTTGCATATGATCATCGAAATGTCACATTTGACGTACGAAAAAAAAGATTCGATTTGAATAGCTCTTATGGACAGTTCATGCCTTAACGAGAATAAAAACATGAAATAATTTTTAATTTAAGTGGTGTAGTGCTTTTGTGACTCAGACAGACAGAAAGACAGAGTGCACTAAAAATGCGCTGTTGTTTGCATTTTGTCCACCCAGCCGTACATCTGGGCTTATTTCTGCCGTTGTTAACACTGCTTTCTGGAGGAATTGTCTTGGGAGGAGGGGGGGGGGGGGGAGGTTATTTATTGAGTTGATTGAAATGAAACATAGGTAGATAAATGTCATATCGTCGAGAAGTAAAAACGTTAAAATTAAAATTAGCACCATAAGGAACGTAAACGATACAAAATCAACATTTTAGTGTACGATTTCATCGATAACTCATTCATAACTTGCCTCAAAATTATATTGAAAAGCAGTATTATGATTTCGTTAAATTTAATTATTAATAAAATGGGACACAGTTTAACGCGTTACTTCAGTTTAAAACTTGATAGAGAATATAATTGAGTAAAATCCTTTCTTTGCAAAAAAAAAATGGATTGTTTAATTAAAATGTCAGAAATTTTAATTAAAGTTACGACCACTTGAAATCAGTCAAGCCTAACGGTGGAAATTATTTTATATCACTCGGTGCCATTGCATTTTTGCTAAATTTGTTAACCAAAAATGTTGATGGCACTTTCAATTTTGATAAAGCTCGTCTAATTTATCATTTCGTTAATTTCATAAATATACTTTAGAAAATTCACGAATAGTAAATGTACTCGGCGATTATGAAACTCTGTTGGGAATATGGCTTCAATCAGAAACTCGAGGATGATGCGGCGCTTATTTTCACTTTCGAGAAATAGGGAAAGGTAAAAGTTGATTTATACGTTTCATTATTTAATTAAACCTCAACCCTGTGCTGGATTTGGATTATATTTAAAATTGAAATTTATTTGGGAAAGCATTTAGGAGTCCCTTAAGAAAAGATTAGGGTTTCATTACGGTATTCGATTTCCGTTGCCAATCTTATAATGATATTCTGTCTAAAAGTTTCCCTATTAATTCTAAGGCCCTCAAACCACGTACTTGTAATTTTTTACATCGGAAACAAAATATATGAAAAATTACGGCATTGCATGAGATTGCAGAGTAACAAGTTGAAATTAAACAAGACACTCATATACTAAACAAAATTGTCAGTATTATTAGCTACGCATACTAATTAATGGAAATGTAATAAACTTAATAATTTATTAATGAAATAACGTTCCGACTAAACTCAAACATTTCCAGTTGGAATCCTTTTATACAGCTGTCGCTAATTCAAAGGGATCGCGGTGAGTGTAATGGAACAGAGAATAAATCTTACTTTTATTTGTTTTACACATAATAATGGTGTAATAATCATTATAATTGTATCAAATAATAATTGTTGTCAAAGTCAAAATAAAATCGGTGATTGCTTTTGTGTTAGCAGCTTCCTCTCCAGTAGTAATATTCTTAATTGTGCACCCACATTACCGACGGAATTTTTCGAAAAGAAACTCTTTTTGAATTTGGAATAAGAAGGATATCTGTGCAATGCAGCGTTACAATTTCCATACGAACATCATAATTAAAAAATATGTTAAAAGGGATTTCGCGATAGCGTGCAGTTTTTATTGGAGGACGCTTATTTTCTGACAAGTACCAATAAACTACATCCGTAAAATTAGATAAGTGAGGGAACATTTTATATATTGATGCATGAAAAAAATGCAAATTTTGTAGATATAGATAAATTGTAAGCTCATCGTTGATTGATCAACAAATTCTGAAATAGTTTTCAGATAAAAATAGTACCAAGGGATTAAAGTGTGTCCCTTAATTTAAATGAGGCCCAACACGTTGATTTACGGATCCATGTAGTTCATTAGCTATGTATGCAACAAGTTGCAAAATGAGCGTGTTTTTTGCACTAGACGTGAAGATTGGAGTTACGAGTGTAACAAGCATGCTCAACAAACACGAACAACATGTGGCGTGTGGCATCGAGATAATAGCATTAAACTTTGTGGTTATTCCGATTATAAGCCGCCCGATGGAGACGTTAACACATTTTTAAATCTGCTTGAACAACTCTTAAGTGATGATTCTACCTTAAATAAGTCTTTAATATTATAAGGAGGCGATTTTAATATTAATCACTTAAACAGCCTTTGCTCTGTTACCAACTCTCAAAGAACCTACTCCTGTTTTTAAGACATCTGCAATATGTATAGACATCTTCGTTCACTGTCCTTAATATTAACCTAGACCTATCAGACCATAATGCTCAGCTACTTATGGTATACGGAAATTGATTGATTGAGCTACTTAAAGTTTTTGGTACTCGAAATGTTGTCAAATTAGACACATTTACTCGAAGGAAGTTTTCCAATGCTAATTATAATCGTTTTTGTAATTCATTGCTATTTCAAGAGTGCAATGTTTATGTTTATGCGCAATCTAGTTCGGAAGATGCATTTAATATATTTTTTATGAACGAATGCTTTCCTTTAACAAAATGTTCCATTTTTGTAAATTGTACACAGATAACCAATAAAATTTAATTCATTCTGTGCCGCAGTTTTCTCTAGCATTATCTTCTTTATTTTTTAAACCACTCATTCCTTTGGATATAATGTCTATTATTAATGCGCTTAAATCGTCTTTTTCAAATGGTTGTGACGAAGTGTCTTCAATCTTTTAAAAAAATGCAAATATGCAAAGAAAATATTATCGCACGCAATTATCTCGCTTGGATTAATTTTATAACCAGACAAATACGCAAACCCTAAATGAATTGTCGCCTAAGCGAACCTAATACGTAATTACCACATTCTCTTACTTCGGGTTACGTCACTTAGACGAATATACCCATGTTAACTTGCTGAATTAATAATTATGTACCTTTAACACTTCAGCAACAGGCAGTCGCCCATACCAAAGTCACGATTAACTCATTATAACATTAAATGTAAGATTTCATTGTCCTTATTCCTTTTGTATTAACATGCGTTCAAAAATACTCCCCACGCATACATTTCAAATGCAATAATAAAGATTTAAACATTTACAGTCGGTTACCTGTATAACTTTACCCATATTTATTCTCGTTTTTAAACGTAATCGATTACTCAGCATTTCGTAGGGGATTAGGTAGAGGGGGCATTCCATGCCATTAATCAGGATTTGATGAAAAACGCTGCGAATATGAAATTAGAAATATACTGCATAGTTCTATCGGAAGCCGAATAAAATTCGACATTACTTTTCAATTTTTCTACATCAAAGTCAAATATTTAACGAAGCATTTTTCTCGTTTTCACCTGATTCCAACGAATACTGCTTATATTAATACGAATTGGTAAACATGCTTACCAAATCATTTTCATACAGTAAATTGACTCATACTTGAAAGATACGTGGTCGTCCTCATTCATTCGTGTTTCGTGTGAGATACACGAAAAAGTAATTAATGAAATTGCGCCTGGCATCATGTGAAGATTAATTTGACTAAGATTCCCCCACTAGGGTTTTTCAAAGATTTACATTTTTGGGGTTGTACTTGAATTCTAGTAATGAGATTATTCATTATTGTTCTATAAATTATCCACAACTCTTGCGCAGATTCGCGCATTTTTTTAACCGAAGTAACTTAGTAAATAGTTGGGTTATAAGGCATGCTTATTGGTAGGTTATGGAGAGATAAATCCTCCAACATTTTCGCGATATTCACAATTAAGTTTTCGCATCGCCGGTACATGAGTCTTGTCTAGAAGATCTTTTCACCCCTTGAGAGTGCCTCCTGCGATACTCTGTTCTGCAGATATTTGCACTGAAAGTTTAGACATCACCAGTAGATGTGTCTCGTCCAGACGATTAATTTTGCCTTTGTGAGTCTCCCTTTCGGCAAACCGTTTTCGAGACATTCGGTCTTAAAGTTTTGCCATCGCCAAAGAATACATATATTTTCTCCCAGACTTCCCAATCGCCCTTTGTGAGCACCTCTTCCGACATTCCGCTCTTGAATTATAACCGATCACGATAAGGGTTCGGAGAGGGGGACTTTCATTAAGATAACCACATGTGATGGCCGTCTGACACACTTTCAAGGTATAGGCTACCTATTGCAAAAAATTCCAGGACTCGAGGACCATTCCTTTAAAACCGAAGAAGTGGGCCGGACGGACAGACGGAAAAAAACGCAGACAATACCACATTTTTTGTAATTCTTAAAAACTGTGCTTCTCGCATAGTGAAGTTTACGCTGCACAATGATTGATTTATCGACTTTGATAACTGTGATAATGTAGTTATATCATGCTTTCAATACAATATGCTTACTACTTGGCACTTAGTGGTGAAATAATTATAAAAAGCGTTCATTGCTCTAGCTTCGCTATATACGTAGAAAAAACCATCCACGAGAAGGAACGATTGCTTTGCAGTGAAATTTTATGGATATATAGATACAGTTTTTACATAGTAATAAAGTAAGTGCTCGGGAACTTGACATTTACTCTTCTAAAAGCTTTTATTTATACTAAAAATACAATTTTATATTAGATTAAACAAGTAACATTTAGGTTATGAAGCAAACTTTGCTTATAAATTTTAATACAGCCATCAGTATTCAGTTATATATTTCTAATACAACAAAAATTGACTAACAGACGTAGACCAGATACGTACGTGGATGAAAACAAACTTCAATTCTAATGTTTACTTTAACAGTTGAAACAAACAATACATAATATGTATATCTGAAATTGAAAAGAAATATATTTCCAATCCAGTTCTTCTGTTGTAAATAATAAATCCTGCTTGTAACAGGAGATGAAGTTGTGGTTTTTGTTTACCTATTTACACTCCTAAACAAACCGCATTTTTCAAAACATAAAATGCGCCATTACGGTCATTTTTCCGTCTGTCTGTGTGAGGTACAAGATCTGGGCACTTGGAGAATCTTACTCCATGATTACACGTCATTACTTCATTAGTTTAGGAATGAAATCTTTGTTTCCTAATAACTTCGAAAGGATTCTTCCATTTGGTAAAAATTTACAGTTTTGTAGGTAAAACGACCACCATACGACTTAACCATAGAAACTAGACCGTGATTTTCCTGTCCTTTTCTGGTCAAGCTGGTTGTTGGGTTATTTCATCATGAGAATTAAATTCAATTGGGGTTCTCGATGATGCAGAAAAGAAAACTCTCTTCGTTGAGACGTACACATCGGTATTATCTATTTACACACTCCTTTACATTTTATACGTCAAATACCAGCGGCAACGCCCTCCTTTGGCATTATACAAAACAAACCAATTTGATAATGAATACAATTTGAAATTCTTAACACTGGTTGAGTAAAATCGTTGTTTTTTGCGAATGAATGGGGATTACCTCACACAAAGAATACACGTTTATAACTTTTCAAAGTGTAATAACGTCTTTGTACAAATTAAAATTGTAAGAGGCTTGACGGTATTGCCATTTTTCTGAAAATTTAGGTTTTTGTAAGTAACTGACAAGTACATACTCGTACATTTAGCTCTTGTTTCTTTGATGGTTAGTACTACTGTATCAAGATTTAATGTAGATTAGGTTCAATATTTCGGTAATGCATATTTTGTAACCTTATTTGCATAAGCGCTGCACTGGCTCTATACTTAAAGTGCAAGGCAGATGTAGAAAAAGATCTATGATATGAAGAAAAAACCTACGTTTTTCGACGCCGTTTTAACATTAAATTTAGTTTCATCCAAATTTTAAAAGGATTGTGAACGTCGCTTTGTAGTCACCTTAGTTCTGCTTGTTGCATTTAGATGAAAGATTTACCCGGAATACGAGAGAAGTTTCATAAAAATCAGGATCCCTATTCGGTGTGTTTTTTTGTCATCGTATAATCTATACTTACTTCACGAAGTTCGCATAAAAGCGCCTACGAAACATTCTAAGCAACATTTTATTGCTTTTTATTTCATAACGACTGCTTACGAATTAATAAATTTTCATACGCACCAGAGATAATTTTTTGTCATAAGGTAAAATCTGTATTAAAATAATCTTGAAGCTCCAATTATCACTAACCATTAATGGGTAGATAATACAATGCAATAAAGTGCTTTAAATCTTCTTTAAAAAAATTTCTTCTAGTCAATGCACCATATACAATTGATGAATTTCTAAATTGTATTGATTGAAATTGCGGATCTCTAGTGTAATTTATATTGCATTCTTTCTTTTTTGTCCATTGTATTGTGTATGACCAACATTTTTTAAATTGTATTTAATTGTATTTTTTTGTGTCTGACGTATCCTATACAATTCAAAATTTGTCTTGGGAATTAATATATATTATTATTATTATTATTGTCGGTGTTTCTTGTGAGAACTCAGGTCTAGCTTAGTGTCTGTGTCTGTGTCTGGTGAAGTTATGTAGGGTTATTGGAAATCTAGGGATAGTATGTAATTCATACTTACCAACATAGCTATTAATAGCCACAATAGTCAACGCTATCAGGAAAGAAGAAAACAAAACAGTAATATCATTATAATAATTCCTGTACTTTTATTAAATAAAGTTTATTGTGTAAGTGTTTCTTTGGCTTTGCGTTTGGGTTGTATACGAGTGGGTTGTGATAATGTGGTGTGTTTCTGTGAAGAAGGAGTATTGCGTTTTTTAACTGTGCTAGGACGTGTAATTTTATTCAGTGGACCTGTCTTTGTGGTACGTGTTGCCTTACTTGTATTTATGGTGTTTCTTTGTTCTTGAGGTTGTATTTGTGTGGTTGCTTGGGTTTTTGGTGGAGATATTGCAGTATTTTGTGAGCCTGTGGTGCTGTTAAGGTTTTTGCGCTTCGGTTGTATACGAGTGGGTTGTGATAACGTGGTGTGTTTATGTGAAGAAGGAGTTTTGTGTTTTTTAACTGTGCTAGGACGTGTAACTTTATTGGGTGGATCTGTCTTTGTAGTGCATGTTGCGTTACTTGTATTTATTGCGTTTGTTTGTTCAGGAAGTTGTGTTTGTGTGGTTGGTTGAGTTAAGGGTGGAGATATTACAGTGTGTTGTGTGTCATGTTGTGAGTGAGTTATTATTATTATTATTATGGTCGGTGTTTCTTGTGAGAACTCAGGTCTAGCCTGGTTAACTAATCGCACGGATTAAAATCAAGTAACGATTAGTGTCTGTGTCTGACGAAGTTATGTAGGGTCTAAAAAAAAAAATCACACACGTACATTGGACATCTAGAGATAGTATGTAATTCGTACTTACCAACATACCTATTGATGGGCACAATAGCCAACGCTATCAGGAAAGAGGAAAACAAAACAAAACAAAAAAAAATCATTATAATAATTCCTGTAATTTTATTAAAATGGAGTTTATTGTGTAAGTGTTTCTTTGGCTTTGCGTTTGGGTTGAATACGAGTGGGTTGTGATAACGTGGTGTGTTTCTGTGAAGAAGGAGTTTTGTTTTTTAATTGTATTTATGGTGTTTCTTTGTTCCTGAGGTCGTATTTGTGAGGTTGCTTGGGTTTTTGGTGGAGATATTGCAGTATTTTGTGAGCCTGTGGTGCTGTTAAAGTTTTTGCGCTTCGGTTGTATACGAGTGGGTTGTTTCTGAGAAGAAGGAGTATTGTGTTTTTTTAACTGTGCTAGGGCGTGTAACTTTATTGGATGGACCTGTCTTTGTAGTACATGTTGCGTTACTTGTATTTATGGTGTTTCTTTGTTCTTGAGGTTGTATTTGTGAGGTTGCTTGGGTTATTGATGGAGATATTACAGTATTTTGTGAGCTAGTAGTGCTGTATAGGTTTTTGCGTTTGGGTTGAATACGAGTGGGTTGTGATAACGTGGTGTGCTTCGGTGAAGAAGGAGTTATGTGTTTTTTAATTGTGCTAGGGCGTGTAACTTTGTTGGGTGGACCTGTCTTTGTAGTGCATGTTGCGTTACTTGTATTTATGATGTTTCTTTGTTCTTGAGGTTGTATTTGTGAAGTTGCTTGGGTTTTTGGTGGAGATAGTTTAGTATGTTGTGAGCCTGTAGTTCTGTTAAGGTTTTTGCGTTTCGGTTGAATACGAGTGGGTTGTGAAAATGTGGTGTGTTTCTGTGAAGAAGGAGTTTTGTGTTTTTTAAATGTGCTAGGGCGTGTAACTTTATTGGATGGACCTGTCTTTGTAGTGCAAGTTGCGTTACTTGTATTTATGGTGTTTCTTTGTTCTTGAAGTTGTATTTCTGTTGTTGCATGGGTTATTGGTGGAGACATTACAGTATTTTGTGAGCCTGTAGTGCTGTTAAGGTTGTTGCATTTGGGTTGAGTACGAGTGGGTTGTGTTTGTGATAACGTGGTGTATTTCTGAGAAGAAAGAGTATTGTGTTTTTTAGCTGTGCTAGGCCGTGTGGGTGAGGGCGTCTTTGTAGTGCGTGTTGCGTTACTTGTATTTATTGCGTTTGTTGGTTCAGGAAGTTGTGTTTGTGTGGTTGGTTGAGTTAAGTTTGGAAATATTACAGTATGTTGTGTGTCATGTTGTGAGTCTAAAGTGCTGTTTAGGCTTTTGCGTTTGGGTTGAATACTAATGGGTGGTGATAATGTGGTTTGCTTCAGAGGTGAATCTCTGATTGTAGAATATGTTGTATCATTTGTTGTACTTGTTTGTTCGGTAAGTTGTATTTGTGTGTTTGTTTGGGTTAGAGGTGGAGATATTACAGTATGCTGTGTACCGTGTTGTGAGCGAGTACTGTTGTTTACATGTATACGTTGTGGATCATTTCTGTATGTAGTATCTTGTGTTATGTTTAGAAATTTACGAACAATATGGCATGTGTTGATAATGACTGCTTTTTGTAAATGTTTGTATGTGTTTTTGTCTAAACCTAATAGTTGTAAATTGTGGTGTATTGTCTTTGGTATAACTCCGGTAGCACTAAGAATAATGGGAACTATAACAGTAGATTTCATTCTCCACTGCGTCTTAAGCTCGATAGCTATATCGGTGTATTTGCGGTGTTTTTCTGCATGTGTTTTAGTTAAGTTGTTAGTGTTGGGGATGGCAATGTCTATAATACAAATGGATTTTTGTGTTTTATGTATAAGTGTAATGTCTGGTCTATTATTGTGGATAGTTTTGTCTGTGAGTAGTGTCCTGTCCCAATATAATTTGTGTGTGTTGTTTTCGAGTATGATCTGTGGCGTGTATTTGTAGTATGGTGTCGTATCTGTTATGAGAATGTGTTTAAGTGCTAATTTTTGATGTATGATTTTAGCTACCTGATCGTGTCGATGTTTGTATTCAGTTTGTGCAAGTCGTGTGCATGCCGATATTATATGTTAGATTGTTTCTGATGTTTGTGAACAAAGTCGACAAGAATCATTTGTCACTGTTTTATCTTTATGTATGTGTTTTTTATAGTTGCGTGTGTTAATGACCTGGTCTTGTATTGCTAACATTTACATTATTATTATTATTATTATTATTAATGGAAAATAACCAATTAGTAGTTACAACCCCTTGCATACAACGAACAAATCGCGTTTGAAGCCAACTATTACGTACGCATACACTGGGCTCGTCGGTCGTCGCTGATGCTTTAGATACAGTCGCGATGAATTTAATATTTATCGTGAGTTCTTTTTAAATTGGAGCAGAAAGCCCTTAAAGCTTAAAGTGATGCGAGCTCAATTCAGTTGTACGTGTTTTGCTTGTAATATTGCATGTACTAAGAAGACGTGAAGCATTTCTATTTGCGGAACCATCACAATTACATTGACTACATGTCAAAAACATATAGCGTGCAAACATGTAACCGTAACAGTTTTCATTTTAACGTCTATTTAAAGTACCTAACGCTATTGTCACAATTTTGCTGAATGTAGACATTTCCAAGCACAAAAAAAAAACCTTCGTTCATATTGCATGAACTAACTGCATCATACAAATAGCCATCATCAAGTAAATTTTTAATATTTTTCCCTCAGGGATATTGATTTATTAAGCAAAATGCAAATGTACATAATTAATTGTTAAATAATTCATGAGTTACTGTGGCATATTTTTGCTTTTAGCATTTACATCTGGGTAGTGCATTTTAGAATTGAAAAGGAACGAATTGTGCATAGAGGTTGGCGCACGATACATTCTAAAAAGTATGTCTTCTGATCTCGGTTACAAGTCTCTATGGCGATACGTTAATGGAAAGACTTAATTGAGCCTGTATCTGACGAATCTCCAATACACTTAGTGAAATTAAATATTTACGCTCAATTAGAGCAGCTTGGCGGAAAAATCTGCCAACGACGAATCTCAAAAACTGTTTGGCAATGTTCGTTCTTCACTTTTGATTAACAGCAATATTTTGTAAACAATTGAGCGATTTTGTAGCGGTAACAAAATATTACAATATCAACATTAAAAAATATTCATAATTTATAAAGTAATTAATCTTATTAATTGTCGTTGGTCTATGTAACGGCATGGAGATTATTGTGCTATATGAAAAAGCGGTCAAGGTTGTTTTTGTTTATTTAAACGTAGAAAGTTCTGGGATTTTTTTTGGGTCTTTGTCTGTTATCAAATGTAAATGCTTATTAATTTCATTACCTACATACAGACACCTGAATAAGCAGATCATTAGAACTAACCTTGTCCTTTGTATTGAGTAGAAATCCATAATAGACTATGTACCAATCACACGACAGCATAGAAATGAGGTACTAAATGGTCGACTTAAAAGAGGGCCGGAAATCTATAGCAATAAACTAGGCGGTGGAACCATCAAAGAACGAAGTAATTATCAAGAAAGAAAAATGTAAACATTTGGCAAAGAAAACAGAAGAAAGTTGCGCAGAATACAAAGAACAACGAACGCATTAGAGTAAAAAATATAGTAATAGAAACAAAACAGCACGGTTGGGGGGAATTTGGAAAAAGTCAATTTTGTTCACGATTCAGAAACCAGGTTGAAACATTACTACCGTAGATATTTTACTATGCAGCTGATTTATTTTGGAGAAAAATTTTTAATTAATTTATTTCAATGAAACCGTAATGAGTCGGCTTGTTATTTGTTAGATTAAATTCAGAAACGTGATCAGTTTTTTATATGTTCATTTAAATTACATAGCAAGAGAGGAAATTTGCATTTTTAATGAGGAAAATGTTCAGCTTCGCTGTAAAAGTGACCACTTTGAAATCGTATACCTAGTCCAATATCAATTTTCATGTTCAATTTTTACAATTTTGTTTACATCCAATTAAATTGAACCTGTATATGCATCAATGTTTTATTTTTTTCATAGAGGTCAAGAGTTTTTTTTTTATTTTGCGACACGTCAAGAGTGGGGAAGGTGGATGACTAGTTTACGACCTTTTTAATAAAACCATGTTAAAATTCTATCGACAATAATAAATTAACACCATTGTAATAGTAATAATAATAAATGAATCTTAATTGATTAAATTTCAGTTCCATTTCTATTATAACAGGTATTGGTAAATTTCATACAATTTTCAATCATCAAACTAGCCTAGTTACAGCAGACATTTACCGATGTCCGATGTCAATCGGGTAACGTTAAGCTGTCTGAAGATCCCTTCTGTCTACATTATATGAAGCAGAATATAATCCATTCTCCTACAGAAGTTCGAAGTATCTGTAACCAGCAGGGACTAGTAAACTATGCAAAGTAGATAAGTCATAATGATCACCTTCAAGGAAGTTTGTTCTCGCATTGATTAGCGGATTAATAAATCTCTGCTCATGTTTTAAATACCTTATGGTGACGGCCATTTAAACCAGGCGTAAATAACTATTCAGTTAGATACAGTTTTGGTTTTAATTGGCTTTAACGACTAAATATTCAAGGAAAGAATAGTCGTACAGTGAGACTCCGATTTAAAAGTGGAGCAATAGTTATTAAGGATCCTCAGATATATATTAGTTATATAGTTTCGTATGGATGTCCGTCTTTTTATTCGCTCGTTCGGTGTTAGCTCTAACAAACTCTTAGTTAAGACTTTTTATAGCTAAAAAATTGAATATTGTTACACTTTCATCACTCTATATACTTGAATTGTTAACTTATATTTTTTATAATCAGCAACATTTCTTACGCCGTAGCAATTTTCATAATTACAACACGCGCAATAAACAACAATTTATCACCCCTTTAACAAGGCTTAAACTTGCCCATAATTCTCCCACATCAATGGGCATTAAATTATTTAATGCTCTTCCAAGTACACTTGGGAGTCAGGGAACAATAAAGTGCTTTAAAACTTCTTTAAAAAAATTTATTCTAGTCAATGCACCATATACAATTGATGAATTTCTAAATTGTATTGATAAAAATTGCGGATCTCTAGTGTAATTTATATTGCATTCTTTCTTTTTTATCCATTGTATTGTGTATGACCAACATTTTTAAATTGTATTTAATTGTATTTTTTTGTGTCTGACGTATCCTATACAATTCAAAATTTGTCTTGGGAATTAATATATATTATTATTATTATTATTATTATTATTTTGTTTTTTTGTCCGTCCGTCCGTCCGATCCGTGGCCGATCGTGGTGATCGTTTGACGTACGGGTGTACTGTGGACGTTAAAGTCCGACGTTATTGTTTTCAGGAAACTGGCTTACCAGGAACAAAGGTACTACGAGTGAATCGGGAACAGAAAAAGCTGTGGGCTCATTATTATTAAAAATGCGTACATTCCTTTTGCTGTAAAAATTTAACGAATGCTCGGGTACAACAGAGATGAGCCTTAATTAATACTCTCTTATAAAAGCGGATATAAATTATATAATATAGTAAACTTCATAAATTTTACCACAACAAAAACTGCTTCACTTTACGTTAATGTATCCCTATTACGCCGAGTGTTATTCAAAGTAAGTTCATGGCAATCATAAATGTCTAAAAAAACGGAGTTTTAACGTAATCTGTAGCATTACCTAATTGCGAAGGAAAGTGGCATAATTTAAACACTGACATAATTTTAAAGTTTAATGCACAGATCCGCGTGCATGAGCTTTGCATATTTATTTTAAAGCATAATTTCATTGTCAAAATGAAAATATGTGTAAGTTTATAAACGGTCAAAAAAGAGAAAAGGAATAATATTTACCCTGATATTTCGCAGTAAATGGCACTAATTTATTTAAACACAAATACTCAGTTTTATATTTTAAAAATTAGTAAATATAAATCGTTATATAATACAGCCTTCGTCTGATGTACCAGCGTTGAGTGAAACAGCTTCATCTAACAATCCATCGCGTGGTCACATTTTTCTTCCAATTCTCTTAACGTAGTTTATATCGTTTCTACACTTACTTTTGGATTTGTAGATGAGATAGGCGATATCAACGAGACCATATGATTCTCCTGCTTCGGTCAGTTTTAAACACGTTCATCTTCTGCCGGCCGTCAAGCACTAAATAAGATGTGAGTTCCGTCAAAAAATTTGACCGGTGTCTTATTTTTCCCTAAAACATCATTTTCATTTTTAAGCTCTGTAGCCTTTTCCAAAGGAAATGTCCACATACTGGCAGCTGGCAGCTTTCCGTTTGTCAAAGAATTCCGGAACCCTTTTAATAATATTTCTAGGTTCTTAATGCACAGGTATTAGGAGGTTCAGTATTTATAACCTTACGCGTATGTCACAATGACAAGATAACGAAATTTGAGTGGCTACCAGTGACGTCACTAGCAGACGACTGGATCCCCATTATTGCAGTTACGAGGCAACCTGTAATATACTAACCTTGGGCATGGTCGGCGTTGTGTCCCTTGCACACTTGTCGACGATGTGGGCACGGTCGGCGTAGTGTCCCTAGTCGGCGATATGGACCTTCAAAAAATCGTGTCGGCGTTGTGGGCATTCGGCGAAGTGTCCTAGACCCATTAATTAAGACATTGACGTTTTTGACAATGGATACGTCCTTCGGTTCGCGTTGAACCTATGAACAACAATGACCAGCGAGGTTTGTATACTATTTTCTTCACAATCTGCCTTAAATAGGTAATAACAAATTCTACCAGTTGCCAGCGTAATATTAAAATTAAGTCGGAATTGGCGTGCAAGTTGAGAAGTACTTTGCCGACCTCGACGCGGTTCGCAACAGATGTGAAACAATTGCTCACTTCCAAACTTCAAAACAATTGGCAATTGGCATGTTACATATACGATCGTGACATTATGCAACTCCAAAGAAGAAACAAAGTCACACGTTTCTAATTGAAACTGTAGCTCCTTAGAGATATACCGAAATTCCTATTTTTGTTCTTATAGACAAGGATTTTGGTTTTTTTCCAAATTGATTTCATTTCATTAAACCAATTAACAAGAGTGGATTTCTCAATCTTCCTCAACACTAGTGTCAAGTGCATGATTTTAATTTTGATACCACTTGAGTTTTTTTCTCCATTAGCTTACCCGAAACGACATTTTCTGAACTTTACTACATAATAAATCAAACCAATTTAATCTGGTACTGAAATTGAATGCTATCACACAAGTTTTGCATTCAACATACGGGGAGTTTGCTTTTGGCATGCCGATAAATAGGACGTGTATGTAATACCGTTGATGAAAACAAGGAATACATCAAATCAGTATCAAACATCTTAGTAACTTTTAGTTTTATTAACTTGTATTTCACTGTAGTAGATTGGAATGGAAGTGGATATTGTTGCTGTTTATATTAAAGAAATTCTTTAAATAAGAATTGCAAAGCGTATTTAAGTAGGTCGATAAAGAAGGATTGCCATGTATCGTTCATATCCGCTTTATCGACAGAAATCAAATATACCTTTTGATGTAGGTCGACTACCGACTACGAAGTTTCAGCTTGTGCATTGCTAGATAATAATAGTCTATTCTGAGATCCATAAATGAGTCCAGTCGTAATTGCACGAATTGCGAATCACCAGAGCTCATATTCTTACCAAATA
The DNA here is from genome assembly GCF_008802855.1 of Photinus pyralis. NCBI lineage: Eukaryota > Metazoa > Arthropoda > Insecta > Coleoptera > Lampyridae > Photinus > Photinus pyralis. The sequence continues at coordinate 44,479,215 of NW_022170249.1, forward strand.
GATTGATCTACTTCATCACCATAATTCATGACATCGTCAAATTATACTATCGCGTCGTAATCTTATATCGTATATTTTATACTATGCTTGTATGCAGAACTTGACGTGTCGTAAACCAGATGGTATTATAGCATGACGAATAAATTTTTATTATTAATAGTTGAATCAGTGTGATAAATGTATTTTTGGCGCCGATGGTTTTTGTATTGTCTTCTCTGCTGTTGAATTACATACTTTTTGCGTTTAAATAAGATCACAGTCCCATGTGAGGATTGAAAAAATCTCGTTAAAATAATAATTTACAGGAGTTTTTGAAAAATAGTTATTGTTAAGGATGTTACAATTTACTGTCTAATGTATATTTATTTTGTCATTTTAATTGTACTTTTTGTCTAAGAAATTAGGTTTTTTAATTTGTGTCCATTATATCGTTGAAACAATACTTGTAGTATAATTTCACGAATAAAGTGTACAATTCAATACAATACAGTACAATACGCATATTAATATTGTATAGTATATAAAGTGTCATACTGTATACAAATTAGTTATTACAATACAAACTTGAATATATACTGTCAAACAAAACGGATTGTTCGCGATTACAGACTAGATAATCCTTATGTTACGCATAACACTATACAAATGATTCGATTAAAAAAGGAGCATAACTACGTGCACAATAACTTGTGGAAACAAGAATCGTCCAATGGCAAGGATCACTCTGCCAGTGGGTGTAACGGAATATCTTGAACTCAATCCAGTAGACCCCGGGGACCTCGACTGGATTAGTAATATTACATGAAGCCGACCATTCTGAAGTCAGATGGTTAAGTCGAGGTACCGTACTCCAGAGATTCTGCTCCATTTAATAGATGAGCAATTGTTTATGTTTTTGGAATTTTAATTCAAAATAAATTATTGATGTGTTTATTCCGTCCGGCAGGATGAAATTTTCGGAAATCCTAATCAAGATGGGCAAGGGCGGTCTCCTTTTTATGTTATTAATTTTCCTATTTAAATTTTATTAATTGTCGTTGGTTCTATGCAACGGCTTGGAGATTATTGTGTTAGACGAGAAAGCGCTCAAGGTTGTTTTTGTTTAAATTTTATTTAAACTTAGAAAGTTCCGGGAATTTTTGGGTCTTTATCTGTTATCAAATGGAAAAGCTTAATTTAATAGACAGGTAGATGTGATTTATCGCCTTTTCTGTGTAGTTAAAGGCGGGTCCACATTAATAAATATGTGCGTTGTTTGTTGAATTTTGAATTTTAGAAAAAATGTTTGCGCCACAAATTTGAATATGGTCACGTTATTTATTGTGTTGTATTTGCTGAATCCACGTGTGCACTTTCACATTCACAAGTCCACATTAGAACTATTGTGTGGCGCAAATCTCTTTGAAGTTGACTTCCAACCGACCGCAAATTATTTGGGTACGTTTTCGTACGGCGCATAGTCCACATTGACAAGAATTTCTGCGCGCACGTGCAAATTTGTGTCAGCGTGCACCCGCACACCTGTGCATGTACGATTCTGCCCTTTTATGTCTAAGAATATGTGTACCAAATTTGGTTCTAATCGGTTGAATCCTGTAGCGGGAAATGAAACTTCAGACTGTCAGACACACCGACTTCATCGACTTTCCCATTATTCTGTGTATGCATTCTGTATTACGCACGATACACCACAACATATCTAACGGATCCTTTTGGATGACATGACGTGTTAATATGGTCGATCGATCTAATAAATTTTATTATTAAGACCCCTGTATCTCAAATTCCACAATCAGCATACAATTTTTCTGCTCCTATTGTGAAGCTATCCGCGTTATTACCTAGTTGAAGCGTCAACTTTTATCTTTTATCATTTCTATAGGCGAATGAGATTAAAATTTATAAATGATATTAATGTAATCAAGTGTTCATTAGAAGCTTTTAAAAAGAAAAGATAAACTAATTAGATTAAGCAATAAATTTCATTCTGAAATATGAATAAAATCCTCCACATCACCCAACATGAAGGCGAGGGAAGAGGAAGGAGTGAACGGAAAGCAATAATGTGGGCACCGTAACCGTCTGGGTACCAATAAACAGCAAAACCCAACGCGAATTAAAAAGCTAATAATCTTACCACTCGCTTAATTGCAAAGATGTGGTAATATAAATTGTTACACGACTTTTTGCCCTCAAAGTAAATTACTTCTTACCAACTTATCTCTGAAGTCTTTAATTCTTTAAGTAGTTTAAGGTGGCATGGCAAATATCTTATTCGTTTGATCCATCTGTGACAAGTAAATGTAAATGCACTTAAGATGCTAATGGTGAACCTCTGCTTTGCAATTCATGGCTTTGAATCGGAATAGGAAACACGCAGTCAAGTGAATTTAAATTGCAATTAGTTTAACCTTTTTCATTGCAAGATATTGAATCGAAACAACTCGATCATTGCAGAATCGTTACTGAGATTGCTAGAGTACATGCAAAGTTGATAAGTATTGCGTTTATGGAATGAATTCAACTTACTTAATTCTAATTGGAAGCAAGATGCAAAATAAACAATGACTAAATACAGGTACAGTTGTGTATGTGTAAATAAATTAAGTTTAATGTCTTTCACCAAAGGTAATTTTTTCTTTTATTGCAGTGTAACCAACTACTTCCTCGTAAATCTGTCGGTGGCAGATTTATTGGTAACAATGGTCTGTATGCCAATTGCAGCTTGGGATGCATATACAATGTTATGGAACTTCGGGGAAATTACGTGTAAAATTGCGAAGTATCTTCAAGGTAAATATTTTTTATTAGTTTTTTTATTTTTTTAATATTTTCTTATGCCAATTCAACTCATGTATAAAAAATCGCATAAGCCGCAGTGCAATTGTCACTTTGACAGCGGCAAAAGTTATCTGCAACTTATCCAGCGACAATTGCACTAGTGGTTTTTTCACTTATTCATTTTCGAACCAATGAGTTCGGTGTCGCATTTTTATTAGTTGACAGTTTTTCTCGTCTAATTGCTAGGCAACAGATTTTCATTACTTAAACAACCCAAATTTACTCGGTAAAATACAAACCTCTTGTGCAATTATAAGTGACAATAATAATAGGTAATAATAATAAGGTAAAATCGTGCTCACCCGCGACCGACGAAAGCGCATTTTGCCCGCACGAATGAGTAATAACTCGGAAAGGAAGTGACTAATCCAAATAAACTTTTGTCGTTCTGGTCTCTGGGCTGTATGTACACCGTATAAGAAAGAAATCACAACGAAAAAGCCTAAACTGGAGAACTAGTAGTGGTGCAGACGGACAGACGAACAAAGTGCGGACAATAGCATTCTGAAAAGTGCATTAAAGGGGATGTAGTCAGAACTAAGTAAACTAATGTGTAGTAAAGTTTAAATAATAATTATTTAAGCAGAATAGTGTCAAAATATGCACTTAAATATGCACCTATATTTTAAATATATGCAGCTATGCAAATTTAACTCACCAAAACTCACTTGATTCAACGATCATCAAATACCATTGAAATAGAGAAAAATGTCACTTCTTTTAACACTTGTAAGATCTTCACGATATGCGGTCTTTGTATTGTTGGATTTAAGCGTTAGTTTCTTGAACGTTGGATATGATCTTACTTTTAAAATGATATAGGCCAACGATATTGCGAGAAATTTCACTGATGTAGACCTGGATATTGGTATAACACAACGCATCGTTTGCCATATTCCAGCAGCCCTAGCTAATAAGCTTCTACTGCTTGTGTTAGTTTTCTTGTTTTGTGAATTCTTTTGGTGGGGATTGGGAGAATGTGCGTTAGGGTTCTTGGGGTATAACAAAACCACTTTATTTTCTTTTAAAATGAGGGCGCCCTAAATTCCAAAAACGGTATTGAAAACGGTAAATTAATAGTATATTAAAGTATAAGTTGCAGAAGGCGCTATATTCTAGCACGAGTTCAAGTTTCGAACCTTAGGCGAAGGTCCGAATGAATGAGTGCTAGAAAGGCCTTCTGCAACATATGCTTATACTATTTTCTCTGTTGAGCATTTTAATTGTATTAAAAAAATTAACAATTCTGACATTTTCTGTAATAAATATTTCAATAAAGAAATTAAGTTGGCAACACCAACAATTTTTCAATAAAGAAATTAAGTTGGCTACGCTACATTTTGAAAAAATTCAATTTAACAAGCGCGTCAAATACGAATTTGTGCAGTATATTTTAGTTTTTTCAATAAGTGAATAATGTGCGAAGAAATTCTTCCTTCCACTCCTCCAGAGCTTCGACAGTTAGCAGAAGAGACTGTTCATAATTTGCTACCAGGCAATAATTCCACAATTATTGTTCTAAAAGTTTATAATAATTGTACATTTAGTGACAAAGATTAGTTTTGTAATTTTGTTAGGTTATAAAACCTCATTTATATTAAATGTGGATATCTCTAAGTACCTACACTGAATTTTCAATACCTAATGAATTTCAATTACCCGTATCGTTAATAACTGTAACATAATGTTATAACAATAAGTGAAATTAGTCCACATTTTACTAAACCGTTGAGATAAGTATTAACGTCTAAATCATCCAGGCAGAACTTTGAATTGAACATTCGCGTATATGATCAGCCTGGATGATTTAGACGAGCATGCCAACCACTGAATACTAAATGTTCTTAAAAATCTGTCAGTTGTGGAAAATAGTTACCAAAAATAGTGTTGGAATGAAACTCATTCCAGCACTATTTTTGATATCGGAATACTGTCATTATAAACGCAAAACAGAGAAAGGTAATTCAACTGAATAATTTAAATGCTAACTTTATTCTTTCCTTACTTTCATCACCTAGAGCCCCCAACTCCCGAACCTACAGCCTGGGTTTCCGTCGGAGTTTTTTTTCTAATTTTAAAATTTACCAATATTGCAATGAAACTGACACGGAATCTTTTTAAAAATATGCTGGAATTACATGTTACAAACAGCTACTATTATTATCTCGTTCATACGAGATACGTATATCATTATACAAAATTAATGTTCGTCAACTATGAGAAATTCTGACATTTTTGTGGTCCGGCCAGAATTGCCGTTGGTTTTCGGATTATCATAAAGTAATTTTCGATTCGTCGCCGCTATTTTGTAAAACGTCCAAAAATGTTAGAAGTAATATCCTTGAGAAAGAAAGGTAGTCATAGAACGGTGACGAATCCAATATCTAAATTTGTATCAAATATAAAGTCCAAATATAGAATTGCTAGTGCTCTTTGAAAGAGAGAATGTTTTGCATTGTTAACATTTAAGGCTTTCTAACAATCTATAAAGACAGATATTTTGGCCACACAAACACATCAAGGAGACTCGTAGTTACATACAACTAAACTTTGTATGGTTGTAAAGGTAATGTGTTTAACAATGGGCACCTCAAAGCAAATCTACCTTCACGGCCGTTTAAGTGATTGCCATTCCTCTGATTTGAATTTTACGCTGCGCTGTAAGTTTACTCAAAATATGATGTAACGTAACCGCAACATAAAAAAGGGGTAAAATTATTTTTATGTCAAAGGACCTAAGGGCAATTTATAGCGGGTGGTATGCAAACGTTGTGTCATTTTACAACTATCATCTGATAGCGTGTGTTGAAAATACGAGAAGTACATTTGAAAAGAAAACTGAATGTTATCACGCAATTGTAAATTTCGTGCCACCATCCAATAATAATAATTTATTTATGATATCCAACCTGATTTTATCTTAAAAAATACGTAAGTTTTTGTTTGTCTGGATAGCTACTTTAAAATAGGTTACAAGTTCATGAAAATAGCACTCGTGTAGTTTTAACAAACAGGCTTTCTGGTTAAAACATTCTTTTTGCTAGTGCTTGACCTAAAATTGGTAATATTAACAATTTAGAAATAATCACCTATCACATGCTTACGTCTTTGATTTAAAAATTTGGAGTTTTATGGAATCCGGGGTGTAGTCTCGGTATGGTTCCTATCCTACTTATCGGGAAGATCTCAGTATGGAGAAATAAAGTGCAAATCCAATTCCAAGATCACCAAGTTCTCATCGTGCTTTTGCCGATGAAGATTGGGGTACCACAGGGCTCGAATTTAGGGCCAATCCTGTTTCTTTTATTTATCAACGATATTGTTTTCATTTTGAACGCGGATGACACTAGTGCAATAGTTTCCGGTAAAACTATTCTTGATCTACAACAACGGGCAAGTGGAATTCTATCGACGCTTCAAGAGTGGTTTAATTTTAACAAACTTCATTTAAACAATAGTAAAACGTACTGCATTTTATTTTCTTCTATTTCTTCCACCACCGATGTATCCCTTCTTGCTAATGTTCCAGTGCAACAATCAGGGAAATACCTGGAAATGTGCTTGGATACTGGATGTGCCACTGCTTATGCTTGAAAAAAAAAGCTTTGTTGCTTCCAAATCCGTAGTATCAGTATTGGTGTATATTTCAGATCCTTCTATTATGCGGAGATTCGGTCAAGGTTATGTTACGGTGTTCTTTTCTGGGGATCATCTACACTGACCGCTAATTTTTTTATTGTACAAAAACGTATAATACGATGTTTATTTGGCATAAAGCAGCGATTTGATTTCATCCTACCTTAATAATCGTAAACAATGTGTTATAATCGACGGCGCTAAATCTGAATTAAATTATACGAAGCATGGAGTTCCACTTAGCTCTATCTTGGGACCATTATTTTTTATTGTTTACATTAACGATTTCTTTAAATTTGTGCATCCCAATGACTGCATTGCTTATGCGGATGACACTTCGTTAATCGTATCAGGCAAAGATGCTTCAACTCTTACCACCAAAAGCCTGAACTTATTACAGCGAGCATCTACTTGGTTCGCTCACAATAACTTAAATAAAGACAAAACACATATTATTACCTTTTCAACAAACAGCAAGCTTGTCACGGGCAAATGTGCTAAAGTGTTAGGAGTTTATGTAGACGATAGGTTGAGTTGGAGCAGTCATGTCGACCATGTTAAACAGAAATTGTCAAAGTCACTCTTTGTACTAAGGAATCTTAAACGATCAATCAGTGCAGATACTTTAAAATCCTGCTACTTCGCACTATTTCACTCCCATCTGCAGTATGGTGTTATGTTGTGGGGTAATTCATCTAAAGCATATAAAGTTTTTATTCTTCAAAAAAAAGTAATTCGCATGATGGTAGGTGCTGAATATCGTGCGCCCTGTCAACCCTACTTTAAGCAATTGCGCATTATGCCATTACCATCCATATTCATTTTCGTGACACTATTGGAAATTCATAAAAATAAAGCTAATTTTGTTACAAACGACCTTGCTCACTCTTACAATACCCGTGGAGCAAAAAATATTAGGACACCATATTGCAGATTAGAGATATCAAAAAAAATAGTCTACGTGTAGAGTTTTACAATATTCTTCCCGAATCTACAAAAGAATGTTAAGAAGCACAGCTTGAACATTGTTTCTACTCCGTGCGCGAATATTTAAACACTAAGATGACTGTTTGTTCCTAGATGTTAGATGTTTTACGTTTAGTTAGTCACATATTAAATTGTTTGGTCCAAAATGTCTAAAATATCATGTTATCCATGTAACAGAGACTTCGCATTAATTCTGGCCAATGAAATTACTAGATTACTAACTTGTAAAATTTTTACAGGTCTGCTGTCAGTTTTACAGGTCTGCTGTCAGTTTTACAAGTCAGTAGCGTTTAAACATGACGTTTACCCGTTTGCGTTTTGTCTTGTTAATCAACGTTTACAACTGAGTAACAAATAAAAGTTATTACTAAGCTATTACGTTTAAGAAAATTTCTATTTCAATAAAGGTATAACAAGATACGCTGAAAAACACCATGTCATCGCACTACCATTTTAAAAAAACCAATATACATATGTACCCATGTCGGATAGCTTAAGATTGTAAAAAAACGAAAATATGAATATATACAAAAAGTTAATAAAAGCATACCTTCAGGTATTTATTATTATAAAAAAGCTGAATATTTGTTGATTTTAAATCCGCTGATAGGTATACACTTGTCCTACTGTTAATGTTCATGTGGAGGTTCAGTGAAGGTTATTTGGACTTTTTCTTGCCTACATTTCCCTCGAAAATGGGATAATTGATCGATTTAGCTATCCGTCAAATGTGAATTTTCAATGAAAAGGTATGCGAATAAAGTTAAATTATAAACTTTTTGATTCAATATCTTATATCTTATACCATTGAAATAAATCAGATTCTTTATTCAATCCTTATATTTTCAAATTTTGTTACTCGGACAACTTCTCATATTCTTAAACGGATGCACAACCGTAAAATTGCTCTGGACTGTTGCTGCAATTTATTTACGTTTAACGCTGCAAACCGTTTTACATATCGGCCGCAGACTTCAGCGGCATTATATTATTAAAAATAACTTCGTTCTGCAACGCTTGCAAGTTTACTCATTTAAATTTAAATATCTAACAGCAATTACCAAACTGCTTATAGTAAATTAAATTCGATTTCGGAAATGTTGAAGTACATCATGAATATCCCAAGCGCAAGAGTCAATTTAACTTTCCAAATCAATAACGACAACCTTTTTAACGATGCTTTTAAAATAAAGACCTGTATATTTACAGTTAATATCAACTGACTTGAAAATTTCGGAAAGATCTAAAATTAATAATCAGGTCGCATAAATGTTAATCTTATCACTTTCTTGTTTGCAGTGATTATGGTCACAGTGGTGCTAACGCCTCACTTCAATTCAAATGACCTATTTAAAAATGTACATATGTAACAATTATTTTACGAATCGTTATTATAGAAAACTGTGTACCACTCCGATTCATCAAACAGTGCGATGAAAGTAGAGCTTCAAATTATGTAATATGATTAACTTTGTGTCGGCATGTTGTCTCGTGTGTAGCAATTTAAAATCGAATTCATTTCAGCTTCCAAGAAATTCTCGAATATTACATAGCCGCTTATGACAGTTACACACGCAGACGTTTATACTCTCCCAAAAAGAATAAAATGATAGTATAACCCGTGGTACTGAAATAAAACATAATTGCGGCGTATAAATATTAAATAGTATGTCCTAATGTGTAACATTCATTTTTTGGAAAAATCCTGTTTGGCTGCTACTTCAAATTTGTGGAATATTAACAAATCGCAATATTTCTTTTTCTGAACAATTTTGCACATACTGGTTGACCATTCTTTTCAAAAATTTAAGATTCAACATACTGCATTCATTTGTTCTATGAGCAATAGCAACCGTTTTCGGTAGCCCAGTCGAGTAACTGAATGCGCAAGAATCGATGGAATGATCTACACATGTGTTGTTCGAATTTGTTGTATCATGTTTTCCTTGTTCCTTATTTCGAAATAAATACAATTTTCCTGAAAATTTCATCAAAATTGATTAAAAGTACAGTTGGTGTTCAGGTACTTATGGCGGGCAGTATATAATCAACAAAAATGCATCAAATGCACGTCTTGTGCATTGAAATAATGCTCTTGATCTTTTTATGGTAACTCCTTGCCTTGATGCTTATCAGCTTTGTATGTTCCTCCCATCATATGTCGTTTGTTTTTTTATTACACCCTTGTGTCACATATATGATAAGTGTAAGCGTAAGCTAATTTATGTGAGTAATTTTACGAACAGTTATGAAAGGATTTGAAAATAAAAAATACATTAGTTTAGCAGGTCTTGATTTTACCAGACCATTTGACTGCGTATCACATAAAATCTTAATCGATAAACTACGATATTATGGCTTTGGAAACAAAAGTGCACAGTTAATCCACGCTTATTTATCAAATAGACAACAGTATGTAATTTACGATAATGGTGTTTCAAAATTGTCACAATTAAAGCATGGTGCGCCACAGGGATCTGTTTTGGGGCCCATCCTGTTCCTTATATATATATTAATGATCTTCCCCATTGTGACCTATACACCGACCACATTATGTTTGCTGATGACACTTCTCTAATTAAACAATTTGATAGTGAAGAAGAAATCAATGAGTGCATGAAGTTAGCTATAGGAAGAGTTGATAAATGGATAAAATCAAACAGATTATCTTTAAATGCATCAAAGACACAAACCATGACACTAACGCTAAGGAAACAAAAAATCATCAATCAAAATTCAGATTTTAGGATATTGGGAGTAACGTTAGATCCACATCTGACTTGGAACAGACATGTAGCTATTCATAGTGTTAAATTATCTAAAGCTATATTTGTTATCAGGAATCTTAAAAGAGTTGCTTCAATGGAAACTGTAATTACAGCCTATTATGGCATTTTTCATTCAATTTTATCATGCAACCGTTCACTTTCTTATCAGTATAATATGTTAATTTAGAGGATTTCAAGTGCTAGTAGTAGAAAAAAATAGTATATATACCACGGTAGAGAAGTCTTATTATTGCCTTCGCACCTTACACCCCTCGGCGCAAGCGCCTCGAGATGTAATCTTGGTGCTCAGGCAATAATACTGGACTTCTCTACCTTGATATATAATGTACTATTATAGATAACTTAACCTTCATTTTGAACAAAAAGCCTTCCGGTGCAGTCCCACTTAGAAATTTCCCGAAAATTCATTAATTTCTTATATTTTGTTCGTTTTTGCAACATACTTGCAATTTTCCGAGTAAATGCATTTCCTATACCTACGAGCACTTTCAGTGAGACATAATTACGATTTAATTTTGCGATCTATCGCGGATGAAATGTGCAGATTTTATCAAAATATATTACCTACACTACGAACGTTTATTAGTTTGTGATACGATTATAGTTATTTACGTTATAAGTCCGGTAGGTTACTTGTAACAGTACGAGTTAGACATTATGGACGAGGCGACGTCAGGAGCCGAGTCAAGAATGTCTTAAACGAGTATAATCATCACTTGATGCGACACTGTGTCATATATAAGCATTTGTTATGTTAACAAATTATATATTTATATTTAGCGCATAAAACTGAATATGGATCCTTAGTTTGGAAACCCCATGCTGTAAAGTATATATATATATACATGCGTATGCGTCATTTTCCTTTATCTATTTACTATGGTCGTGTTGTGAAAGGTAGTATAACACTACTAATATTAATTTTAAAGTGAAATTTGGCATTACTAGACTTTGTAAATGCCATATTTATGAGAAAAATGCATTATAGCCGGTTTTTAACACTGTGAGTAAATTTCCTATTTGAATATTTTTTGAAATATAGAGTTCTAATTGTATGAATCTTAAACTTGAAATTTGGCATTCGTAAAGTCTTTGCGTCATTATAGTTACTTACCTTTGATTATTAATGAAGCTATCACTTTCCTCAAAAGTATTGATAATCGTGATGTGTAGTAACCTTGAACAAGGAATTTCTTTTTTCGGTATTGTGATTATCCAAGTAACTTCTGCATGTTTCGAGTACATGACTAACGTTAACCTTAAAGCGGACATTATCTGTCAAAAACGTCATTCTGCTATACTAAATAACACAAAATAACGTTTTTTGGTAGTTTTGCACGTTAAGTTTGACGTTTCTGATACATCACAGGGGTGTATGTTTGTAAACCCGCACAAAACTGTTGTTATATACTGAACGTCGTTTGCACCGCCAAGTTTAAGCGGAGCTTAAAATCCATGACATTGATGCACGCTGCATAATATTGATACCAGATGAATTAATGTAAAATGTTGTCTTCTATGGCGTTGAGGTACATTAAAAGCGTAAAAGTTTATAAAGAAATGAAACGCTAGCTTCCCTAAGGTATCTAAAATTAGCGTTGTGGTACCGTTTTTAGATAACGACCTCAATACTTTAAGTTATTTTTTGTTATTTGTATTTTTTAATTATTTGTTTTCTAAATTAATTGTCATGTTATTTAGGTAATATTGTTCTATATGTTTCATGTATTTTATGTTTATGTTTTATACATTTTATACAATTTTCGGACGAGTGTAAGCATTTCTTCAATGTATTAACACAATAAATTACTATTACTATTTCCGCAAGAGCTGCTCTACCACTCCAGCAGTTTCCAAAATTATATCTATTATATATTTATTTATAACTAGCTGCTCGACCCGGCTTCGCACGGGTGTTTATAATTTTCGTATTCGTAGTTACATGTTGGGAAAAAATAATACCTGAAAATTTGCATTTAAACCCCTTTCCCGAATTATATTTGCACCAAAAAGTGATGTCACTTGGAATACTCATCAGTTATAATGTTGAATATTCTGCAAGGAATGCTTCGATATAGGGTTTTGTCCTGAAAGAAGTAATGAATTAAGTGGTCAGGTGGCGTTGTAAGTTGCGATAATTTGACCTTTCTACTGGCACAATATAATCCTGCTGGTTCTAGTCGAAATCTCAAAAGCGGAAGGAATTCTGTGGAGTATTGGACTCGATTATCAACTTTTTGAAGACACTCGGGTTTACATTAGAACCTAGAACTGCCGTTTTCTTGTTCCCAAAAAATACTTTCTACTTGCCCCTTTTTTGAGCACCGTTGGAAGATTCTTAATACAACGTTTTGTTTCGGAGAAATTATCACAAACTATACTTTTTTATATGGCCCGTGGAAAAACAAACAACTATGTACGTCATACAAATAAAAACAAAAGTTGGAAATTGTTGGTTTCAACAGGATGGTGCATCTAGGCACAACATCTTAGTCATCCAAGTATACGAATCTTAACGTTTTTTCTATTTTCCAGGAATTTATCCGATAGGTATGCTTGCAAGTTGTGCGCGGGTGCAGTCTTGTAGAGTTCAAAAAGTGTCATTGTCTTTCTTGTTGTATCTGCTCAAATAACACCAGCAAAAAATCAACATAAGATCGGCAAGTTTCAGTTTTTCTGTTATATCTTCGGAAGTAATCGGAATCATTACCCAAAGTTTCGTATCAATCGGACGAACGGTTTAGGGAAGCATAAGGGACACTGATACGTACAGACAGATGAAAATTATTTTATTATATAGAAACCTTCCCGGACATACCTCCAACTATTCCCCAAAGTTTCATCGCAATCGGATGAACGGTTTAGGCAGGCATAAGAGACATACAAACATACAAACATTCATTTTAATTTATGTAGATTATATCATATATTTAGTGCCCTTCGTTGTATTGATTTAATTTTTGACTTGACATTTGATAAGTATAACTTCATCCGCAAATAAAAGAGCATTACAATTTAAGACACTAGTACAGTAAGAACAGTGACGGTATCAGATTCCACTCTTGGGATACTCCACAACTGCGAAAAATTGGTTGCGAGATGAAATTGTTGTACACAAGATCACAGATTAAGATGTTAAGAGTCATGATGAGGTATGGAATCAAAACCTAAGGTATATCAGTGTATATTAAATTTACTTGGTCACGTGTATCAAGAAAGTTAGATACGTACTAACTAAAGCACCAATATTCGATGTAGCGATTCATCATAAAACCGTCTTGATATACGTCCACAATACACATCTACAAGAAGATAGAAGATATTATCCTTTCGTTGGTGATACAATTTGGATAAGCAATTAGTATTCTAGGCAACGCTAGACTCTACTCTGTATATCATTTATCAGCAGTCCGACATTGAGGTGTTTATGTAGGCCATATCTATATTTACACTACACGTGGCCAAAATGAAGAGTAACTAATCAGTTCATTTCCATTACATTCATCACATTAATTAAATAAATACTGTCTTCACAGTCTGTCTCGGATAGAAAATGTCGTACATTATTTAGATATCAAATAACTAATTTGTAATTCACATTTCAGTAATTTCAATAATTGTTACAGGTGTATCTGTGGCATCCAGTGTATTTACAATTACTGCGATGGCGGTCGATCGATACCTGGCCATAACTCAGCCCTTTGGGTTTTGTCGATGGTTTAATAAGAAAACTACGATAATTGTGATAATAGTGATGTGGATCACGTCAATGGTGGTTTTTGCGCCGCTCCTATTCGTTGGCGTTGCGAACGAGGATGTACTAACAGACAATCTAACGCTTGTATTCTGCCAAGAAACTTGGGATAATTTTTATATATCTCAGGATATATTTGGAATTGTGTGTTACATTGTAATGTTCGCCGTACCTGGTAAGTTACTGTTTACAATTCTGGACGCATATTTACGTAAACTAGCCTGCTGCTGCCTTCGGTATAGTTTGGGTATTGTCAAGTTTTTGATTTCTTTATAAGCATTGGAAGTCCCTGCTGTATTTACTGTTTCTTTTTTGCAGTGTACGATGATCAAAAACCAATACGGTAACGTATTATGTTTGAATTACGTAACAATTTACTAACGACGTTTTATTATGTACTATTGGACTTGTACTTATCGCTACGATCAACTACTTTAAAATTAAGACTGCTTAGTTTCACCTTCCAATAAGATTAATGGGCCCATTTTTAATATAATCTACCTAGATATCAAGGGAAAGAAAGGGAGACAATAGAAAATTTATTTTTCAGCATAGTATTCTACCAACATTATCTTGCAACTTTACATTCAAGACACTGATTAAGGCGGAAGTTGTTTGACAGTTACAAATTATTGCGTTTCGTTTTTATTGGCTAAGTAAATTAAATAGAAATGTCCCCTCTTGATACAATCATTAACTGCCTATTAACTAAAGCTTCTTATCATATATTTTTCTTGCAGGAGCGATAATGCTATTCGCCTATTCCTTAATGGGGAGGAAGCTGTGCTCAGTGCGACCACCATTTGACAACGAAGGCAGCTGTAGCACACAACAGGTATATATCTAAAATTAATCTCGATAATTGTTTCAAACGAATCATTGAATGCTCAAACGTAATGTTACTGGCGGATACAAAACACGTAGCTTTCACACAACCTGAGGTGCTTTAGTTGAATATGTAAATGCTTTGAATTCTTTCGAAGAAAGCCTTTTGATTCATTTTTTAATGCTTTTTTATGCCACCAATCTCAAACGACTTTTTTTTTATTTTCCCACATTAATCATAAACTGCACACTCAAGATTTTTCCGAGACGAATGACATCATGCAGCGTTGCTTTCTTAACCCGATCACTTCCTAAGATGTTATCTTACCTCGCTTTTACACGAGCATACAGTGGCTCACAGACTGGTATCTCGGATACACATTGCGTTTTATTTCCGTCTCTCGCTAGTCTCAGCCGCCCGGCGATTTATGACTTTGGGGGATTGATAGGCTATTGGTTCATATGGAACTGTTTAACATGAGGATACTTTTTCATTAGCACTGAAAATACTTTGCTAAACAATACCTCACTGCGCAAGAGCAGTTTAGAATGCCCAAGTATCTCGCATACAGTATCTCCGTGTAAAAAGCACTTCGTCTTAGCGCACAAAATATGAGAGAAAATTGGATTTCCATCAAAGGATCTACGCAAGCAAACTGTAATGCGTCGCAGAACCCGTGTAACTGAATCTTTCTCAATTTACCACTGTTTTTCATGTGCGGAACTATTTCGAGAAAAACCCTCATTATTGTGGGCAATTTGCAATCACTAGGTTTCTGCGAGGGCTACTCCCCTGATCACTCACATTTGTGGCCACCTACGATTTTGATACCGCAGCAAGTTTATCTTATCTAGACAAAGGCAAATTTTCGACCACCAAAACTATTGCAACCATATCTCGATTTTCATTAGAACCCTCGGCAAAATGAGATTTGCTGTAAACACTGCTTTTCAGATTTCAAATACAACCTACTGCTTAATTCAAATTTACGCTAATAGAGTGTTTGTATGTATTCCACGCACTTACAATATTAAATTTCCGTAGTTAAGTTTAAAATAGAAACTCCATTGTTGTCTTAATGAGCGTGTAGAGCTGCTCACGGTTTCTCTAACGTGATTTAAACGTTATATTCATATAAGCCGAAGTAACTAAAATTGAAGGCAAAACCGTTTCATCTTTTCTATCAGAACGTCATTTTTTGAGCAGATTTAACGATCATAAGAATTTGTGCGAAAGTTCACAAATGAGCAAGATATTGGAAACGATGTTCCAATAATCTTTTAATCAAGTTCTATTACGAACTGCCGATATAACCGCATTAACTAAAATACCGATTTTTTTCGCATCCTCGAATAAACTTATCACCGACTTTAGATTCAGTGGAAATTGAGTATTGGAAAAACACGATTTTATTATTACTTATAAAAAGATGAGATGAATAATTCCCATCTTGATTTACTTTTATTGTTTTCAGAGTTACAAACTGGTACGCGAACGAAAAAGGGTAGCATGGATCCTTCTACTACTGGCATTAGTATTCGCTTTTTGCTGGCTGCCTTATAACACCATAAACCTACTGATTGACACAAGAAACGTAAAATCACTTGACGTAATAGACAAAATGTCGACGATGAAGCCCTACATGCTGCTTTTAGGACATGCCAACTCAGCCCTTAATCCTGTCATATACTGCGTTATGTCTCGGAATTTTCGTAGATCCGTAAAGGAACTTATCTTCTTTACCAGAGTGAGCTTTGTGTCGCGTAGAAGTAATCGTATGCAGGTAAGATGATTATTTTAATTTTTCGCTTTATAATTTTAAATTATACTTCCAATTTTTCTACAACGCTGTACGGCGAGCTTTTAACAAGATGTCTCCGAAGTTAAATTATAGCGTCTTGGGTAGTTTAAATTGTAAATGGGCAATTAAATTCAAATGACGTTATGAGTTTAGCTCGTTTTTGTCCATTGCTCCAAACTAAATTAGAAACCAATTTTGTATCTAAATTCAACTTCGTTATGATAGTGAGTACTATACGAGGAACTAATAAGATTAAGTGCATTTATGGCCGAAGTTGATGATTCAACATTTAATTTGTCCTAAGTGTTGCTTCGACGATTTCCAGAACTTGCTATTGGTACAGTAATGAATACTTTACAAATATACTTTCGATGTAGCAATTAAATTATCGCGATACATTAAAAGCATTCTCAGTATACGCTATTTCAGAAAATAACGTTGTTAATTCATTATAAAGTATCATTTTGACAGTTGTATTGTTTACAATTTCCTCTTTTTAGCGCATTTTTGCAAAAATTTTTTTTTGTAAAAAGTAGCTTTTAATCTCACTTTGGCTGGCTGGCTGGCTGGCTGGCTGGTCGGCTGGCTGGCTGGCTGGCAGTAAATGCGCGCCCGTAGAAAAACGCTTGTAAAAAGACAAGGAGTGTACATGTAACTATCGGGGCCGTGTAATTAAGAACGTTAGGGATGGGGCTACAAGATTTGGAGTCGACGACATCTGGACGCCATCCCCGAGCGTATTATACTAACCTGGAGATTTTTCAGTTTTTATCTATCTTCTTCTACAGTTTTTCTCCGATTGTTTTCAAATTGGTGTCGTCGGGAAGATCTTGTCAACGCGCAACTCCTGCGTGGCGGAATTTTGTTTTTTTTCCTAGGGGCGAAATAAACCACCTTTTGCGCGGCGCGCTTCGAGGGGTAGTCGACTTTGGGCGCCCAAAAGTTTCTTACAGCGCGAATCGCGGTCTCTCTTTCTCGTGTCACTAATAGAAGGTCGAGCTATGTGAAGTACCCAAAAGTTGAATACGATTTTATGCCGGGATTTTAGCGAAATCTACCAAAATGTGAATTACGAATGAACGGGACGTCGGAACTGTGTATCGACAAAGGGAATGTGGTAACCCCGACGAGATCTTACTGATGGTGGAGTCGAAACTTCAAATCCGAATTGTTGCGGGTGATCAGAAGTGGGTGTCGACAAAGGGAATATGGTAACCCCCAAAGGATTTTACTGATGGTGGAGTCAAAACTTCAAACGCGAATTGCAAGTGCACGGTAAGTGAGAAAATGGTACCGACAAAGTGAACGTGGTAGCTTTCGGCAAGATCTTATTGATGGTGGCGTCAATATTGGCTAATAAAACACTGATCTGCCACACAAAAATGCGCTGAAGTCCCTTCGATCTCACACGAGGACTTTGATAATTTTTTTTAAATAATTTTGCAGTCAAATTACCTTATTTATCTGAATTGTTTAAATTTTTTATAAAATTTTTATAGAAATTATTTATATCGTTATCTGCAAAACAAATCTTTCAACGAGCACTACTAAATATGTAAAAAGCGATTCAACGATATACAAATATCTGTTCACTTATTATGAAATGTTACTCTGTACAATTTAATCCTCAAATATTAATTTTGAGTCTGTCCTTCTTTGTAGATGGTTATAACCTAATGGAATTATTTCCGTAACTTTGTGTATCCGTTAATGATGATGTAATTTATTTCAATTATGCAGATCGTTACGTGAATGTCCATGAATAAATATCATACTCAATTTCTGGAGCTTCCGTAAGCTTAGAGAGCGATCAACGTCTTCAAGCCTCTTAAAATTAGTAAATCAATGCAATGCAATAATTGGCAGGTTAGCGAAAAAATCAGATTTTGTGCAACTATTCTAAATAAGCAACATTTATATTATATTTGTTGCCACTCTGCCACAAAATTCTTTAGATGGATTTGCAAGCCGCTTTTGCAGCTCATTTTTAACGGTCTTATTTGATCGAAAATGTTTCCGCGTGGAGACGCCACGTCCCTGACGTTTTGTTCGAATGGCAGGCCTTACTATGTGAGCATATGTTGATATTCGAGATAAATATACTCCTGCGAGTCTCAGAATACTGTAGGGATGACTTCACCCGAAGATAGACAAGTCTTGAATTTTTTTTCAATGGGTGTGCTTGGTATGCTAGTAGATAAATCTGCCACTGGCAAGCCATGCTCTTTTACAAGTTTTGGATATGAACGCTTTTGAGGATGACTTTGCTGAAGGCCGTATTTAATGTACTTTTGGTAAACCCAAGGTACAGAATTATATCATACTAAAGCTACAGCGCATCTCAATGTGGGTATGAAATCGAGTAAATTTTCCTTTGAATTTTTCTTTTTTCACTACGAGTTGATTCTCTTGTTGTGCTTGTTTCCATTCTTCCTAGATGGCTATGACTGCTCCCAGTAGTGTTGCTGTTTCTACGAAATGCTTTTTATTTTAATCTCTTGACTCTAATGGCGTATGGCACCCATTTCAAATGTGGTGATTTTCCCCTGGCCGCCCTCTATTACTTTATTTACTATATTTTTAAAGTAATAACAGGGTGGCCACCACATTGAAATGGGTGTCACGCGCTTAATATTAGAGTTAAGAGATTAAAATAAAAAGAATTTTGTAAAAAACGTGGAAGTTTTTTATTTTTATTTTTTCTTGCAGAAAAGTTGACATTCATAAATAGCAAATTGTTTTCTAGGAATTGTAACTGTATAAAATTGTTCTCTTATTTTTATTTGTTATAAAGTTGCTTTGTTAGCCCAAATGTGACAGTGACAGTTCGAGTTAATTTATAATTTGTATTGTATTTTAGACAAAAATTGTTTAGAATTAAATTAAGTAAAGTTGAGTGTATATGTGCGGTATCTAAGGTTACTCTATTGGCCGTTAAAGTTGCTAGCTGTTCTTTCCTGGCGCTGAATCTCTCTTCATATTTGTCAGTAGCCTTGCTTTGCAGACTTCATTTTGGTTGTCGCCCAGCTCGTTGATTTTCTTCATTTTTTGGCGGTCTGAAATATATTTTTTTCTTACCTCCTATTATTTATTGCTGTTATGTCTGTTGCTATAGGGGTCGTAAATCCAGATAACTTTTATTTTTTAATTTGCGATCCCCATTTCCACTTGTACTTTGGTCGCAGCTTGTGCTTCTTCACTAACTTCAATTTTTATTTGAGATGCATCTTTCCATTCGTAATTGGGTCGCAGCTTCTTAGCTCGTAGCCGTATCATCTTCTAAATCATTTCATTGAACTTTTTTCCCTTTCCTTTCTTTTTTCTACGGTGTTATAAGGGGCGTGAATCCCTACTCTTCTTATTCGCGACGTACCTTTCCATTCGTACTCTGACTCGCACCATTTGCTGCCGGCCTTCACGATCTTCAGTGGTTGTCTCCGTTGTTGGCTCGAAGGACCTCGTTACGAAAAATAGTGCTTTTCCCTACTGGTTGCACAAATACTTTTGAGTGAATTTGAACGTGCGAGTATCGGCTCCGTAAAACTTGATAATTTTGACGGGAAGTAGCTATCATTTTTTCTTCAATTGTACTGGTCAGTGTGTAGTTTGAGGTGCTCTACTGTTGCATGTAAAAACTGTTATGTGGAATGCCAAAAAACTGGATTTTTGTGTTCACATGTAGCGATACGTGTAAGTCAAGGTTGTTTTCGTACTTTTGCGTGTTATTATGCGATTAGGGACACGTTATGAATAAATAGAATATACTATCTATTGGTGTAGCTGTATCGATCTTTTAATTACAATACTGCAATCATGGATCGTGACGATTTAATACACGAACAACGTTTCCCTGTATAACGAACTGCAATGTTTCAAAAGATGTGATATCAATGACCCGAATGGCAAGGTACTAGCTGATGATAGGACACCACCCCTGGCTGGGAAGTTGCAGACTGGGCAAAATCATCCACCGCCGGTTAAGAAACAAAATATTTTGATCCTAGCTGATAGCCAAGGAAGAAATACTGCTGTAAAATTCCGGGATTTATTACCATCCAATAAATATTCTGTTTTATGTATCTTCAAACCTAATGCCTGTTTTGATGCAGTAATATTTAACTCGAGTGGGTTGTACGCGGGTTTTGATAAGAAAGACTACGTTATAATTTTTGCGGGTGCCAATAATGCTGCTAAACACAGACCACTGAACAATGATACTCTCGAAAAAACGTTTTCTTCCTTAGTTCACACTAATTGTATTTGTGTAAACGTGCCGTACTGTAATGACAATAAGAAATATAATAATTGTGCATACAACATTAATTACCAATTACTACGATGTTGTAATAATTTAGATCATGTCCTCTATATAGATGTTAATGATATGTTAGGTTTAAGTCGTAAATATCATCGAGGAATTCATTTAAGTGATAAAGGTAAATCTTTCTTAGTTCAGTACATTGCAAAGAACTTCATTCTCTGCAAAACCCTTAACTATCGGTTTGCTAAATCGAATTTAATTTATATTACTCCCGATAATAATGTCGACTATTTTTTTGCGTTGGATCGCCCCATAACACCAGCAAAGTAAATGTTAATCATACTAATATAAATCATTCACTAGTTAGTAATAAGGTAAAAAAATTGTTTAATGTTTTCCATATAAATGTACAAGGGTTAACCAACAAACTAGATGAATTATCAATTTTTGCAAATGAGAAGGAATATGATATTCTGTGCATCAGTGAACATTGGTTCTTACTTGATACTATATCAACCGCACCTCTTTACAATTATCAACTAATATCATATTTTTCCAGAAAAACACACGATCATGGTGGGGTTTGCATGTACTCTAAGATAGGTGTTCCATGTAAGAATATTGATCTATCAAACAACTGTGAGGAAATCCATGCTGAATTTTGTGGACTGGAGGTAACTGGTAAAAGTTTTCTGTTGATTACGCTATACCGATCAAGTGCAGGAAATTTTAATAGGTTTTTAACCTTATTTGATCAACTTTTAAATGATTTTTGTGTAAAGTACTCCAAAATTTGTGTTTTTGGGGATTTTAATGTACATTTTGATGGTAACTCAAATGCCTTGCAGGAATTAAATAGTATTATCAATAGCTTCGGTCTTATTACCACAATCCAAGATTACACTCGAATTACGAATCACAGCAAAAGCTGCATTGACAATATTCTTACCAACATTGATCCAAAAGATATAGAAACTGGGGTAATCGATCCATGCCTGTCTGATCATTTTGGACAATTCATTAAATGTAGTATAACTACTAATGCAGTAAATCAGGGGAGTAAAGCTGGAAGAATCACTTCAAGGGGAATAATTGACCTCAAAACATTTTTAACCAACACCTATGGATCGACCTTTTACGATTGCGATAACGTAAATTTCCTTACAAACTTTTTAATTAACTCATTGTCAAACACAATCCGCAAAAACTCTCCTATAGGGAAACTTATAAATAACTCACAACCAATTAAATGGTTTGACTCCAAACTGAAAAAGATGCGTAAAACTGTATCAATTCTAAAGGATGTTAGCAATTGCAATCCAAAAAATGATGCGTATCGTCAAATATTTATAAGCGCTCGTCAGGCGTATAGGAAAGCAATCGTTTCTACTAAACAAAAGGCTTACAGAGATTATATTAAGAATTCTACCAATAAACAGAAAGATATTTGGAAATTAATTAACTACGAGAGAGGCCTAAGCAGTTCCACGAAATCGGCTCCAGTTATAGCACTTGACACTCTTAATACGTTTTTTCTAAATTCTGCGGTTGAAATTATAAAGACCATACCAAATGTCAATTCACATACTTTTTTGCACTGCATTCCTCCAAATAGAACATCGTTTTTCCTCCAACCTATTGTAGAGCAAGATGTAATGGAAGCAATTAATAAAATGAAAAAGTCGAGTAGTTTAGATATATATGATTTTAACAGTATCATTGTTAAAGAAATTAGCTTGGAAATATTAAAACCTTTAACCCATATTTTCAATGCTTGTCTAAGGCAAGGTGTATTTCCGGACTGTTTAAAGCACGCAAGGGTAGTGCCTTTACATAAAAAGGGAAGCACAAGTGACCCGGGAAATTATCGCCCTATATCAATTGTACCAGTGGTAGGAAAAGTTTTTGAAATAATTTTGAAAGATAGGTTATCTAAGTTTTTAGAGGCACAAGGTGTCTTAAACTGCAACCAATATGGTTCTAGAGAGACTCGGTCGACCATACATGCCGTTTCAAAAGTTGTCGAATATGTGGTCGAAGGGCTCGAGAAAGGCGAGCATGTAGGCATCACGATGTGTGATTTAAGTAAAGCATTCGATTGCGTATCGCATAATATATTGATTGATAAACTCGAAAAATACGGAGTCAGAGGTGTGCCCTTAAAATTAATAGAATCTTATCTGAGCGATAGAAAACAATGTGTTAGCATTGGCGGTAGTGCATCAGCTATTGGAACAGTCACTCATGGTGTACCGCAAGGGTCGGTTTTGGGACCACTGCTGTTCGTGATATACATTAACGACTTTCCAAACTTCCTTAAACCAAACAACAGCGTTTTATATGCAGATGATACCACTTTGGTCTCAAATGCTATTGACTGTACAGTTCTAGATAAAAATATGGCGTCTCTAAGACTTAGGGCTGAAAGTTGGTTTATAGCTAATAAGCTAAAACTAAATAGTAGTAAAACAAATGAACTATATTTTTCGTGTCAGAATGCACCTAGCTTAACATCAAGTTTATTAGGAATCACACTTGACAATAATTTAAATTGGAAAGGCCATATTGACCGCTTAGTCGGAAAACTGTCGTCTGTTCTTTTTGTTATTAGACGACTTAGAGTATTAGTAGATAATCTCACGCTAATAATAACTTATAAATCACTGTTCCAATCTCATCTTTTATATGGTGTAAGTTTATGGGGAAATGCAACTACGACTACGACAATTAGGATTTTTAGATTGCAGAAGAAAGCAATACGCCTAATGAAATTTGCCAATCCATTCGATCATTGTAAGCCCCTATTTATAGAACTGCAGCTCTTGACATTGCCATCTATGTACATTCTGGAAGTATTAGTTAATATTCATAAAAAATCATGCTTGATGACAACGAATAGTCAATTTCACAATTACAATACCAGATCTAAAAATCAACTCCGTACCACAAGGTTCAGGCTAAACAAATCAATAAAAAACTCTCTTAATGTTAAACTATATAATCCTTTGCCGGACAAAATAAAAAGGTATAGTGTAAAAGAATTTAAAAGCGTACTTAGGAAATATTTCTTAAGTAAAGCATTCTATTCCGTCGAAGAGTACTTGTCAACCATCAGGGCGGACGTGTTCTGGTTTTAGCTTCCGTTTTTTTTTACCTATTTGTTTGTTTTTAAAAATTTGCTTGCTGTTCTTTACATAATTTATTTTTTATGTTTTAGTGTCTGCATTTATTATTATATTATTTATATATATTGTGTATATTTCGACGTGTCGAAACACTCTTGTGAAATCCGACGAATAAATATTATTATTATTATTATTATTATAAATATTTATTAATTTGTTTTCGGCAACATGTAAAAAAAAAGTTAAAGTAAATCGAACCACGGAAGGAAGTTTGTTTACAAACATTTATGGAGAGTAGATTGAATGTTGGGTTAATTGAAAATGCGTACATGCCTTTTGTTTTTAAAAAAATATTTTGCTGCATTGAACATCTACAATAAAGGCATAAAGGCTAGCTATTCTCCTTAGATATACGCAATTTTCGAGGGTTAAGTTTAACTGTCCATTATTGAAACAAAGCGAATGAGCTTTCCCGAGTAAATATAAAAGATGCCCAACGAATTGATTGATGTTATTTAGGCTGCCAATTAATTTAAAACATTAATCAGCAGTCACGCTATTGAATCATAAATCTGTATTCGAGTATAAAGAATATTCCCCAAATTCCGCTTAATACTTTTTCTTAAAGAAGGAGTATGTACAATATCTACAAACTCCTTGGCAATTAAACCAATTTCCTCTATTATTCTACCGCATTAACGAAATTTGACGTAGGGTATGTTTGGGGTCCTGGATTAGGTTGCATCATTCCTCCAAATTTGGTGGTTAACTGTATCTTTATTGTCCCGTTTATGTGCACTGAAATGATCTCCATTTCGCTCGATATCACTCCCCTCACGTTTTATTGCTGCAGGTGGGCAATTCGTTACGAAATTACTACTACGGTTCCTTTAACATGAGAAAAAGTTGTGTCACTATGTTCATCGTCCTTAAGTTTGCGAAGCCAATTCACCTTGAGTGTCGCTTTATTTTTGGCACGCACGAAGCAGTCGCAACATTAATTGGAAAAGATCCGTACTTTCTCAGAGCTTTGAAAGGAGATTTTTCGAACTTACTACCTATAACAGTATAAAGAAAGTTAGTAATTGAAGTGTGCGTTGTATAACTTTGTTTTAGAAGGAATAAGGGCGCAAAATTGCTCTCTACTCTTAAGCCGAACTTCTCAAAGTGTTTAATATGGCCATAGGTAATCGGCAGTGACAAACGGCATCAGAATACGTACTAGCAATTTCACCTTTTGTGAAGCGTGAATTGAATAAGGAAGGTCGTTTTGGGTAATACGTATACGTATTATTAAGGGGTAATACGTGCCTAATTTGGGAAGGTCGTCCTTGTGTTATTTCATTCAAAGCAATTACAAGCGAACTATTCTCACTGGACTTGCCCACCCTTAAAGTTTAATCATAGAAGTATTTTTTTGGGTATAGGGGAACCTTCTCATTCGTGCAGATTTCAATATTCACATATTCCCGTGTCTGTAACTAACCTGGTTCTCCTTTTTTATTGGTGTTGTTAAACAGAAGAGTTTTTTTTTTCGTGAAAATAGCACACATCCTCTAAAAATTCCCGACATACCCGCTTGACCATAGGAGTGCGGAATTTCGCAACTAAAGATATTTCAATACTAAAATATTTAAATCCGAGTGTTAATGATTTTAATAAAAATTATAACGGAAGTATAAAATCGTATAAGAAGCTGGTCATAACTGCGATAACGCGTGTACGGCCCCCGTCCCTCGATGTCTTTTTGCATATATATATATTGTTGTGAGACCTAACCTTCACTTCTGGGAATCCCACGAATTACCTCTAGCTAGCTCAGTTGTAATTAAAATGAAAACAAAATTTTTTATCCGCATCTCAAGGTCCAGCTGGATTCTGCCACCCTACAGCATTCCAACAATGACATAAATAGGTGGCTTAACCAAATCCTTAAATTCCAATATGAAACTTTACCCCCAGATTTAAAAAAACTTGAAACAAAGTAAGAGACGCCGACAATTACCTCTCCTTGACTCTAATAAACAAAACCTGGATTGCAATGACTGGTTTAATTTCAAACAAAAAATTGCGTAAATTTCTGTTTTACAAAATGTTACAATTTTAAACAGATAAATGACACACACAAAAAAAACAAATTACTCAAACATTACAAAAAAAAAACATGACAAAACAAAACACTAACTACTACTTACTTTTAAAATTAGTCCGAATAACGTATTCCGATAAAAAGAGGTATCCGTAAACAAACACGTAAACCAACCACTCAAACACCGACGTCTTCTCTCTTCGGGTACCCACAAATTCAAAACTTCCGTGTTTCCGCAAAATAAAAAAAAAACAGGACGACGACAAACTTCTTAAACTTCTCAAATAAATCTTCTTAAAACGGCAGACACAAAATTCTAATTAAAACTGGATCCAACTACGCAGGAAAACTTCCACAAAATTCAAAAATAACGTAACCGAAGAAGCGCCGGTTGGCTTTGTAACGACCAAAAAGCCCCGCTCTCTTCCAAAATTTTCTATTTAAACCAAAAGCCCTTCTCCTTTCCTCAACATCCCGTCCGCCAATCACGCGAAGCGTCGATTTTTCAACTTCTTGCTAAACGGCACGTACGCCCGGCAATTCTGCGAAGAACCTTATCTCTACTTCGCGCTATACCTCGTTAACGGCAAATAAAATTTAAAAAGAAATTTACATCGAAAAAATTCTAGGAATAAACTAACAACAGAACACTTCTAAGAAATTGAACCAAAACTATAACCTGAAATTTACGCAATTTTTTTGTCTCAAATTATTAATAACCCCCCCGGTTAATTAATTGAACTAAACAAAATTGTCACATCCAGACGCTCTATAATTTCTTTCAAGTTACAACTAAAACAAAATAACACAACAATATTCACTTCAAAGCTCTTGTTACTATACATTGCTAAATGAATAAACACTGGCATGTTAACACTGAAACTTTCGATCGAATGTAGGGAATCTACTACCTTAAAATCTACTATTCAGAGTGGATATGATAATAATAATAATAATAATAATAATAAACCCAAGCAACCTCTCAAATACAACCTCAAGAACAAAGAAACACCATAAATACAACTAACGCAACATGCACTACAAAGACAGGTCCACCCAATAAAATTACACGCCCTAGCACAGTTAAAAAACACATAACTCCTTCTTCACAGAAACACACCACATTTTCACAACCCACTCGTATTCAACCGCAACGGAAAAACCTTAACAGAACTACAGGCTCACAACATACTAAAATATCTCCACCAAAAACCCAAGCAACTTCACAAATACAACCTCAAGAACAAAGAAACATCATAAACACAAGTAACGCAACATGCACTACAAAGACATGTCCACCCAATAAAGTTACACGCCCTAGCACAGTTAAAAAACACAATACTCCTTCTTCTCAGAAACAACCCACTCGTATACAACCGAAGCGCAAAAACCTTAACAGCACCACAGGCTTACAAAATACTGCAATATCTCCACCAAAAACCCAAGCAACCTCACAAATACGACCTCAGGAACAAAGAAACACCATAAATACAATTAAAAAACAAAACTCCTTCTTCACAGAAACACACCACGTTATCACAACCCACTCGTATTCAACCCAAACGCAAAGCCAAAAAAACACTTACACAATAAACTCCATTTAATAAAATTACAGGAATTATTATAATGATTTTTTTTGTTTTGTTTTGTTTTCCTCTTTCCTGATAGCGTTGGCTATTGTGCCCATCAATAGGTATGTTGGTAAGTACGAATTACATTATCCCTAGATGTCCAATGTACGTGTGTGATTTTTATTTTTATTTTTTTTTTATTTTTTTATTTTTTTTTTTTAAGGACCCTACATAACTTCACCAGACACAGACACAGACACTAATCGTTACTTGATTTTAATCCGTGCGATTAGTTAACCAGGCTATAGACCTGAATTCTCACAAGAAAATAATAATAATAATAATAA